>NW_021940560.1:427047-463250 GCF_001715985.3 Manacus vitellinus
GGGGAAGGGACGGGCCAAAGTCTCTGTGCCAATTCATCTGCTAAAGGCGCTTCTCCCCTGCCAAACCTGCTGGCGCACAGAGGCAGCGGGGGCTGAGCCCCCGGTTACCCACAGCCAGCTCGCCCTGGGCTCCGGGGGGAAGGGCGGGCAAGGGGATGTGCCTGGCTGCTGCCAGGGCTCGGGCTGGAGCGGGAGAGCGGTCCTGGAGCAGGCTCGGGTCGGGTCTGTGTGTTAACCTGGAGGCTTCACATGCTGGCCTGTGAAATCTGGGCATGAGTATAGTAGGGAAAGCTGCCTGGGCAGTCTTTCCAACTCTGTTAATCCAGAAAAATGCATAAAAATAACCTCTTTCCAGCAGTACTTTTACAGTAAGCTGGGTTTAAACCACTTTGTTTTCCAAAAATTGAGAGAGAAATTCACCTTCAGCAGGTTCTGAAATAGTTGGGGTTTATGTAGGTGTGCTGGAGCCACCAGTGCCTCAGGACAGTGTTACTGGTGGGAGCTTTCAGGTTCAGGACTGAGCTTTAGAACTGGCACTTCTGTACAAAAACACTTTTTAGGAACAATACATTGAGCTTTGAAAAGAGAACAGGTTCTTGTCCCAAATCTCACGTGTTTTTATGGTCTGCATTGAATTAATCTCAGCCTCTCGTTTAAGAAACTCTGTGGCTGTAGCAGTTTGCTGTGGGCAATGACAAGTCTATTTTTAACCTTCACTTTTCTTTTGTTTCCTGTAATCCGATCTTTGCTGTGATCCTTATACTCATCTTCAGAGGGACGGTTGTGACCTGGAATGCAGCAGGCACTTTGCAAATACTCTCCGAGCTCTGTCCTTGAAGGGCTAGAGCTGTTTGAACAGTGCTGGGGTGCCTTGCAATTGAAATGGGAAAGCTGCAGTCCTGGCTGTGGAGAGCTCTCAAGTGCAGGGCTCGGGGCCTTTGATGGCTGAAACTTTTTTTTTTTTCTGGAGGAGGTGTTACAGATCTGTTTTAAGGAAACAAAAAGTTCCTGTGTGCACTGCGCTCCCCCCAGGAGGTGTTAAGTGTGTGCAGTGTTTTGAGAGGTTTGCTTTCTCTCAGGAATTGTTTGCTGGGATAAGACCTGCATTCCTCTGGTTGGGGGGGTGAGGATGTGCTCCTTGCCTAGTGGCCCAGGACTGGGAGTCATTCCTGACTGTAAATCTCTGCCTGTTTGTCTCCATGCTGAGTGACAGATGTGTTTCCGTCTGTCTCCATTTCGAGACAAACTTTTAGGTCTGTTGCTGTGAGATAGATCACCCCTCAACCATCTCAGTTTGTAAATAATCAGCTCTTACAGGCCTGAATTGTAGTTAGGCCAGAATAAAACTGTGTTATATATTTTTAGTTTTAAGGCTTATTACATATCTCAAAGTTTCAAGCTGAGAAAGGGAAATCCTACTGGCCTGGTGCTGATGATGCTTCCAGAGGTGTTGCTGACAGTCTCATTAAGTTCCACTGCCCAGGAACTGTTGCTGTTTTTTTCATGACTTATTTTGATACTTACATTAGGAAACTGAAAATATTTTGGTTGCAGAGCTGTTGAGGTTGTCACCTCATGTTTATGCTCTGCAGAGAATAGGATGGCTGCCTTAGTTACTGACAAAAGAATTGGTGAAGACCCAAACGGTGTGTGCAGAAGTTCAGCCTCACCCTCCATGGGCATCACTCATAAAGGGGCTTTGGCCATATTGTGTTCCTGGAGCTCACAATTCAACACACTTTGAGACATGAGAATTCTGTTTTATGCCTTAGTAGATGGATATTTGATATTCTAGTGATTGTTTACGCTCTTAGCACATATGAAGTTGGTTGCATTTGTTCTGCTGAGGCAACCTGCTAAAGCTCACCTCTAACACAAGAGTAGAAGGGTCCTTCCTCAGGAGAATGTGAGTGTGTGGAGGAACCGAGGTGAAAGGGGAGGGCTAAATATAGCCATTTCCTGCAGAACTTATCTGCTTTTGAGGCCGGCTCTCCAAATGGAACTTGTCTTCCAAGCCCTCAGAGAGGGTAGGAAGAGAACATGGGCGGGGGAAAGAACACCAGTGGGGTGTTGTGGGTGGGTTGTGTTTGTGGTTTTTGTTTTTTCCAGCCAGCTGGTACTCTGAAGTCATGCTTAAATTTAATGAAAGCCTGATGCTAAAATAGGATCTAGGGACAGCCGTTGTAAAATAATTAGGCACCCGTTCAGCCCCCTTGTCCCTGCCAAAAAAAAGGCTGCTTGAATTCATTTACAGTCTTGGTATTGGAACTCTCAAATGGGCATCTTGATATCTGATTCTGTGTATAAACAGGTTATAAACCTGCCTCACTCACCTGTGCAGCTGTGGAGCTACAGCAGGTTGCAGTGGTGGTGCTGAACGCGGTGATTTCTGAGTGCCTCTGTGGATGAGGATTCACCGTGTCATGGGGGGGTGGCAGGCTGGCCTTGACCAGGGCGTGTTAGGGGGTGGATTAGTTGCTTTAGGACCTGAGGGTAGTCAAGACTGAGACAGTTTAAGAGCACCTTAGTTACAGAGGTAAATGACACTGTCAAAAAGCTCACCTTTTGAACTCTGCTGCCGTAGGTTCTGTGGCCACGTGTTGAGGGCATAAGATATTTATATGCTGTACCTACCTGTACATATCTGTAAAGTGAGGAATAATGATGTTTCCTAGCAGTGTTGGAAAGCTGACTTCGCATGGGTTTATGAAGTATTTTGGGATCATGAATTTATAAAACGTTGTTGACTGTGAAATGTGTGGAATTCCATGGAAATGCTTTCAAGAAATTCCTTTTTTTCCCCACTATGTTTGCAGCCAAAACACAATTTTAGAGTAATGCTTTCAAAGGCATAGAAGTCCAGACAAATAGCAGTAAGTGGTTGTAGTGAAGTAGTTCTCCGTGTTACACTGGAACATGAGCATGCACGTGACCCACCCTCAGGTGAGGTTAACATGTGCTGTTGTGGAATTGTGTGTGTACAGTCAGTGCTCACAGGTTCCAGTTTCAGAGGGATTTGCATCTGTACCTTGCTGGTGTTCAGAACATGCTCTCAAAGTTCTCTCACGACAAGATCCACAGAGAAGGCACTGTGGTTATAAAGTAGCATTGGACTCCGTGGGATGCTGTTTGCTGGAAGGAACGTGAGGAGTGTGCCTGCATTCCTAGTGAAATAAGTAGGCACTATTCCTGCCTGTGGAAGGGAGCAGCGCTGCAGCGTGGAGGGGCCGGGGCTCTGCTGGCAGCTCGCGTGTTCCCCCGCCAGGCCAGAGCTGACCTCGTGATTCATCTGAGCTGAATAGTCACCATCAGGTGCTGCATCACAGTCTGCCAGGTAGGGTAGGTCCTCTTTGGCAGGGTTCCTTTGATGTGCTCTGCCTTTTCATGCTGTGGGTGCCTTGCCTTGCTGGCTGTCCCAGCGCTGGCCGTGCCTGTCCCACCCTGCTGTGCCAGGCAGTGTGCTGGGGGCCAGAGCCTCTTGGACACGAGACTGCCCAGCTCTGGGCAGAACGTGCTCTGCATTCCTTGTGCCTGCAGATTGGTGTGCCATCAGCTCCGGAACACCTGAGAAGCCCCCAGATCAAGGCCCCTTATCTCAAGTGCTGGAATTCAGTTAAGTCCCTGATCGATTGGGATCGTCATTGTCCTTCAGCTCCACAGTTTCTTCACACCTGGGACCTGTTTTAGTTTTACGTGCAGTTGGCTCAGCCTTGTTCTGCGAGGCTGTGTGAGGTGGTGTGGATGCAGTGGGTGTAAGTAACTGACTCCTGCTAAGGGGAGAAGTGCCTGAAAGGAAATACTGTAGAGTTCGTCAAGTCACAATTGACATGTGAGTAAATGGGAAGCGATGATCTTACATAATTTCTTATGATGTAAGGAAGGGGTTATACCGTGGGTAGTCAGTAATCGGTAGCTGTAAAATTGAAACTTACAGTTTCTGCCTGTTTAAGCCATATACTGATTGTAGTGGGACATTCAGGACTCTTATTCTTCTTTTAAGAAATAATTGGATCTCATGGTAGGCCTGTAGGGAGCCAGTAAATGCAGTAGTTCAGATGCAGGCTTGGGAATTTATCTCCATCTGGGAAGTATGGGGTCAGGGGCAGAGGAGGATGGGAGAACGACCTTTGCATGCTGTGTCCTCATGCTTCTTCCTAAGCGTCTGCTCCTGGCCTCTCTTGGGGTCAGGTTATTGCTGAGTGAGGTGTGTGTGGCGGTGTTTGTTGCTCCTGTTGGCGTGCAGAGGCAGCTCAGCAGTTGCTTGCCCCCAGAAGTCCTGTTGTCAGTGGATCTCCCTTCCTGGCAGGCTCAGATGAAGTCACTGTTCCCTGCTCATGGTGCTTCTGTGAAGATGCATCGGGAAGTGCCTGGAGCTTGCTGTAGAGTAACTCCACTCTGCTTTAGGAAAAGGAAGGCTCCAGCTTGGTTAAGAAAAGCTTATTAAAACAGAAGACCTCCAGTTCAGTGATTGTCCAAGGCAGACTTTGGAATCATTTGCCATGTCTGAAATGACCAGAGATGGAGGTAGGAGATGGTGAGGGGGAACACCAAGGGCTGTTATCTGGGCCTTTCTACAGAAGAGGTGATGCTGCAACCCTTAACCATCTGTCCTGAGCCCCTGGAACATTCCTTCCTGGCACGCTGAAGCCACAGATGACCCTCAGTTGAGTGGAAACTGGTAGGAGGGCTCGTTCCTGGTCTTACAGAGAGCAGTTGTAGCGAGTTGTGCTCACTGGAGGTCGGGCCTTTCTTGTTCTGACTGCAAGCCTTACCTCTGCTAATGAGCTGCAGAAGAGAGGCCAACAAACACCTCTTCTAATTGCAGGTCTGCTGTTTGCCTGGCAGGGATCCGGTGACAGCAGGAGCGGGCTGGCAGCCCTGCCAGCCGCCTTTGGCTGGGCGGATAGCTCGCAGGCTAGAAGTGGCTTCCCTTTGAAGTCCTGGAAGCTGCTGATCCCTGCTTTCAGGAGTCTGTGTGCCTCAGCAGGCCCCTCCAACCCTCCCCTCGAATGGCCTGGGGTTCCTGGCGCAGCGGTTTGAGGCGGTTGGGGCTGTGGTTGCGCAAACCTTTTTCCTGGCTACTAATGCCAGGGGAGTAAGTAGTCCTGCTTCTCCCTCTCCGTGTGCTGTTCTTTCCCCTGTTCAGGCATCTCTGACCATGTGGTGCACTGGATAAAGTGTTAATTTGGTTAAAACTTAGTCTGTCTTTGCCAGGTTAGTTCTAACCCAGGTTAATTCCCGGTTTGTTTTCTTGTGCCGGTGCTAAGGAGGGATCTGCGAGGGTACGAGTGGCTGGGCAGACGCAGAGCATACTGTGCTGCCTCGGTGTGTTTGTGAAAACTGTTGCCTTGCTCGAGTTCATTGTAGGAGTACTGAGTCTGGGTTTTTAGGGTACCTTGGCCTGGTTTGTCTGTGCCAGAGTGGACCTGCTGTGCTCTGCTCCCCAGGGAGAGTTCCTGCAGGTTTCCTTGCTGCCAGCTTGCTCTTGGCCTTGGCTGTGGCCTCACTGTGTGCTCAGACACAGGTTTTTGGAAGTCCCACACACCTGCCTGCCCTCCCTTCTCTGCAGGACAATGGCCAGTCTGTCCCCTGAGCTGGTGGCCAGCAGTGGCCAGCCTGTCCCCCAAGCTGCTGCACGGTGCCAGAGCTGCCCCACGTTACTCATCCCTCAGGAGTGGTGATGTCCTGCATTGTCAGGTGGTGTGGAATGGGAGGCAGAAGAGATGAGAGCGAAATCTCCCTAGGAACAAATGTAAAATTAAACAAAATGCGTGTTTGTATTAGTCAGCCTAAACCAGACTGTGCTATTTAGGGCTCTCCACTGCAATAAACTTGTCTCTTGTGTTTGTGTGGGTGGACTGCAACAATTAAGTCATTTTAAGTCTGAATCTTAGAAGGGAAAACAAAATCAAAAGATAATGGTTTGGTTTAAGAGAATATTAATTGTATCATGTTACATTAAAATACTCTTATGTTAGAGAAAAGATAGGTGATGCCTTGCAGGTTGGTTATTGGTAAAAGTCACATCCGTGCTGCACATTGAAACTCTTCTTGACTTCATAAGGAGTGATATCTTTTGGGTTTTTTAATCCATTAAATCCTTTCCTGCTGCTGGAGAGTAGCTGCCTGCTGCAACTGCCTGCTAAAACATCACCTTTGATGGCATGGGCTGGGCAATTCCCAGGCTGGAGGAGGATTTGGCAATGGAGTTCATGTGGCAGTCAATCTTGAAGTACTATACTGTGTGCTACTCCTTATTTTCCATTGTCAGAATGAAAACTTGTGTAGCTTGTAGTGCACTAGTCTGAGTATTAAATTAGCTAATTCATATCTCCTAGGAGTGGAATTACAACAAGTTGCACCTTTTTAAAAAAAGGCTATTTTCAATTTGGTTTTTAAATACTGGCTCAAATGATAAGAAAAAGTATTTTAGATGTACTCTTAACTCATGAAAAAGTACTGACACTTGTGAATTAAAAAAAACACAACAAAACAGAGGAGGGATGTGTGTACTCTTGGCGATTTTGATTACAATAGAAAAATAAAGCAAATATTTTGAAAACTCAGGAAATTATTTTCCAGACATTTATTCTTATGTATTGAGCATTGATCTAAGTAATTTTTATTCCACTTGACCTTTATTTTTGGATTGAGTTGCAAAACCTGTGTCCATCCTGGGTCTAAATGAAACGATGATGAAAAATGCCACGCAAGCATCTTTTTACTCCACCCATTTTCCCTCTCGGGGTGACTACGTGTAAATGTGGTCTGGGACCGTCTCTGCTTCTCTTGGTTTGGGAGCTGTCCTCCCTGCAGGGGTAGCACAGGGTCTGTCTTTGATGTCGAGTTCCTCTCTCAGGCAGAACCTTGTTGCTCGGCTGGGCAGCCCTTTGTGCCCAGCCCAGCTCACAGACGCCCGTCTGGGAGAGCAGAGGTACGTCTTTGTGGTTAGGATGAAGGTTAAATCATTGGAGTGTTGGCTTTCCTCCAGCTTCTTTGCATAATTTGAACCCGTCTGTGTCCAGAAAGAAACATTCAAGTTATTTCAAGTGGCTGGGGTGGCAGACAGAGCTCCTGTAGCAGCCTGCAGACCGTGCAGCGCGTGGGCCGTGTCGCCTCCCCGGTCCCCGTGTCGCTCGCGAAGGCGCAGCTGGGACGTGGCCGGCGCCTGCCTTGGCCTTTCCTCCGTGGCCCTTCTCAGGGATCCTGCCTTTCCTTGGCTTTTGCTGTCAGGCCTGTGCACTTCTTAAATTCTTGAACGACTCTTTGGCTTGGCTTTTGCTCTCCCTTAACCTCACATTAGTTCGTTGTCAATTAGGCCTTTACAAATGTGCCAGAAATGCCACGTAGACACTTCAGTGTGTTTGTGGACCTGGCATGTTTGCATCAGCCTCCAGTAGAGAGTAATCTGAGTGACATGTCCCAGCTTGCCTAAACAATAGGGTGTTTTTTCTATCTTGGTTGTATGCGTTTTACACATTTGTAAGACTAATGTCATACCTCTGAAGCAAACCTGGGCAAGGTCTGCAAAACCTGTTCTAAAATCTGAACCTATTTAGACCCTTCCCTCCATGCACCTTCCTTACAACATGTCATATTTTGAAGAATGAGTGAATCAATATGACTGTTCCTAAATGATGGAAGTAAAAACCTAAGCACCATCAAAAGGCTGTTTGAAAGAAATACGGTATTTCCATGCCTGGTGCAAAAGTGGTGTATTTTAACGACTGGAAAAGACTTTAACTTCATCTTTTTGTTTGGAATTTGTTCCTGGATGTTGTTTAGACGTTCAAAGAAAACAGGTATTGGACTCTCATGTGAAAGAGCATCCAGGATTTGGAGGGAACTTTTTCTAGTTTCTCCATTAGGAAGGCCAAAATGCCATGCAGTGAGGAGCCAGAACACCCAACTGGCTTTTGAAGCTTGGTTTTCTTACGCAGTTCCTGGAGTCTCTGGTGAGGAATTGCTGTTCCCAAGGCTGCAGTGCAGTTTTACACCTTCCATGACAAAGGGTCTGCAAGGAGTAAAACCTACTTTTTTTCCAGTCTGGGGATTTGTGAAACTTTGACGTGCAGCCCAATTATAGTCATGTTGGTTTAGTTCCCAAAGTGGATGCTCTTTTATTCTAAGAGAGGCCCTCCTTTATGCAACCAGGAGTATTGAAGGCCCTGAAGTGTTAGCATTTGAATGGTTTTGGCTTAGCTTTAAAATAAATATCTACTGGATATGGAACTCTGGGGAGTGGACTAAAGCAAATGGAGTAGGTGAATTAACTGGAAGTTGTTCCGCAAGGCTGGGCTCACAGAGCCACAGCACAGCAACACAGCGGCAGATGGATGCAGAAGAAAGGGATCTTGAGAGCTTGCTTGTGTTTTGAGGCTGTTCTCAAGTGAAGTAGGTGCAATTCAGAGGCTGCTGTTCCTCTGCACAGAGTCCCCTGGTCACTGTTCCTGCTCTGCAGTGTCCATCCTTGTGTGGCCGGAGTGAGTGCCTGTGCTGTCTCCTCAAGGAAACTGCTTTCCTCAAGCTTTGGAAGGACTGCGATGTTTGTCTCCTGGTGCCTGATGGTTCTTTTCAGACCTGGGTGAAAATATCAACAGATGCCCTCCTTGCAGAGGGAGATTCATGATTTTTCCTGGCTGTGATGGAAATCTGGAAAGAGAAGCAAGTGCTCTTCTTCAGGGGTGTGTGTGCCACAGGGAAACCAAGCTAAACAAACTGACAAGCCCTCGTTCTTCTGCGGAGGGGAGGAGCACCACTCGTGGCTTTTGCCTGCCTTCTGGTAGGAATTCGGGTGCCTGTGAACCGAAAGTGGCACTGGGGCCACACGGTTTAGGGGGTGAAGAACCACTGTGCTGAGAGTGAAGGTGGTCTCTGCTGTCAGGGCTCCTAAAGGAGCCTTCTGGGAACCGAGATGGAGTTTGGCTCTCGTTACAGATACAAGTGACTGGGGGGGTTGGGGAAAGAGGGACACTCAGGGAGGCTTTGTGGGACTCGGGTGTCACCGTGAGAGGAGGCAGTGGCACAGGGCCAGGCATGTGGCAAAGTGTCCCTACCAGAGTAAGTTATTGCTTGTCAGCTGTTAATTGGTGCTGTTCCCTCTGCACACGCTTCGTGTTCCAAGTGTGAGCAAAGCAGAGGCCAGCAAGCCCTCGGTGAGGTTTGGGGTGGTTTGCTGGGCAGTCTGTGTCTGCAGTGGTACCCTGGCATCGGGGGAAGGTCCTTGCTGGCAAGTCAATAGAAATGTGATGGCAGAGGATTGCATGTTTGGCTCGGGATTGTCTCACCTGAGCAGTTCCCAGTGGCACGTGTGACGTCTCTCAGGGTGGGGACTGTGGTTTTTAGCAGCCTTCCCTTGGTGGGAGGTGTGAAGGCAGCGCTGCAGGGCACGGGGGCTGGAGACCTCGCCCTCCCTTCTTAGGCTGCACTGGCAGGGACCCTCTGCAGGGGGACTGCGGGGTCCCCCAGGGGAGGAGGGCTCAGGCAGCAGAAAGTGAGTGTGCATAGAAAAGGTTCTTTCTGGAACACTGTCCAGTGTGACCACGAAGGGAAATAAACCCAACCCAAAGCTGAAACAGCAGTGATGTGTAGGCTGTAAGTGAAGTCTCTGAGGGGTTGGTATGCAAGCAGTGGGAAAGGATACCAATGTGGGGGTTTTCCTCAAAGTTCTGAAATGTTCTTCCAAAAATCTTAAGGCTTTTTTTGACAGGATTGATCTTGTTTCAGTTCCACAGGTGTGTTGGGTTGTATGGGAATGAGGGATTCTTCTGAAATTGAGTTTATAATGGCATATTAATTAAAAAATTAATGTTGGACAAGCCAAAAATGTCTGATTTAACACTGGCATATCACAATTGTATGAAAGGTGTCTGTAAGTGTGTTAGCTGTCAGCATGGTGCAGCTTACAGGTTTTACCCAACTTGTTCTTAGGGTCACAGACCCTCTGCAGGCACCTGTGGTCCTAACAGCTGAAGGAAAAAGGTGCTTAATATGTTATCTTCTTTTTGGGTGATAATTATGGGTCAAGAGACCACAGTAGCTACTGTGTCAAGAAGCAAACCCAGGCCAAAGGAAATAGGCTTTTCTGGCCTGCTGTGAGTTACAGCTTAGCATGAAGGTGGGTTTGCTATGCAGTATGTGATCGGTTCCCCGAGGCACCAAGGGAATATTTGAGTATCTGATGATGTTTAAGGGAGATTCTGTTGATTCTCTGATCTTGAAAGGCCACTTCCTTACAAAGCAAGCAAACAAAAATACTCGCAGAAAAAGCTGTCTTTTAAAGTAATTTAAAATGCTTAAATAAAATAAATGAACATGGCAAATATTTTCTACGTGAAACGTGCAAAATAAAAAACTAGCCTTTGATTTTACTCTGAATTGAGTTAAAAATTAGCAAGCTAAAACTTGGGCCTCTGTGGAAGGATTTGAGGAAATAATGAGATTTGCAGGGCTGAGCCAGGCCGAGGTCCTGCAGAAATAGGCGGCACCTTTGCGGTTGTGCGTCTGGAGTATAAAAGTTAAAATTACCCTAAATGGCTGAACTGTTTTGGGTTTAATTTAATTTGTGTTTTTGTTTGCTTGTTATAAACCCCCCCAGTAAATGCTAAATAAAGTTTGTTAAAGGCTCGCCCCAGCTGCTTAATGAGAAGAGTTTAAAGGTGATGGAACACTCCCTCCTGGTCTGAGACACGGCAGAGATTTGTAAAGAGTGTTTCAGGTCTTCCTGAAACTTCAGGTGTGGGATGGTGGGGGCTGTTTACTGGGGCTCCTGAGAGCAGCAAAGCCTGACTCCACTTGATCCAAGAGCTGAGAAACAGGGTGGTCTTTTCTCCTCCCACCCAGGCTGCCCAGCCAAGCTCACCTGGCTGGCTTTGGCCAGGTCAGTTCAACAGCCACACGTCCTGTGTCCTTGGGCTTTACTGGCAGAAGGCTCTGATAATTTTTCTTCTGTAATTAGCACAATCAGGCCACTGTAGGCCTGTTTTCCAATTAAAAATAAACTCAGAAATATACTATTTGTAAAAGTAAATAATAATAATAATAAAATATTGCTTTTTGTAAAAAACTGGAAACCTGGGTTCCTGGGTGCTGGAGTAGAGGGACGGAGAAGGAAGTGGTCTTTAAAGCCTATATTAAGTTAGTCTTAATATGTTCATTTGTGTTGAACTGTAATTAAACCTTTCTTAAAAAAGAACAAAAAATAAGTACAAAATCATGCATGAAATGAGTTATTTAAATTGTACTCAACTTTCTAATTTAAATCACCTTGATCAGCTTGTGAGCATTTAAATACACAGCAAAACCTGAAATGAATATTCCACCCGTGGAGATGTAAAATGCTGTTTTGAAAATTTCAGAAAACTAGTTAAAATTCCAAATGTGTGGGTTGGGGGCTTTGTGGGGGGATTTTTTGGTTTGTTTGTTTTAAAACTTGAATTTTGCTTAGCTTGTCTCTGAATCATTATGCTCACACAATTACTCAGTAGGGTTTATTTTGCATTTCTGTAGCTATTTTTTTCCTGGTATTAGTCCAGTGAAACTTCCATCCCGAGTGCAGAGTTCCTGCTCAAGTGAAGCGACTGCAGCAAAAGGCAAGTGTGGTGTACCCGCTGCTGGGTGTTCATCCTGGGGATTTATCCAGCCTCAGCTGGGAAGGGTTGGGGCTGTGAAGTGCTTTGAAATTATGTCACTGTCATTTTGTGCCTTCCCAAGATTAAGGCTTTGGGTTTGAGGGAGGAGGCAGGAGAAACGGGGTGAAGATGGAGTGAAGGCTTAAAGCAGCATGGAAGGTCCAGAGAAACCTTTACCCTCACTAAGAAAACTTCTCTAATGGCAGCACAGCATCACACAGCCCCTGCAGCTGTGTGCAGGGAACTGGAGCCGTGTAGGAAGGATGAAGTACTCCATGTAGTGCTGAAATCATTTTGTGTGGCGTTCCTTGCCGGGAGCAGCTTGTGCAGCCTGGCTGGATTTTCGGGTGGCCAGGGATTGCTTTTTCCTGGGGAGCCGTGCAGACCTGCAGAGAGCCCTGGCTCATCCAGCCCTCCCCAGAGTTGCTAGTTTGGCAACTCTGCCCCTGGGAAGTTTGCCACAGAATTTTTTTGAAACTGTTTAATTTCTTTGCAGCCCTGCTTGTGGGAACTCGGTGCTTTTGGGTTTGTTCCGTGGCTTGCTTTGTCTGCCCTGAGCTGGTGCTGCTGGTGCCCGTGTCATGGTGCAGTGACAGCTCAGCCTTTTGCAGGGGTGACAACAGTGCTCAAACATCTCCTGCCCCCTCCTCCCCACCTGGTGGCAGGTGAGCAGAGCCTTCGTGTTACAGTCAAATACAGACCATGGAGCAGAGCCTTTGTTCAGAATTCATGTTCCCACCAGTTGCAGGCAAGACCTCTCTTATGCTTGAGGCTTGTGGTGCTGATAGGAGACTGTCCTGCCTCTGGTTGTATGGAGGTGAGACAGGGGCAGGACTCCAGGAGAACAGACTTCTGCGTGCAGAAGGGAGATGAAGGGTTTATTGCTGCTGGAGGAGAGCTGAGAGGTAATGTACAGCTGCAGGTCCAGAAATAGGTGTTCCTCTGAGCAGCTGCAGGCAGGAAGTCATCTCATCAGAGTTCTGAGCTAAAGGTCTGTCGCTGTAGTTGTTTCTTGCAGCAGTGTGTTTGTACCTGTGGGCCAGTGTTAACCAGTGTCCAGCAGCCCTTGTCTTCACCGAGCCCCAGACACCATGTTGTTGGATGTTCGGTGCCACTGCTGGAGATCACAGCTCACTGGCACCCTGGCTGTGCCCCTCAGAACCCAGCAGGAACAAGGGAACAAACAAACTGTTGACCCCAGATGGAATTTAGTTATAAAAGCTATTTTTTAAAAAATGACCAAAAAAAGAAAGGTGACAATTTTTGAAAATCATCTACTATGTAGTAGATGAGAAATTCTTCTAGTGCAGAAGACAGCTGGAGAGAAGGTGGCAGAAGGAGAGTGCCTGGACTGGAAGGTACATGTGAAGGTGAAGGAAAGGGGGGATTCCAGAGAATGGTATGAAAATAATTGCTTTGAGGGACTTGGAGCGAGTGGAAGGGAACATAAAAAGAGGAGGAATCAAAATACTTGGTTAAGTGGTTTGTGCCATGTAGGTAGCTACATTTCAGTTTCCTGCATGGTATTGAGGGAATGCTGCAGTGCTCTTTGAATTCAGGGAAATCCTAGGCATGGCAGATTTTGTTTGACTGCATAAATGGTTCTTCATGGGAAACAAACCTGACCAGCAACCAGGTTCACATGGTAGTGGTTCACTGGTTTAGTTTCAAACTCTGCTAGCCCAAGTCATGATTATCCTTGCTCTGGGAAACCGTGAGGAGTGTCCCAAAATGGCAAGCAGGACAAGCAGGAAGTCCACCCAGTGGGACAGCTCAGCCTGGAGCTCTGGTCCGAAGGAATGCAGTCTTGTCCATGTCTGCGGTGCCTGTTCCCAGGCACGGGGCAGTGACTGCTGCACACATCAGTAGGGGTGACTTTGGTTTTTACTGGCTCAAACTGTCAAGTGAGTTCATATTATTCAGTCAATTCTGGGAGTTTTGGAGATGATTTAGTAATTCCTGTTTTTTCAGCCAACTGACAGAAAAATGAAGTTTTAAAAGCATTGATAAAGGATTCATTTATTCAGCTCTGATCTGCTTGTTTGCTGGCAGTGCTCAGCTTCCTCTGGAGTGCCCGGCTGCTGAGGGGCAGGCTGGGGACCTGCAGGGACAGGGGCTGGGGGGACCCAGCCTCACTGCTGCTGTGAGTTAATCCTGCTTTTCAGAGAGGAAATGGCTAATTCGTGAGTAGATGCCTTGGGAACAGGCAACAGCTGGGTGCAAAGCAAAAATCTGCTAAAACATGAGTAATTTCTGAGTGGTGCGGAGAGGGTTTTTGTGTGTATTCAGCAGCAAATTAACATTTGAGCTTATGCTGCTGTTGCTTCCCTGGCGCTGGCATGCGCCGTGTGTTTGAACTGGTGGTCATTGCTATGAGACTGTCAAAGCACTGCTACAATGTGGGGGTTGGCTCTCTCTCCTTCCACTCCAACACGGGCCTGTTCCGTTCAACGAGAACTATTTTAATTGGGTTCCACTCTGTGTTATGGTAAAATCTGCTGCTAGATGCAGAAACCCGTGAGACATGTTTTGTTTGTTCCTGAAAACATACGCTTTATTCTGCTTTGGCCATTCAAATTGGTTTTACGTGATTGTCAGCTGAAAATAATACTGCGATTGGCAGCAGCCCGGCGGCTTCCTGCAGCCCGGGACTGGCACTGGGATAGCTCGTCCAGGGGGGCTGTGGGATGGAAATTCCTGCTCGGAGAGCAGTCATTGCTTAGCAGGCGGCAGCGTGTCCCTGGGGAAGGGCTGGCCCAGCACCCAGGCAGGCCTGGGCAGCTCCTGGGCTGTGGGTGCTCCGGGACAGCGGAGCTGGCCATGGCAGGGAACCTCTGGGCCACCATCACCCAGCTCCAGCTGTGCTCGGGGTGGGAGCTGTGCCGGGCTGCGGGCCAGCTGTGGGTGAGGCCGGGAGTGCCGGGCAGAGGCGGCACACGCGGGGGAGAGGAGGGAGAGCTTTGGTGGTGAGCCGGGAGTGCGTAACTGCAGTGGGATGGCTGGTTAGAAAATAACCAGTAGTCATGACTTCTGTTAATTAACTACTAAGAGTTAAATAAATGTTGTTGGAATAACTAGTCTGTGTTTATTTGGCACGTCTTTCTCCAGCCAAGGCTGGTGCTAGTTGGTACATGCTCCACTGCTGAGCCTGTCTGCAGCGTGGTTTTATGTTTTCCTTCTGTATTGATTTTCATGATTCATTGACCATGATCTAAGCAAAAAGCACACTTAAATGACACTGGAGACAGCTGTCTGTTAAAGTGGGACCTTTATGTAGCCTGAAATGGCGCCAGGATTTTTTCCATTAGTTTATCAAGTAACACACACCAGTAATATTCTTTGTTTAATTTCCTTTTCTAGGTCACTGATATGTCACCTCTCTTTTGTGTAAGAAGTGATGGTAAATTCTCACTTTCCTATCGGTTTTGCTTGTGTTATTTTTCTGATAATCCTTTTCGAGGTTATTTTGAAGTATATTTATAAGGAAGGGGCCTTACATTGTGTTTGGGAGTCTGTACGAAGGACTCGGTTTTTCTCCCAGTGGAGCTGTTTTGGAAGGCACATGTGGGAAGTTTGGATAAAAGCAGAAACATGTAAAGCTTGGGAAGCTGATGTGTAGCTTTTTCCAGTTTTAATCTGTCTCTCTTTGTATAGCAAGCTGAAGTTCCAGATGTTGTTTTGGCTTGGAGATAGTGAATGGGGGAAAAATAAGCATTCTTAATGTTGACAGAGTCAGCCTGTCTGGGTCTGCGCTGACAGGAAGAGGGAGAGATAAAACCTTCATTAATGGTGTAGTGCTGCTGCAGAGCCAATGGAGCAGGGCCATGTCCCTGGAGAAGCAGCTCTGGACTGGCAGTGCCTGGTGCCAGCTGTGGGAGTGACAGCTGGAGCCATGATGGGACACTGAGCACTGATGTCCTGTGGAGCCCTGGGGCTACTGGGCTGTGCAAAACCCCCAGGTTTTAGTTCAATGTTCATTCTCACCCCCTTTTCTCCTCCCCCCAACACACCTCTTGGAGTCCTGCTTGCCCTTGGTAGCTGACTTTGGGGGCTGCAGAGCTGTGGGGAAGGGCTGTTGGCCCAACATGCTTTTGGGGTCAGATGGCTCTGTGGCTCTAACCCACACTGGGGTTCTGTCCTGGAACACCAGTGGTGGGGTTCTGTCCTGGAGCACTGGTGGGGTTTTAGAAGCTCATCCCCCCGATGAGCTCTGTTTGTTGAGAGTTGCAGAGCAGTTTGGGCATGTTGTGTGCTGGATTTCTTCTGGAGGAGACTAAGCTGTGAGCTCTGTTCCTGGTGTGTCCCAAATGTGCTCCATCCTGAAACATGGGTGTTGAGTTCTCAGCCTCTTCTGAGCAGCTTGAAGCCATATGTGCTAGTACCTTCCACTGAAGGGACCAGGCTCAATCCCTTCTGAAGTAAGAGAGTTGAAACAATTGTTAGGATACAGTGGTGCTCAGGAATGGAATTTTCTGGGCTAGTCCATAGGTTGTATGTATAATAGTCTATCCATTTTCCATGTTATATTAAATACATAAATATACCATGGCCTGTGTCTCTTTCAGACCTGTTCCTCCTATCAGACTTATTTCTAAAATGTATAAGCAGTTTATTTTTAAATAATTGCTGCAGTTCTGCTGATTTCCTCCTTAATCTTTTCTTTTTCCCTTTCTCCATTGTTGGGTCTAGGCAGTAGCAGTTCCTGGTCAGTGGCCTGTCCCCACGCCTGTCCCTTCCCGTGTGGTGCAGTGTGCCTCAGGCTTTCTGGCCGTGCTGAGCGGTTCTGGTGAGAATGCTCAGTTCACTTGCCTTGATACTGGAAAGCTAAGAGTGAGTAGTGCTGACACTCCCTGATCTGAGGGACAGAGGAGCCGAGCTGCTGCAGCCCCTCTGGTATCTGAACCCTTGTCTGTTTGCTGGTTGGAGTTGCGATAAATGTCCCGTCAGTTTGTGCAGGTTTTTGGAACAAGGGACCAGGTGGGAGGGGAGCTGGTGTGTGTTGGTGTAGCGGGGTAAGGGATCCTTGGAGTATGTACAGTGCTGGCCTGATGGACATGGGTGTGAGCATAGGCCAGGATTGGAGTGGTTTAACCCTTTGTGCCTTGTTTTTGCCCCAGAGCTGGGGGTACCTGCCTGGAGCAGCTGCCTGACCAGCTGTGGTCGTGTACACATTGCCTGATGCCCCAGAAACACCATCCTTAGGAATCCCACTGGACTGGGCTGTGGGAGACGCTTCAGAGTAAAGGGGCTGTGGCATGTTTGCTGGAGGAAGACGCAGAAAGGGAATCTGGGTGTAGGAGGCTGCTGCTGCCTACCTTTGTGCTGCTCACATTCCTGCTCGGCTGCCTGCAGGCAGTACTGGGGTGTCTTGCTCATGTGGTTCATGACTCAAGCCAAGCCCAGATGTTTTCATGCCCAGTCTGGCCTATATTCTGAGAATAATTTTGGATGCCTCAGTCCATTTTATTGTGGTTTTCCTTAGTGTCTGGTCCAGCTGAAGTTAAGATGATTCCTGGCCTGATTGAATGCTCAGAGGCAGACATGGCAGCTTCTGCTTTCTCTCTGCAGCTGTGTTCCTGCTAACTTCAGAGCACTCAGAATTGGAGCCACATTGGTGGGAACCTGGGCTTGGGTTCTGATGCTGCTTTTCTTTGAGTGGAAACTTTTGCAGCATGAAACTCAGAAGAGTCTGTCTTGTGTCCAGGAGAGGGCTGAAAACACGACAGGTTCCTGTGGAGACAGATCTGGCCTTGCTGACCAGCCTGGCTTTCCATTCCCACTGAGCAGTGACAGGGAGTTGTAGACCTGTGTGTACTGACTGTTGGACCTTTCCATCAGCACATCTGGCTGGCAGGCTGGTGACAGTTACTGTGCAGCGTATCCAAAATTTATTTCCTCGTGCCTTTGACAGCGCTTTTTGCCCTTTTGTAGGAACAGTTTGTATTTGTTATTTTTTGTGTATGGGAAGTGCAGTCACTCCTTTAACTTGTATGTTCTCCTCTCAGAGGAAAATGGCTTCATGCCGAATACTTCCCAAAAAGCAGTGTGGTCACCTGCTCTGTGTGAACAGGTGCTGTGTTGTGTCCTGTTGGAGTGGTCTCTTGCTCCATTGCTGCCCAGGAGCAAGGAGAGCTGTTGGCCCAAAGAGTATTTGGGCACTTCCTTTTTTCAGGAGCAGTTGGTGAGGTTGTCTTTGACTCACTGTCTTCTGTGTGTGACATGAATGGTCATGGCTGGACCCTGCATGTGGAGATGTTGAACCTTGGAAATGGCCAGTGGATGTATGTCATGAGCTCACTTCAATCACAGGAGTGTGGCCCCGTTTCTACCTGATGATGGGTGCGTTGCTCTGGGGCAGTTTGTGTGGAGCTCCAAAGCCAGCCTGGTCTGTAAAGAGAACTTTAGCTGGCCTCGTGCTTCACTCTGCAGCTCAGTGTGTGCGAGGTCAGCCACGGGAATTCACTGTTAAATAGGGACGAGATTGGCTGCTTCTGGCATCTCTAACAGCAATTAAATCAAAAGTCTGGATGAATCTATGGAATGGTTTTCTGGAGATCTGTGAGTGCAGTCAGGTTTGGCAAGGCCATGTGAGATTTGTGAGTTTGAAAGCATACAGCTAAATAGGTGGAAAGGGAACACTTGAAGCAACTCTGGAAAGAAGTGTCAGAATTGTGTGTAATTGGGATAAATTTGGCATTGGGAGAGGTGCCAAGGTGCCCTATGATTTGACTGAGTGGTGCATAGCAGGGCAGTGATGGACACTGGTTGGGACCGTGACAGGGGAGCTCCAGTACTGGGGGGACATAGGGTGTGACCCCTTTGCCTGAGGGGTTTAGACACTGCTAAAACAGCAACTAAGAAATGCTGGGACAGAGTGATTTGGAAAGATCTGGAGCTGGTTTAGCATGCAGGCTTGGATGTTAGCTGGATCAGTGTCCCAGGTGAGCCTGTCACAGGTAAGACGTGAGTAGAACAGAGACCTGTTGTGGAGCCTTACAAAGCCTCAGGTGAGAAAGGGGGACAGCTTGCAGGATGCCTGGAGGGACCTGGAGCAGAGCAAGGGAGAGGATCCTGTTGGAGGGAGAGATCAGACCAAAGCTGTGGTGGAAGCTGCAGCACTTTGAGGTTAATATTGCTGGTGTGGGAAGAACAGAAATACCATCGGAAGGTTCTAGGTTGGAGAAAAGCCTCAACTGGTCTTCCTCTTAGTGATGACTGCCCATCTGCTGTTTCTGGAATTCATGAGGCTTGTACAGAACCTCCAGACAGCCTGCTCTGGAGTGTCCCGTTTCATAGTGCCAGTGGAGGACGGGAGGCTGTGGGCCACTGTGGCTGTAATAGAACCTGAGTTTGCTTGTCCCTTGGATTTAAGAGCAGAATAATGCGGCTCTGGCCTGTCCAAACAGGCAAGACCAAACTTTAGAACAATGCTGCTGAAATTCTGTGGTGGTCTAATATAATCTCTGAAGAATTTGACTTTCTCGTGTGGCAGGGTGTTTCCTCTTTCTTGGGATTGCTACTTGTATTCAGCTTTTTGGACTCCACAGTAATAGTTAATGAAAGATTCTGCTGTGAGAAAAGGCTGTTCGGTGACTCGTGACTGTGGAGGGTCAGGAACTGCTGTTCTCAGTCCGATTGTTCTAAAAATATTGGTTAATTTTCTTTGGCTGGCCGAGGGTGGGAGCAGTTAAGCTGTAAGTGGCATGCAGAACAAACACCTGACTTTTCTGTGTCCCTTAACCTTTCCAACTTTGTAGCAGCCCATCACTCCTGAAGAATGCTGCTCTAATCCCAGCGTAATGGAGCAGTGAGTGGAGGTGTGAAGCCAGGCTCTCCTGAGCCCTGTCTCTCCTCGGTGCCCCTGCTGTGGTATGGTGTTCCTCTGCACCTCTAGTGCTCCTGTCCTGCTCAGGTTTACAGATTTATATATATATAAAAATAGAAATCTACATGTATATTTATAGTATTTACAGCCTTGTAGCTGTGTTTGCTGTTGTTCTGCTGTTGTAGTATTCTGCAATTAAATAGTTTTAAAAAATGTTTTGGCTAATTTTTATCAGAATCCCCCAAGCTGCATTCAGGGTAGGGTGCTTGGGCTAAGGGGCATAAGTAGAGTATTCTGGTGGTGATGACCCTGTGAAAATGACCGTGGAGGTTCAGATTTACCCAGGCAGGCAAAACCCAGCTGGGATTATTGATGTGCAAATGAGGGTCCTCAGTGAGGTGAAATACTGACACAGATGAGGGGTCACCTGGGTGGTCCTGTGGTCCAGCAGCTCCTCCAGCTCACTCACAGAGCTCTGAGTGATCCCACTTGATAGCGTCAGGAGCTGTGAATAAAAAGCATTTGCACCTCTCTAGATCCCTACAGGTGTGAAAACAGTGAGACTGTAGGGAGACGCTCTTTATGAATGCATTTGTAGGAACTAGATGATATTGTTATCTTGCAGCAGGGCTTGCCACAGTGAGAGATGGTCTCTAAAGCTGTGTACATCATCAGACCTTGGCTTCTCTGAAACCCAGGGTGCAGAAAAGAGGGGAAAACCAGGGGAAAAAAAGAGCTTCTTTGAGGAAAAACTAAGACTTTCGTTGGTGATACTGAAGACAAAGATTTGTTTTTGAAATGTTTGGTTTGTGTTGGCTGAAGTATTCCACAGAAACTTCCAACAGGCAAGCTCTATTATTTGAAAATGTTGCTCTTAGATTAGCAGTCAGTGGTCTCATGTAGACCATGACTTCAGCTGTCTCGGATTTTCCCTGAGATTGTAGTGCAGTTCTCCAGGAGAGTGTCACTGATTTGGGGAGTAGGGGGTGATGTAGCCCCTGCTGTCTGTCCTGCTGGTCCCCCTGGGGGGCTGAGGGTGCATTTTCACTGTGGGGAGGTGGTGCTGGGGGAAAGGACCCTGGTCAGGGTGATGGCAGCGAGCTGGGGCTGTGTCTGCTGGGGGTAATCGGGCACTGCTGTGCCTTCCACTGGTCCAGAGGGGCTGTGGAACCACATCCCAGTAACACTGACTGGTGCCGTGCCAGTGTGCCCTTGCTGCCCACATGGGAGTGGGGCTCAGTGTTCCTGCCCATACTCCTTGTTTTTCCCCCCTGTCAGGACAGACCAGGATGCAATAGGAGCAGTGTGTGATTGAAATCCCAAAACCCCTGCAAGCTGTGAGTGTGTGTTCCTCCCTGAGCTTCTTCCTCACACACTGCACAGATAACATCTGTAATAAACACTGTAATGCTGGCTGGAGGAAAGCAGGCCAAGCTGGGAGAGGTAGGCTCTGAGTAAGTTAAAAGGAAGGTGCTGGTAGTGGGTGCATTTTGAGGTGGTGTAGTTATTTTAATTTTTTTACCTGAAGTATTCAGGAGCAGCTTTTACAGGCAATTCCTGATAATCTGTCAGTCGAAAATATTTGTGTTTGGGTCTTATTCACAGCTGCTGGTTAAATCCAGGTGTTCTGTTTCGATGACATTTGTATCTTCAGTGGCAGTTCTGTGCTGAGATCTGACAGTGCACTGAATTTGGAGAGCGAACCACTCCAGGGGGAAAGGTGCTGGTCTGGCAGCTGGATGTGCAGGGGTGCTCCACTTGCCTCCTGGGCCCAAGACCCCAGCAGAGATGAAGTCACCAGATGTTGATGGGGACTGTCCCTGCTCTGTGGGCAGTTGGAATGGCCTTGGCAGAGTGGTGCCCAACGTTGGCTGCAGCTCTGAGTTGTGTCTAAAAGCGAAAATGTCTGAGGAGCTTGGAAGCCGTGCACTGGAGCCCTTTTCCTGGCAGCTCTGGAATGCAGCGTTCCCCCTCTGGTAGGAGCTGTCTGTGTGCCATGTGAGAATACCTGGGCAGCAAGGAGTGTGTAGCATACTAAAGTAACACCTTTGAGTATGTGTGAAATATGTGTGAAGCCACAATAATTCCCATGTGTCTCAGTGTCTGGAGCAGATTCCTGCGCGTGTTGTGTGAGGTGAAACCTGCACGCCTGAGTGTTCCTGGGATGGCTCAGGGACCTGCCAACCCCAGCCTGCTCCTTTTCTGTACACACCAAACCGTGTGTGCTGGTTCTCTGCACGTGTGGAATTGCACACCTCACTTCCCAGTGCTCCCAGCGATGACGTGATCGCTGAGCCATGGACAGTGACTGAGTGAGAGAGGGGTTTTGAGGGATGTTGCTGTGTGCAGGCTCTGCAGGGGAAAGCTGGTCCACAGGGCAGTGCTAATCCTTGATAGCTGCCTCCTGCTGCCTTTAGTTACCCACAGGGCAACAAATGATATGGAAAGATACACATGTGGCTTCAAAGGCACCAGGAAGTTGCAATATATATTGGGGTTTTCAGATCAATGTGGAAGTGTCTGTGCTTGCTTCATCGTTGGTCTGCCAGCGATTGCCTCAGACACTGGTACTGATGCAATACCTGCACACAGCCCCAGCTTCACACCAGGACCAGGGCTTTCTGTCTTCTGGGTCCTGCAACCACAGAGAAGTTCTGCTGCCCACGTGGAATCACTCAACTCACTGGTTTGAGTTGGAAAAGACCATCAGGTCCAACCATTCCCCCAGCACTGCCAAGGCCACTAACCCATGTCCCCAAGTACTACATCCACATGACTTTCACATCCTTCCAGGGATGGGGACTCCAGGCCCTGGGCAGCCTGTGCCAAGGCTGGACAACCCTTTCTGTGAAGAAATTTTCCCAATATCCAACCTGGAATAACTTGAGGCTATTTCTTCTTTTCCTGTCCCTTGTTCCCTGGGAGCAGAGCCCAACTTCCCCCCGGCTCCCCCCTCCTGTCAGGGGGTTGCAGAGCCAGAAGGTCCCCCCTGAGCCTCCTTTTCCCAGGCTGAGCCCCCCCAGCTCCCTCAGCCCTCTGCTGCTCCAGCCCCTTCCCCAGCTCCGTTCCCTTCCCTGGACACGCTCCAGCCCCTCCGTGTCTTTCTTGCCGTGAGGGGCCCAGAACTGGACGCAGCCCTCGAGGAGCCTCCAGCAGTGCCCGGCACAGGGACAGGGGACGGGCACTGCCCTGGGCCTGTGGCCAGTACTGACCAGGTGCCACTGGCCTCTTGCCCACCTGGGCACACCTGGCTCATGTTCAGCTGCCCTCAACCAGCACCCCCAGAGCCTTTCCCACTGGCAGCTTTCCAGCCCCTCTGCCCCAGCCTGGAGCGATGCCTGGGGTGGTTGTGACCCAAGTGTGGGACTTGACACTTCTGGTTGAATAGACCATTGGCCTCAGCCCACATACAAGATCAGGAGTGCCCCTGCTCCCCAGCTGCCCTGCATGGGGAAGCTGGCAGTACTTTTGGTCTCTTTTTGTGTGTCCTGGGCCTTCAGCTGCTCTGCTGGTTCTCCAGGGGTTGCATGAGAGCCTCTGCCCTTCCCTCTGTTAAAGGAGAGGCCGTGTGTGATCTGGCCTTCCCCACCCTGCTCGGGAAGGGGGCAGTGCTGCTTCTGGCTCATTCCTTTGCCTAGGGAAGACTTTTTTCTCTCTTGGATAAGTAGTTGTGTTGTCCTTCTGTGTTGTTGTGTGTCTGTCCCCCCACCGTGCCACTGTGAGTGTTACTCGTGTGTTGTCCCATGCCAGGCCATTCCTGCAGTTGGTGTGTCAGCTGGATCTGTGGGCTGGCAGCATGAGCAGTACATGGATCCATGCTTGCATGTGCCAGGAGGGAGAAAGAACAGGGGGTTATTTTTAAAAGTGACACTCATGCTCTGCTGCCTCTTCCTTGTCTTTTAAGAACCAAGGGATTGGCTCTTGGGGAGCATGTCAGAGCTACTGACCTCATCAGGAGGAACTTCCAGGACACTTTACAGTGTGTAGTTTGGTGGTTTTGTTCTTGCTCAGCAGTGCTGTGATTTTGCTTTGTACATGAGGAGTGCAGGAGAACCAGTATCCCATGCTTGACTCTCTCTGTGTTTGTGGTCACTTTAATCCAAGGCATTCGGCCTTTCTGGGTGGCACTTTGGCACATTTTTGGAGCTGCAGTACATGGACCTGTGCCTAGTGCGCTTGCAGGTGGGTGCCAAATGGGGTTGGTGGCTGGCTTCCATCTTCTGAATTCTGGCAACCAAGTTTAGACCTTAAGAAAGGGCTGCCCAAGGTTGCCGCTCTCCGACGCAAGGAATGCCTTTGTGGGGCTGCTTGGGGGCTGGCAGCTCCTTTGTCTGAGCTTCAGTTAAAGAGCAAGCTGTGAATTATTGCTTTTAAATGCACATTTCTCCTTCTAAAGACACAGCTGTTGGTGAATTCAGCTGGTGTGTGGCTGTTGTGGATGGCAGAACTGCTATCCAGTGTTATGGATGTTTTCTTTTGATACGAATCTGGTGAGGTACATGCAAAATATGTGCAGCCCTTGGGCTCTTGGCAGGTGGCCACGGGGACTGTCAGCGATATCTGGGTGCTTCTGATCTCATCTGGGAAGTCTGAGCTGCTCTCATGGTTGGTGTTCCCATGTCTGTGTCCTATGGAGATGACACGCAGCCTTAAGTGTCTCCACTAATTGGGTCGCTCCGTCTGGCGCGGTCTGTGCTCTGGGTCGGGTTTGGGCTGTGCTCTGGGTCGGCTTTGGGCTGTGCTCTGGGTCGGCTTTGGGCTGTGCTCTGGGTCGGGTTTGGGCTGTGCTCTGGGTCGGCTTTGGGCTGTGCTCTGGGTCGGCTTTGGGCTGTGCTCTGGGTCGGGGTCGTGGCACTGGGGACTAAAGGCCATTTCCCAACAGCCTGTGCCTGTCCCTGCGGTGTTCTGGGTCACCTGAACTCCTGGTTCTTCTCTGCCCTGTGGTTCTTGCAGCCATCCTGACTGTCCTGCTTACGGTCTCCTTCACCTGCATTACTTTGGGCCACACAGGAATGGTTTGGCAGGAGACAAACAGTTTTCTTAGGAAGAAAAGAGAGCGATATTGGCTGTGGAAGTGGAAGAGGCATTGGGTTTTGGGATGGGTTCTTCAGTGTTGGGACTGTATGAATAGGAACCATAAGAATTCTCTAGATTCTGGTACGTGAAGCAGTTGTGTGTCTGTCACGTTGGGTGTCCTCCCGGGCCTTACATCTGCCTTAGGACTGCCTTACTGTTTGCCTGGGCTTCTGCAGCCAGGTTAAGTGATTCCTCCTTTGGAATTCAGAGGAGCAGATGCTGGCCTGCCCAGGAGCCAGGATCTCTTCCTTGCCTGCACTGCTTGCCAGGTTTGTTTGGAAATCTGGGAGCTGCCACTTCGAAAGGGACTTTTCCATCATGACCTATAGCAGGCTTCTGGTTTTCCAGTGATAATGTGCTTCTGTAGGAGGAAGTTAAACCTAAATGATCCTCTTTTTCCTGTATGTGGCTGAAGCTCAGGCACTGTGTCCTGCCTCCAGCTCTGCCGTATAGCATCCAGTATTGGTGTGTTTGGAGCATGGCACGGGGTGCTGGGATCCCTGTGGCACAGAGCACGTGGATCCCTGGGATCCCGGCATCCCTGTGGATGGAGCGTGGCAGGGAGTGCTGGGATCCTCGCATCGTGTGTGGAGCCGGTCAGGGAGCTGGGATTCCTGGATCCCTGTTTGGAGCTCTGGGATCCCTGCCCGGGTTCCCAATGCCCTCTAGTGGCTGCTGCCGCTGTGCTGCGGTTCTGTAGGGCACGGCAAAGATCCACGTGTTTGGAAAGGAAAATAAATTTTGCACGTTTTTGCTTTAGTCCCTCTTTATTTGTCTGGATTAAATCCCAATCCTTCCCTTGGGAAAAAGTTCTCGTAAATTCAAACACCAGACAGTAACTGGATATCTCATGGATCTCTAGATCCATAGCAACTTGCTATGGGGATTTATTGTAGAATGGTTTGTTCCTTACATTAAAACGTGTGTTTCTTTCTCTCTAAACAAGAAGCAGCTGGAAGGGACGTGCTGGCTGGTGTCACTACAACCAGACTGTGGTGCTTATGTATGTGCATTAATTGATTTGAAGAAGTAATTCTTTTTAAGCAATGGGAACAGGACTTTTGAACTCATGCTCTCAAATAGTTTTTGAAGAAAAATCAGTATTTTGCAAAGGTCAGATTCCTTCCCAGCTCCTTCCCTCCTCCCATCCCATCCCAGCAGCCCCAATCGGGGTGTGAGCTGCCTGCCACAAGCCCCAGAGCCAAACTGGGCTGCCCAGGCACAGCCAGGGGTTGGGTTGGTGCTGAGGACACGCAGGGTGTGTGTGTTACAGGCTGCTGTAAGTGTGCATAGCACTTCTCAGCAGCAGCAGACAAGATATTCTGTGAGGCTTTGGGGAAAATGAATGGCTACAGGAACAAAGTTTCATAGAAGCAGAGTTTAAATTGGAATACTTGGCTTTTTTCTTTAGGAGGACAGTGCATGCTGTGAAATGCATAGAAACTGTTGAAGTCTGATTTGGTTTGTTTGCCTCTTTGGGGGGTGCAGGTTGGATTTCTCTCTTCCTCCTCCCTCTGAGAAACACAGGGCAGGGGCTTGTGTGTACAAATATCCTTGTGTATATTTATTTATTTATCTTTTTTTCTGGAAGTCAAACTCCTTGAAGAGACAGCAAATAGGTAATACATGCAGAGTTTTCATGGTGTCCGGACTGCTGTGTGCTCCTGTACCTGCAGTTCCCCCACTCCAGCCAGCTCTGGACCCGTGTGCTCAGCCTCCTGTCCTGGCAGAGCCGAGCTGGGCTCCTGCAGGTCCCTCCTGCAGGTCCCTCCTGCCCTCCCTGGCCGGTCTGACAGGAGAAGGGCCGGAGGAGCCCGGGGTGCTGCCCTGGGGGGGCCAGGCCGTGTGATTGTTGGAGGTTAAATATTGGCCCGTGTTAAGGATCCTTGGGGTGCATCAAGGACAAGGGAGGGAAGGTTCCCTGGGGAGGGGGTGTTTGGAAGGGAGGGTGTCTCCAGGAGGTGAGGGACTGAGCACTGCCTCAGTACTTGGGGTCAGCAATGTGTGGTCCTTTTAACTGATGACGAAGCCATTACTGAACTGTTTCTCATAATCGGCAAAACAAATCCATGTCAGGAAATAAATGCAGAAGTAATGGCTTGGCTTTCATCAGCAAGCACTTAAGCAGCCTGCTAATGATTTGAAAAGGCACAACAGAAGAGATCTGAAAGGAAAACGGCAATATCAGATTTATTTTCAATTTTCATCTGCTTCACTAGAGTTAAATCTGAGAAATGAAGACAAATACCTGCACGTACGGAGCATGGTAATGCCTCAGTGCCTCTGTCAAGGAGAGGGACTTTGGTTTGCACGTACTGCTTGCTGCTACTTTTGACTGGAATTTTGTGGCATGTGGTTAGGCCAGAGAGTCTCTGTAGGAACTGAACAGCAGAGGACAGATGAGCCCTTCCCAGTCACCAACCCTGTCTGCTGGGTTAAGTCCTATGAGCCTTGACTGCAGTTCATTTCAGCTCCTTGGGCATAGGGGTTGTTTAAATGCACAGTTTAAGAAACTGCAGAAGAGTTTCTTTTCAGAAGCCTGTTAAATAATCCTTCTTTCACAGTAGAAAGGGGAGGCGTTATTTTCCTGTAAGGACTAAATATTGTGGCAAAGACTGGAAATACACAGGCAAATTCACTCCTTTATCTCCTATTTTAGAGGGACTGGGAGCCTCTGCTGTACACTGGAAGCAGCCTGAGCTGTTGCACAAGGTGTAGTTACCTGTTTCCAGCAGTGGGGAAATGGAACTGGGCCACTGAAAGGAAAACCCTTGGACAAGCAGCTTAAACTGGGAAATTACTCCTCAGGGAGGAGCATCTCCTTTAAATACATCTCACTGTTTTTCTCACCATCCAGCACTGGTTTTTGCTGGTTAACAGAAGCTATTCCAAGTTTTCTGGCAGAGTTCTTTTCTGTTTCCCCTCAAAGCCCAGATAATACAGTTTTACAGACCACCTTTTCAGTTCACAACAACTTAATTTATAATACCTAGTTCAGAGAACGTATCTTCTGTATTACATTCCTGCTTGGTACTGGGAGGGCTCGTGTTTCCCTACTAGCAAGCTGCTGTATCTGCAGTGTAGTTGCATGTGATGTTTCTAATTCTAAAAAGAAATTGCAGTAAATGTATGAATTTTATAAATGAAGGAAATTACTTGGGGAAACAAGACATAGTAAAAATGAGATCAATCAGCTTTGGGTTGTGCTGTGTTTTGTATAAGACACGGATGAGTCAGTCATGGCCAGGCTTCGTGAACGAAGATTTGGGAAGGCTCTATCCACATTTGCTACAAGCACGCTGGTGGCTTATGAGGCCAATACGAGACAGACATATCCCATTGCAAAAGGCACAGCAGAAAGACTCCTTAGATGGTGTATTCTGCAATACACGGTTCTTTCTGCGTTGCCTTTTCCCCTCAAGGGTGATCCTGCGTGTGTTCTCAAAGGAGACAGCTGCGTTATAGATGGTGTGTCTCCAGGCCTCCTGATTGGAGACCAGAGTAGACCAGTGATGATGATCAATATGGCCAAGGCTGAGATGTTGTTTCAGGCAGTCCTTGTATCTTTTCTTTCGGGGCTCCTCTGTTGCGGCAGCCGGTGGCAAGTTCACCATAAAGCAGGATCTTAGGGAGGCGGTGGTCCTTCATCCTGGAGACATGTCCTACCCAGCACAGCTGTGTTCTCAGCAATGTGGCCTCAATACTTGTGACTGCTGCTTGCTCTAGAACAGATGTGTTGGTCACATAATCTGCCCAGTGGATGTTTAGGATTGTTCGGAGGCAGTGTTGATGGAAGCGTTCCAGGAGTCGCAGGTGGTGGCGGTAGATGACCCATGATTCGGAACCGTATAAGAGAGTAGACAGCACTATGGCTCTGTAAACACTGATCTTGGTGCTTTTCTTCAAGTGTTTATCACGCCACACTCCCCGAGGCGCGGGAGAGCCCCCGGCAGCCGAGGCTCCCGGCCGCATGGCACTGGAAGCTCCCTGCCGCCGTGGGAAGACAGGGATGAAAGACACTGCTAAACGCTGATTTTCAGGTGGTTGCATTTTCAGACAGCAGTGGAAGTGTACAGAGTTCTCTCATCTCTTTCTGCAGCTCCAGGGTGGCCGATGGAGTTATGATTCTCCCTGTGCTGATGGTGATGGCGTTCCCGTCCCCGAGCTGGCAAGGTGAGTGTCCTGCATGCTCGGAGCCAGGGCTGCTGAGGGAGCTGGGACTGGGCCTCCTGGGCCTGCTCTGGAAGCCCCCTGCTCCCGTGTGGCCTCTCTGGAGACCCCTGCTCCCGTGGTGGCCGCAGCCCCGCTCCCGGTAGGTGGCCCCGCAGCCCCCGCTCCCTTTAGTGAGTTTGCGCAGGTGGTGACCCGGGCAGCCCCCGCTCCCGTGTCGGCCCCCGCGCCCGCTCCGTGGTGGCCCCGAGCCCCGCTCCCCGGTGGTGGCCCCGCAGCCCCCGCTCCGTGGTGTGCCCGCAGCTCCTGCCCCACAGCCCCCACTCGTGTGGAAGAGCCAACCAAGCAGGGCGGTTTCCCCTCCAACATGGGATGTCCTGCTATTTCATTTCAAGTTGCTCCAAAGGATGTTGGTTGCCCATTTCTGTATCAGATGTACAGCCTGTAGCATGGACATAGTCTTCCCAGGGGCTGGGGAGGGAAATGGGAAGCCTTATTTGAACAGGTTGTTGGGGGAGGTAAGGAGGAGGTCTTTTAGCCCATGGACTGAGGTGCAGCTGTATTGCTTGTGTTCTTTAAGCTTTTTCTATGCAAAGGCTCTTTGGAGGTTTACTGTGCTGTTTGGTGACTCTTCCATGATTACTCCAATAAGGGCTTTGGGTTTGGCAAGTGACTTTTCCATAACTGGTTTACACAGCTGTGTGAATGTGAAGGTTTTCTGACACGCAGGGTGTTTAAGGTTTGCCTCAGCAAAATGGGGAACGGTATTTCCACTGCCATGGAGGGGCAGGAATAGTTCATTTGAAGCTCTCTTGGATGTTTTGAGAGATGAGCTCTGAAAGATATGTATTTGCTACTTCATAAACAGCCTTTGGAAGATGTTGAATAAAAGCTTTCTGCGAGTAACTTGCTTTTCTCAGTTTTAAATTTTAAGTTATTCAAGAGGTGTATCTTGTGTCTGCTGTGGCATATCTGTGCTCTTCTGTATGTACCTCGTGTAAACTCTTTCTGAGCTACTCTGAAATGCATTTTCAAATGTTGATGCAAATACTAAAAGGCAGAGTGTATTAAATGGAATGGGAGAATGGGTGGTGGAGGTGAAGATTCAAAATGCATGGAGGTCTAGTGGTTGACTTTAGTCGTGTCTGTGAATAGGAAATTGAGACAAAGTTTAAAAAAAGAGAGTGTCTTGGATCTTGTTCTGTTAAATACCCAGATTGCTGGAGTCAGCACTGTGTGTTGTTGGCTTTCACAAAGGGAATAAAAAAACAAAACAAGGGAGCTCCAATGTTGATACTTTCACAGCAATGAATTAATAAGAGGACAGGCAGTGTTGGTTAGGTTTTTCCCCTCTGCTGAGTGTCCCTGTGCAGATGTCCCTCCGGGGGTGTATGTATGAGAGGTGGTGTAAAATGCCACTGTACTCTGGAGTGTGAGTGCTTGGAGTGGGCAGACAGGAGTGTGTTTCTTTGGTGCTGAAATGGCTGAATTGGTATCGTTAGCTCCTGGCTGGTGGTTCTTCAGCTCTAGCTGCAAATAATATCTCTGTCCTTAAACAGAAGATTTTATTGTCCGATGGTTTCGTTACCTCTAACCGAAGCTATTAAGAACAGGATGATGTTTCTTCCCCAACTCTCCCTTCTACAGATGATGAACTGAAGCTCAAGATGGTGCACTACGAATGTGTGTGTGAAGGCATGTCCTGTGGGAATGGGGATCGGTGCCAAGGCCAGCAATGCTTTGCTTCCCTGAGCATCAATGACGGGGCTAAGGTTTACCAGAAGGGCTGCTTCCAGGTCTATGAACAGGGCAAAATGACTTGCAAAACACCTCCGTCCCCTGACCAGGCTGTGGAGTGCTGCCAGGGACACCTGTGCAACATGAACATCACTGCACAGCTGCCCTCTTCCAAAGGTGAGAGCTTCATCAATCACCTGGGGACTTGGAGGAAGAAAAGGGCTTTGATCTGCTGTGGTGGGAGCGAGATGGCTCCAGTGCTGGATGAAGGAAGGGATTAATGGGCACAGCAAGGCCCTCTGTGCCTTGTTGACCGCCCTGGAGCCTGCTGGCACACGTGTGATGGCCAAATGGTCTGTGTGGGCAGGGCAGTGATGGGGTTACAGTGCACCACTGGGGATGGGGTGGAGGTGCTGCCTGTGAGAAATGGCCCTGTACAGGGGGGTTGTGCTGACAGCTCTGCAGGGAGCACATCCTCTGTGCAGTGTGCTCACTCCTCTGGCTGTGGCACAGCCTCTATCACACCGGGTGGGTCCTGAGGTAAGGGTCTGTCAGTGCTGCTGGATTTAAAGACTTCCTTTGGCAATCTGCAGATTTACTTTTTTTCCTCTCTCTCTTTTTTCCCTTCTTTTTCCCTTCCCCTCTCATTTCCAAGGGCAAACCTTTCAAGGAGAAGCTGCAGGTTACAGTATGGAAACACTAATCATCGTTATCCTGGCTCCTGTGATAGTGTTGATAGTTTTTTCTGCAGTAGCAGTGCTGATCATCCGGAGAATACAGAAGAACCACATGGAGAGGCTCAATTCTAGGGATGCAGAGTATGGCACCATCGAGGGCCTCATTGCCTCGAACGTGGGGGACAGCACGTTGGCAGTAAGTGACCTGTGTGCAGGGGGAGCTTTCCTCACTGCCGAGCTCCCTCTCGGCCCTCTCTGGGGCCACATCACTAACAGGACCTTTTGCTGCCAGGGGATGCCACTTGGCCTCAGGACTTCTGTGGTGATGTTCCTGGGCTCCCAGAACTGCAGTTGTAATGAATTTTAACCAAAAGACAGCTTTGGCAAGTGTAGCATCGCTCTAAGCTGTTCATGTTCCTGGAAACAATGTCTGAACAGCAAAACAGAGTGTGCCTGACTTGGGTGGCCTGAAGTGATGTGGAAGGTGTAGAACTGTGCTGCATCTTTGATATATGACTGCCCAAAGGGCTGGAAAAGATGTGATGGTAGGGGAAGGAGAAAATACAGATAATTTTGATGTTTGAAACCTTCAGACCTGACTGCTGTGATCTTGGTAGCAGGGCTCCTGGGATGACTGGGAAATCAGTAGCACTTTGTTGACAGAAGACCAGTGGGAGTTTTAAGAAATGTGCAATGCTTACTCAAAGCTCAGTTTTCAAAGTATGTTCTTGTTCCTGTGGTGTCCGGAAAATATAATGACTTGGAGAATGTTCCTTTCTGAAGGCTGACTGTACCTTCCCCTTCCAGCTGAGGCTTGAGCACAAGTGTCCCCACAAACTGTCCTGAGGTCTCTCGAGCAGAGCAAGTAAGGCTTCAGGCAGCTGGAGGGTTTGTTCCTGAAACCAGTGCAGAGAGTTTTCTCCTCCTTGCATTGCTGAGATAGAATCCTCAACAGTAAGAGGCTGGAAAAGGTTTTCCATCTTGGTGCTGTCCCACCATAATGTGCTGGTTCACTGCAGGGTTGAAGAGTGGCTAATACCCATTAATCTTTATTTTTTTTAAAATGCCTTTGGCTCTCTTTAATTAGCTGTTTTAAACCTGTGTTAGTGGTTTAAAACAGCCAGACTGGATATATTCACCAAGAACCAGACGTATGCAAGTGGTGATCTGTCCTTAAACACTGATTTCCAGCTTTTACCAGCTGTTATCTCATAGTGCCAGACCACTTCCAGCCATTTGCAAACCTTTTGCACTTCGAGATGTTTAATGTTACTTGGAAACAGTGATAAAACCTGGGAAGAATAAATCAAAATTCTGTTTCAAAGGCCTGGGAGGAGTTGGAAGCTGTGAGGGCTTGGTGTGGTGGAGCTGTCAGACCCCTGAGTGATGGTTGTGGTGCCAGCAGCCTCCCCGTGGGTGATGCACAGACAGTCGTTGTTACTTCCCATGTCTAAATGCTCCTCTAAACAATAAGTCTTTTTTAGATTTCAGATTTTTTCTTCTCCGTTGTGTTTCAGATCACCGGTTTTGTCACACATTATATGAGTTTACCTTTAGGATTAGTCTCCAGTGCAGCAAGTGCTTAAAGCCCTAAGCTGCTTAATGGGCGTGGAAGGAGCTGTGACCTCTTCAAATCTTGTTTTTACAGTCACTGTAGATAAGTTTGGGGTTGGTTTTTTGGTTTTGGGGTTGGTTTTTTTGTTTTGGGGTTGGTGGTTTTTTTTTTTTGCCTCTGATATAGCAGGAAGAAAAATGAGCTCTCAGTTTGTGTTAAAAAGCAAGATAGCACTCTCTGTCGTTCCCGGATTATCTTTTTCTTGAGCCCTCCTTAAGATGCTGTTAGAAGAAATGAGATTTCATGGATCTAATTCAAGCCCAGCAGTGCAGTTTTCTGGAAATACTAGAAAGTTGATTGTACTTAGGCTTTTTTATCCTATTTTCCTTTGTAAAGAAAAAAAAAAAGTCCAGCAATAGTTGTTAATGCTTTGAACTAGTACAGAACTCCTGGCCATAAAAGTAGCTGGGCATTAGCATTTCACAAGGCTAATGGGATTTTAACATTCAATTAGGATCTCACTCATGTTTGTTATAAGCTTACAGTTCAAAGTCTGCTTTCTGTGCACCAAGAATACCAGAAACTGATAAAACGTTTGAGAAAGATTTGTTACAGAGGATTTTCTGGAGTATCAATGACAAATCTTTTGTAGGGGGTGCGGGTAAATCCCCTCTCACCTTGTTTGTTTGAAAACTGTTTTCAGTTCTAAACACGAGCATCAAGCCTGAACAGTTGGGCCCAAAGCTCCCAGTGACCTGCCACAGAATGACTTTGTTTGAGGGACTGTCCCGGTGGTTCAGCCCCTGCAGGGAAGGGGCCTGGCAGTGAATTAGCTGGGTGTTGTCTTGTAAAGAAGTTGTGATTTGGGGCAGGGACCTGATGTTTATCAGCAAAGCCCCTGTGGTGCAGGTGGGATGTGGCTGTTTCTGGGGATCTGTTCTGGGCCATTTGAGAAGCTTCTGGTGTGCCAGACCTGTTCTCTAACCCGGTGTTCCTGTGCCCCTCACTGCCTGCTGAGGGTGCTGGGCTCCTGCAGCTGGCACCTGTTCCCATAGAGCTCAGGATGTCCCTGCCAGTCTTACCTGGGCAGGTGACCTGCCTGACAGCAAAGTGCTGCATCGTGGGGTTTCTGTTCTCTGTTACTGCGACTTTTAGCGTCGAGGTTTGGGGTGTGGTTGTAAAACAGGTGTCTGGTGACATTAAGGTGCCCTGTGGCTCTTAGGGCACCTCTGTGTTTGACAGGTATGAGACAGGGCCTCTGAAATCCCTGTTCTTCCCTAGGATGGTGTCTGGAGGTTCAGTGGGGTGCACTAGGACATCCCAGACAGCACTGGGTGTGGGTAGGCAGCAGTTTGCCCGTGGTTCTCAGTGTCAGAGGCCAAGGGGGGCTGGCAGGAGCAGGGCAGTGAGGGTGGCTGCAGCCCCTTCTCCCTGCTCTGCCAGCTGCAGCTCTGCTTGGAGGGACGTGTGCTTCCAGAAATCCACGCTCAGGCTCAGAAGTGGGGAGGGTGGTACACGGGTGAGGGGGGCCTGGGTGACTGTGCACGCCCACCTGCTGGTCCAGCTCTCCCAGAAGGGCTCAGTTTTGGGATGCTCACCTGCTCCAGCCCTGGAGTGTGCTTCCTGGGGGCCTGCAAACTGCATAGGGGTGAAGGTTTTAAGTACAGAAATCAAAGAAAATGTATTTCTTTTCGAGGTGCTCAGATTATTGCCAGACATAAGAAACTTTGGGGCAGAAAAACTGATATTAACCTGTTTGAAAGAGGTATCAGATACAGAACTGAGAGAGAACATAAGGTAAGTAAGAGAAAAACAAAGTGCTGAAAAAGGTTGGGATCTCATGGCAGAAGATAGTTGGTAGGCCAGGAGCAAGCTTCCAGTTTCACAGGCATCTATTGTCTTTTGTTTATTAAATGAAATGACTTATTAGACAAATGCTACTTGTCCCTGAGTGACCAAATGGCATCCCCAGAGCCACTGAGATATCCTGAGCTGTAACCTACCTGCCCCATGCAGGGTGTACCTTTGTGTGTGTAAACAGGGAAAAATGGGGTTCTCATGGCTTGTAAACTTCTACTTTTCCTTTTGAACAGGATTTGTTGGACCATTCCTGCACATCTGGAAGTGGTTCTGGACTTCCCTTCTTGGTGCAAAGAACGGTGGCTCGTCAGATCACGCTTGTGGAGTGTGTAGGTCAGTGCCAGCCTTGTTCACATCTGGTAACAAATGCAGAGAGAAAGCTCTATCTCCCATCCTCATCTTTCTCCTCAGTTGTTTAGATAGTATATGCAACTTTTCAGGCTTCAGCTGATGGAACATGCTTGGTTTTGGAAAGTCAAGTGAAAAAATTCCTTCCAGATCTGTGCAGAAGAAAGGGGCAAATATCCGTGCTTTGTGATGGAACAATTTAAACTTTATTCAGCAAGGCAATGCTAGAAAATACAAACCAGGCCTGTGTGAGCTAAATAAACTGCTTTTAGAAAAGCAAGCTGAGTTTGAAGTTTGACACTGTGAACACCATTTGTTCATTAATGGTGTTCAACTCAAAAGCTTTACAAGTAGAAAAAGGTCACCTGGGTTTGAGATCTGGAGTTGGAGCATCAAGCAAAGTGGCAAACATGGTATTTCAAATAGAAACCTGTGATTTTGGGCTGTGGGAATGGGAACATGAATGTGTTGTAGTTGACTTACTCTGCACTGTTCTTTGGAACCCTGCAGGCAGTGATGTGCTGCTGCTGCTCTTCCCCCTGAAAGAAAATCTCTCTAGTAATTCTTCCCTAAAAGTCTTCTGGGTCTTTAGTTTTTTGTAGGACTTTAGTGTTAATTTTAGGGATTCATTAAATTTTACTTTGGCATATATTTATTATTAATCGAATAGTGTTAAATTTGAGTTTAGTAATTTTAGGAAGCATTTGGGTCAAAGATACCTGGAGGCAGTGACATTGAGCCAAGATGCTGTACTGGCACTAAAGAGGTGAGGAAGGCATGAGAAAGAAGGAAGAAAGGACTGGAGTATGTTGTGTGCTGCTGCTTCAGTGATCTGAACTCAGGGTGGTTTAACACCTTCCTGTCAGTCCTGAGAAGGTTCAGCTCATCAGGGTGTCAAATCAAGCCCAACTGTAACAGATGAACCTGTGAATCCGCAGGGACCAGGCCTGCATTTACCAGTGTTCCTGTGCTTTTGGCTCAGTGTATATTGAGTGGCCACAAATGTTCACACTTGCCTGAAATCCAAGTGTACACCCTCTGATGCACCAGGAGCTGTGGGGTATGACAAACATGGTGATTCTACTACCTGTGACAGAGGCATTTCTGTGTGTGTGTACGTGGGAGTCCCCTGTCCCTGGAATGGTGCCTTCTCCCAGGTTAGCTCAGGCTGGCACCATTCCCACAGCCCTGTGTGTTGCCCTGTAAGGCAGAACCAGATGAAGGCACCTGTGCAGGAGGTGTCCCTGGGGTGACAGGAGGGGGGTGTCCCTGTGGTGACAGCAGGGGGGTGTCCCTGGGGTGACAGGAGGGGGGTGTCCCTGGGG
>NW_021940560.1:463635-466947 GCF_001715985.3 Manacus vitellinus
GGTGTCCCTGGGGTGACAGCAGCGGGGTGTCCCTGGGGTGACAGCAGCGAGGCCTCAGCGCTGGGTGTCTCTGGTGAACCTGCTGCTGGTTCCCACGTGCCTCTGAAGGACACGGAACGGCAGAGCAACAAAGGGCAGAGTTTGGGTGTTTAGGGTTGCCAGATCTGGCACAGTTCATGGCCTCGTGCCCGAGGCTGCTGTTCTTGGGCTGTGATGGAAATGGCAACAGCCAGAATTGTTCCAGCATACCTTGTCCAGGATGGGGCTTTGTGCTTGGGTGCTTCTTAACATCATACATTCCTTCTAAGCTATTTGGGTAAAAAGCTTGGTGTTCAGACTGTGTGTCCTGATCTCCACTGAACAGGGGTGTGTTTTGAGGGGGGTTGGTTTTTTTTTTAATCCTTTTTTTGTTTGTAGGTGAGTTTGGGGTTTTGTTTGTTTCTAAATCATCATTCTGTGTTTTGTGTTGACTGTTTCTGCAAGGGCTGCTGATGTAATAGAAAAGTAAAGGTTGTATCCCCAGCATTACATATGCTTCCTGTCCTTCTAACTGCAGAATTCACATCTTTATTTGTGTTGTGCACACTGACCTTGCCATGTGCTGCCAAAGTCACTTCGCTGCAAAAACACTTGGATTGCTGGTGGTTGAATGGTGACCCCTCCCAGTTCACGCCCTCCTACTGCACTGGTGTGCAGGCAGGAGAGATCCACACTCAGAGGGCTTGCAGTCAAAACAACAGGAGAAGTGAAGGGATGGTGAGCACAGCGTGACTCCAGTGGTACGAAGTGCATGATCAGACCACACCAGTGTGATATTTGGGCCACAACAGCTGAGTTTCCATCCTTTCAGCTCATCCTGCCCTTCTCCTCGGGGAAGGTTCTTAGTTTACAACTTCTGTGTTTTTTTTCCCCATCAGGAAAGGGCCGTTATGGAGAAGTTTGGAGGGGTCAGTGGCAAGGAGAAAATGTTGCTGTGAAGATCTTCTCCTCTAGGGATGAAAAGTCCTGGTTCAGGGAAACTGAGTTGTACAACACTGTATTGCTGCGGCACGAGAATATTTTGGGTAAGTAGGACAGCCACGTTCTGTAGCCTGGTGTGGCTGGTTAAAGGTGAGTTACCTGCACAGGGAACTTGGCATTGCAAGGCACGGCACATTCACCATGTATCTTGCAGTCTTTAAGTTCCTGTGTTGTGATAAACAGTTGAAGGGAAATTTTCAGAGAGAGACCTGCCAGGAGGGGGCTGGGTCTCAGATGGGGAGTGTGTGGTGACAGCCATGACTTGTTACCCTGCAATATTCCAGCAGGAAGCAGATTAATCCATGAATCAGTTGGTGGCAGCACAGCTCACAGAAAACAGTGGAGGTGCCACAGACCCCCATGGAAGAGCTGCCCCTTGCAGCTCTCACCACAGAGACCTGCACAGTGTGTCAGGGCAAGTTCTAGTGGTTCTGTGTTTGTTTGTAACTTCAGCTTCCCTGCAGAAATGGAGGGAGAAAAAGTGGGGAGGAGTTTATAAAGACATTTCAGGATTTGAATGAATGCCTGAGTAAAATGAAGTACGAATCCGTTATTTTCTTCTGTTTTGCAGTCCTGCTCATGGTCAGAATAAGCTCCTTTGGTGTTTAAACTTCAGCTGTAGTTGAATGATGTATCTCATTTCTTTGTAAATATGGAAGTACTGTGACCCTTGTGCATTGCTTCTACCTCGTGTGCTTGGTTCTGAGAGCTGGGAAAATGGCTTTGTTGTGTTGGGCCATGGTTGAGGTTTAAGCAGCCCTTTGAGTCCTAATAGACATGCCCTTCTGTCACTGCTGTGCCACCTCTACAAATAAAAGCAGCAGCCCATTTTCTGAGTGCTGACACTGCCTCACCCACAATCTATCTGTCTTCAGTCAGGTTTTCCTTGGGCTCCTTATTCTTGCTTCCTGTCAGAGAATGTTCCTTGGCTCTGTAGCTCACCCTGCTAGACGTTTGTCTAATGTTTCCTGAAGCAGTTCCTTTGTTACTGCAAAAATAATTTGATGGCCTCCTGAAATGTGAATTATTGAACTTCCCTTCCCAAGAGAGCAAGTGACTTGGCTGAAATTACATTGCACATTTCCCTTGGTCCTCTGCCTGTGTTTAGTCTTTCTTGATAACTGTCAGATTTGTTGCCTATTTTGTTGACTTTTTTTAGATGCAATATTAAACAATATCACAGATTACAGAAGCGTCACATTGTGCAAAGTCTGACTTCAGGAGAGAAGGCAGTGGGCGTTCTTTCTGAAAAATGTCGTATGTGAGCTTTTAGTAAACACGGTTTGTTCCTCTGACTTGGGAATAAAACTTATGCTGTTCCAGCTAAAGCTGTTGAGGTCACTGGGCTGGTACAGACCCAATGCAGAGGAGGCAGGAAGGGAGCTACTCCTGAATTTGGTGCTCAGTTTTAAGACACCACATTTTTGAAGGCACTCTTGAGGTTCACGAGTTTTGAACAGAAAATTTTCTCTGTTCCTTCGTAGAAGATCATTGTGTTTGGGCTACATGCTTAACCCTGTTCTCAGCAGCCTGCACTAGCTGCCTGTGGGCCCTGAAAATGGAGGTGGTTGCTTGTGGCTTGATCCTTGAGGTGTTGCTGCTTTCTAGTGTGATTCACTCAAGTGGGCAGCAGCAGATGTGCTATAACCCTGGGGTCTTTCTGTTTGACTGGGAGCTTCCCCACCCCCAAGTCCTTTAAAAAGAAGGAAAAATAAAAATAAGTGTATTTTTAAAGTATGTGGTCCTAACAAGTAGTTGTTTGGTGTGACTGACAAATACATAAATGTGTTCTTGTGAATAGGTGTGAGTCAGACTTCCAGAATCTGTCAGCTCTGTTTCCATCACAGTGATACCTGCAGTCTGCAGTGCAGCTGCAGAAAAGTTGTAATTAAACAGTTTTACATTGCAAGAGGGGCCTCAGAATTGATTCTTCTCTTGGGTGAGTCTTGAAGGAGCTCTGTCACTTTGTTTCCTTATTTCTCCTTTGTTCTCTCTCCCCCCAGGTTTTATCGCCTCCGACATGACCTCCCGGAACTCCAGCACGCAGCTGTGGCTGATCACACACTACCACGAGATGGGCTCTCTGTACGACTACCTGCAGCTGACCACGCTGGACACGGTGAGCTGCCTGCGCATCGTGCTGTCCATCGCCAGCGGGCTGGCACACCTGCACATCGAGATCTTCGGCACGCAGGGCAAGCCGGCCATCTCCCACCGCGACCTCAAGAGCAAGAACATCCTCGTCAAGAAGAACGGGCAGTGCTGCATCGCTGACCTGGGTGAGTGCAGCCC
>NW_021940560.1:467657-472130 GCF_001715985.3 Manacus vitellinus
GGACATTTCCTTGGGTTCCCGTTGTGAATTCCACTCCAGGATCCCGGGAGGACGCAGTGATCAGGGTTTGGCTGGGGTCTGCCCTCCCAGGTGCCCTCCTGCAGACACTGTGCCGCGCGCTCACTGTCCCAGTGCCCCATCTCCGCCCAGCTTGAGTCCTGCCAGAGCACTCGGAGCTCAGAAGTGGGTTTGAAATGTAAGCTGGCGCGGTGCTCAGGAGCAGTTGCTGCAGCATAGCTCATTTACACCTTGGAGAGATGTCTGAAAATAGGGGTTTTTTTCTTTTCTCTGAAGACAAGGGAGAAAACAGTGATAGAACAGTATTGGAGGCTATTGGTTAGGCAAAAAGATGGGAATGTTTTTTAATAATAATTCCACTGCAGAGTTCCTATTACTTGTGCCTGAGGGACTTGAGATACACGCAGGGAAAACTTGAAAACCACACACCCGGGCCTATCTAAATTTGCGGAGGGAATAGTAAGTAGCAAATAGAGCAGTAAGTTGAAAATACGAAGCTTCAGAGACTGACTTTTAAATAAATTTTTAACTCATGCTGAGGAGGGGGCAGCACATCCTGGCATTGATTGACACCACACTGGTACAGTGAAATCTACTACACCATTTATCTAGAGGCTTCAGATGTTTGAGAGATTTTCCAAGAGAGCACAGCAGTAAACACTTCCCAGTTAGTCTTTATAGTAGTAAAGTAAGTATTTTTTTTATACGTGAATTCCTCAGGCATGTATCTGAAACATTCTTCCCATGTTTCTCTTCTCTAAGGGAGAGTCACCAAAGAATTTGTTGCTTCTGGCAAGTATTCATGCCTTTTTTTCTGTGAGGCTTTGTCTCTTTTCCATTCTCTGGTCTCATCCTCTGTTTCAGCCCCAGGATCTGGAGCTGGGAGCTGCTCTAGCCCACAGCACCCCCAGGATCTGAGCTGCAGTGACAGCCCTGCCTGGTTCAGATATGCCCTGGCTAAGCACAAACTGTGTGACAAGGTCCAGGATGGGTGTCATTCCTGCTCAGTCTGTCAGCGCTGTGGAAAAGTTCTGCCCTTGTACTTCTCAAGCACTGCACGTGCCTGGTGATGGGTCTGAGTTGAGCAACCTCATGGAACAGCATGTAATGCTGTGGGAAAGCAGAAATACTCCAGTGTGCTAAAAGAGTTTTTGTCTTGTAAACCCGACATGTTTCTTTTCTTTTTAAGAGCTAATATCTCAAAGCAAGAGTTCTTCTGCCAGGCACTCAGTGCCCCTGAGTCACATGTGCACTGAGCCCCTGGGAGCAGGAGACACTGAAGTGGAGCAGGATCTGCTTCCCAACTCCCAAACAGCTCGGATGCCTCCGTGATGGGAACCTGGTTACAACATTCTGTCCCCTGACCCCATTGCACCATGTCCTTGTGTGCAGTGTGCGGGATGCTGACTGACCTCCCTCAGCTGTAAAACTTTGACCAGTCAGCCTGTGGAATCTGTTTTGCCCAATTAGGGTGGAGTATTTTGATTTTTATCAAAGTCTTCTCCAAGGTCTTGATGTCTTCAGAGTTTGCCAGGAAATGTGGTTTCTAACCTTTGTTTGCAGTTGCAAGCCTTTTTCAAAAAATATTATAATCCATACATATTGTATAATGTAATTTAATGTGAATTTAAACAAGTACATACATGTATAAGTGTGTGTGTCATGTTTGACAGGAACACTTGGATCTGGGAGCAGGCTTTCCTGGTAATCTTGTCAGGAGATGGTATCCAAGGTGTCCTTAAAAAAAGTGGAGACAAACTTTGTATCAGGACCCGTTACAATAGGCCAAGGGGGTGACGCTTTGAAACTAAAAGAGGGTTGATTTAGATTTATTATAAGAAATGTTTTACAATGAGGGTGAGGAGGCCCTGGCTCAGGTTGCCCAGAGAAGCTGTGGCTGCCCCTGGATCCTTGGAAGTGTCCAAGGCCAGGTTGAACAGGACTTGGAGCAACCTGGGCTGGTGGAAGGTGTCCCTGCCCATGGCAGGGGGTGGGATGAGATGAACTCTGTTCCTTCCAACCCGAACCATTCTGTGATCTTTCTAGAAGTGCCATAAACATTTTCTTAGCAGCTTGAAGTTTCTTAAAGTGCATTTAGATTGTAGGAAAGTGTTTTTCAAATTTTTGTTACGTTGAGGTACAGACTGTTCTTTGGAAAGAAAAGAAAGTGAATGATCTGGTGCTAGGTTAATCTTTGTGGGACTGAGGTAAAAAGCTTTTTAAGGTTCACCTAAAATAAACTCCTGTTAAATGTAAATAGTGTATGTTATTCTTGCAAGATTTGCTGAGGAAATTAGGGAGAGTTTGCGTTGCCCTCTCTGTCGCTTGGCTCTGCCACGCACCCACTGCTGCTCAATTTGTGGTGCTCTCTGTTTACCGGGGCCAGATGAGTCCTCTGTGTGTTTCCAAATTTACAGTAATTTAGTCCCTCACATAATGTTCTCTGCTTAAATGTTTAGTAATTAGTAGAAACCAGGTAGAGTGGTTTTGTCTGACTCATTTTAGATTTGCTTGAGGATGTTTATTTTTCAAGCTACTGCAAATACGATGTTTTTTATTTTCCAGCTTTATTTTTTTAACTCGTGTGTATCCTTCATGCAGTGTTTTTCTTCTCCCTTCCCCACAGTTCGGATGTATCCACCTACCCAAAAGGTCTATAAATAAATTTGAGTACTGTGTAAAATTGTTTTCTCCTGGGCAGCAGCTGTTTGGCCTCTGCATGTCCGTGCCCGGAGCGCTGGGGACATCCAGTGGCTGCAAAACACTTCATGACAATGTTTTGCAACAGTGCAATAAAATGCTTAATGGTGATCCCTGAGGAGATAATAGGCTGGTCTGTGGCCTCGGGCTGGTTTTGGTGGCGGGTTTGGCACTGACCACGTTGGTCTTTGGACAGTTGGGCCCTCGGCCCCTCTTTGAGCACCTCTACGCGTGTTCTGCTGCAGTTGTAAGCCGTGACTTTTTCTCTCTGTCCTTCAGGCCTGGCAGTTGTGCATTCCCAAAGCACAAACCAGCTGGATGTGGGGAACAATCCCCGTGTGGGCACCAAGCGCTACATGGCCCCGGAGGTGCTGGACGAGACGATCCAGGCAGACTGCTTCGACTCCTACAAGAGGGTGGACATCTGGGCCTTCGGGCTGGTGCTCTGGGAGGTGGCCAGGCGCATGGTCAGCAACGGTGAGTGCCTGGCACCCTTCCCCTGCCTCTAGCAGGGGTGGGGAAATGGCAATTCGTGGCAAAGCACCTGCCACCAAAGAGCCCAGGAACATGCTGGACCTCCACAGTAGTTTGGTTCCTCACACTTCGAGGAAACTGTTGGTGTGTTGGGTACAGTGGCCGAATCTTGTTGTCATTTCTGTTAAGGCAGAGGAGAAAGAGGGTCCCCTGCTCATTCTAGACCCTGGTGAGAACTAACTCATACCAAACAGTCAACATTTTAGATCATAAGGTCTCCACCCTTTTTCCACTTAAACCATAGTGAATACTTGTAGGAGGCTATTTCTCGTGACAAACCCTAAGAAACAGAAGGAAATTATGTAGGAAGTGCAGAAGTTGTCAAAATTCGGGGCTGCTCTTGCTTTACCAAGTTAAATGCATTCCCAAGGCAGGACTTGGTCCACGTGCAGTTCTGCTTGGGAAGGGTGCTCCTGCCATCCTGTCTAGAGTGCAGGGTTTCTTCCTTGCTCTTGGCAATTTAGGAACCTTTCAGCTGGGTGTCTGTTGGTGTGATTCCTGCTCAAGTCAGAAGTCCTCTCTGAGTTCTAGACCTCAGGTGTGCTTTCTGGACCCAGATGGGTAGGAGGAGGCGAGGATGCCCTTCAGATGTGTGCAGACCCTGGCAGGGATGGGTTGCTCACAGCTACATATTTAAATATGAGGAAATTGCAGATTGTCACACACATTTGTTTACTCTATGTCTGATCTGTTCCCACTAAGCCCAAATCTCGTGAAGGTGTGTGTGTGGCTAGTTTGAGGAAGGAGGAAAGGTGGTGAATGCATGACCTTAATGTTTCTGAGGGTGTTTATTGGCACAGGTGTGTCGTAGGCAGATGGAGACCTGCTTGGTGCTGGGCTGCATTACGTCACTGTCAGTGCCTGGAGAATTTCAGCTGGAACTTTGGTGTTCTCAGTGCAGTTTTATATCCTGCACTGTCTGTCTTGGCAGTCTGTGAGCACCTTCATGGTATCAGATGCCATAAAGTGTTGTGGTGGCTGGGCAGGAGTTGATGAATTCCTGTGCCAGAGGTGATGCTTGTGTGGTGGGGAGGGAAGGTGTGAACTGTAGTTCATTTGAGGGCACAAAGTCAGCAGCCCTGGGGGAAAGCAGTACAGTGTATTGGAAATTACAGAAGTCCCCTTAAAACTGTGCAGGAAGGCCAGGCTGGGTTGTGCTGCAGGAGCTGGGTCTGGCAGGGGCGGCAGCGAGGGCAGCGTGTCACGGGTCAGTGAGGCTGG
>NW_021940560.1:472605-473587 GCF_001715985.3 Manacus vitellinus
ACAGTGCTGTGGGTCAGTGAGGCTGGGAGGGCACAGTGCTGTGGGTCAGTGAGGCTGGGAGGGCACAGTGCTGTGGGCCAGAGGTTGAGAGGCTTGCTGGCACCTCCTTGCTGGTCCCAGGGGCCCGGGGTGTTGGGCCATGGTAGCTCAGAGCACTCCAGAGTCACTACTGGAGTAAAGGCCAGACCTGCTTCCTTTGCATTGAGTACTGCACGTCTCATCTGCAACAACCAGTTTTGTGCCCTGTGCTTGGGAAAGACCACATGGAAATGCTGAATTAGAGCCAGGCTCTCTCTGCAGGGATAAAGTTCATCTGTGATATCCTCGTGGCCCTCAGAGCGTGTTCAAAGCTGTGTGACACAGCTGGAGTTGGTGTTTAACTCGTGTGAAGCCCCAGCTTTACCTGCAGGGCAGGTGTGGGCAGTGAGGGCACAGGGTGGTTGTGTCCATGAGGTCTCACAGTGTTCTGGGGGGAGCAGAAGGGTAAAGACAAGAATTCAGCCCAGTGGGTGATGTTTGGTCAATGCAATTGGGAATTGCTCTTCCCAAAGACTATTTCCCATTTTGACTAGTCATCACAGACAGGGATTTACAGATTTTTACAGCATGTCCATGGGAATATCTGGGATTTTGATCTTCATCTGCAATAGAACAAGAAAACTAAAACTCAGAACTTTGCCATAGCAAAGACTGAGAACCTCTTTTCAACTTCAGCCTCTCCAGAGCATTAGAGATGCTCCTGGATTTCCTGTCTGGCTCTGGGCCAGCTGCCAGCTCGCAGTGTGTTGTGCCCAGCTGTCAGCAGCAGCCGTGTGATGTTCCCGCTGGACCCAGAGGGCCTCATTAGCTCCGGGTTTTTCCGAGCTGCTGACCCGAATGCCTGGCTTTGAACACCGGGCTGTAAATTGGCTTCTTGACAAAGTTGGGCTCCCTGTGGATGGTTTGTGAGCCCGATGCAGTGAGGAAGCAGAGCTCCTGCCTG
>NW_021940560.1:474686-478105 GCF_001715985.3 Manacus vitellinus
ATGATTCTGTGAAGATGCATTCAGCCCCTGGCTGTCACAGGCTCTTGGGTGTTTGGCTTTGTGATGGCATGTGGTACCAGTTACCCTGGGGATTTTACTGTTTTCATAACTAGAAATGAAATTATTTGAAGCACCAGCTCGAGAGTCTGTGGATGCCAACATCCTTATTGAACCCTTCCAGGAATCACAAAAGCATCAAAGTATGTGGTGAGGCTGGTAAAAACCACAGTGCAGACCTTACATTTTTCCACTTGCTGGTAGAAATCCCAGTTTGTGATAGGCAGGAAAGCTCTTTGTGTTATAAAATATGACCGTTTGGCAAGGGATTTACTTCTCATCCTTTCAGCTCCAGCATCTGCAAAGTGGGTATAGCTCTTACTTTGTGGACTTGTCATATGAGCCAATTAATTAACATTTTGGGTAGAAAAAGCTGTTCCTGTGGCAGTAAGTGCTCTTCTGTTGTTCAGTGGCTGTGTGACACTGTGGGATTGACTTCTAAAGGATTTGTGTGCCTCTTAGAGCACATGGGTCCTGTGTTCCCTCCATCCCTGTGAGAATGCTGTTCACTGACAAGCCATTCAGTAATGCCTGTTTGTGTCTCACCAGGTATTGTGGAAGACTACAAACCACCCTTTTATGACTTGGTTCCGAACGATCCCAGTTTTGAAGACATGAGGAAAGTGGTCTGTGTGGATCAGCAGAGGCCCAACATTCCCAACAGATGGTTCTCAGACCCGGTCAGTGGGTGCTGGGGGGCTGGCTGCAGGCACGTGCTGACCTTTGTTCTTGGGCAGAGTCACAGAGGTTATCTTCAGTTGTGCCTTGCAATGGAAGTGATCTCGAGGGGCCTTGTCAGCAGCATCACCTGTGCAGGGGTTGGAGGTGGAATGGCCTGGCCTTGGGGGAGCACTGAGCAAACTGAGGAGTGCCAGGGCAGAGCCAGTCACAGGAGCTCAGGAGCAGGGTTTAGCAATAACTCTTACAGCTGCTCTTCCTGGGTCATTGTTCTCCCTTCGAGGGGAAATCAAGGGGAGGGAAGCCAGTCCAGGACTTTGTGTGGCTTACAGGCACACAGATTTAGAACAGAATGCTGGTTTCTCCTGCCTACAGAATAAGGGGCTGTTGTTCTTTTTGCAAGGCTGGTGCTGAAGTTTATTTTTCGGACTGGCCTCTGCAGTCTGCCCAGCTGTCCTTACCACTGAAGCCATGGAGGTCAGTGTGAATCCACAGGGCTGGCCAGGGCAGAGGGCCCATCTCCAAAGTTTGGGTGTGGAGCTGTGCCCTGTGCTGTCCCAGTAGCCAACTGGGAGTCGGGCCAGTTAAACCTGTACTGGGCATGATGGAATCATGGGCAGAAAATCTGCACCTTCTCATCTGCCTTTGTGGGTCTGCAGCACTTGGTTCCATTGAAAAGAGGTTCTGTGGAGTGTTTTCTTAATTAGGAAAGAAACTGTGAAACTCCACTGTTGAAAGTTACCCTGGCTGATCACTCCAGTTGTGCTCTTGGTTTAACCAAGTTATCAGACTTTGAGGGCTTCTGAACACCCAGAAGCTCTGCGTTTGGTAGGTAGCAGGAAACTCTGCCAATGGAGTGTTAATTAGGCAATAAATCCTCCGTGAATGCTTCCAGTGCTTCCTTGGCCTGTTCCCTGTGGCCTTACCCTGGTGTTGTGTGGTTTCTGTCCGTTCCCAGACGTTAACGTCCCTCGCCAAGCTGATGAAGGAGTGCTGGTACCAGAACCCGTCCGCCAGACTGACAGCCCTGCGCATCAAAAAGACTTTGACCAAAATTGACAATTCCTTAGACAAACTGAAAGCTGACTGTTGACCCTCTGCTCGTGGTGCTCTCCCGCCAGGAAGGCACTGGGCTGGCCCTGAGGGCTCTGGCCAGGCCGTTGGCAGCCCTGGTGCCCACGGGGCTGCTCGGAGCGGGAGTTCTGGGGAGCAGCTGTGGGAACACTGGGACCCCTGGACTGCTCGGACCACGACTGCACCCACACCTGGGCGAGCGCTGAGGACTCAGCTGGATGTGCTGTTGCTGAGGTAGTGGCCTGAAGGAAGACAGAGAAATCCTAAGACAAGATCAGGGCATTAAACAATGGCTTTGAACGGCTTTTTTCTTTTTGTTTTTTTCTTTTTTTCCCTTTTTTTTTTCCCCTCCTTTTTTAAATTTTTTTTTAATTTTATTTTAATTCTCCTAATCACTCCCAGGGTGAATACATGGAAGTGGTAAATTTTAATCAGCAATATTGCCTGTGCTTCTCTTCTTTATTGCACTAGGAATTCTTTGCATTCCTTACTTGCACTGTCACTGTTAATTTTAATGACATGACTTGCCAAAAATACGATTGGCTGTATCCTGCATTGATCTATACCTGAGTAATAGGAAAAGAATTCGGTAAACTGAAAATGTAACTGTCAGACTTTAGCTGCATTTTACATGTGTACTGATGTTTACAATAATGCTGAACATTAGGAATTTCTCGTTTATCCAAAACTTGCAAATTATTTATTACTAGTGCACTTGCCAGTTTTTTAAACTGTAAAATAAGTGCATAAAGTTAAAGCTTATTTTTATGTGGCCTCTTTCATGATTTCTTACACAGACGTTTTTGTAACACGATATAACCTGAAACATGAATTGTTTTATGTATTATCATATTACAACTCGATAGTCACATTTTAAGTGCTTCACATTTGTAGGTGTGTGGTCTGTACCATATTTTCAGTTGGAATATGGAACGTATATATAGCCATTTCCCACAGGACCTTGCGTCTGGCATCTTACTGATCTGGGAAAGGAAAGCAACGGAGGAGTTAACTAGAATTTTAGGTCATGAATGCCGTGGGGAAAATGCATTTTATTTCTTCTAAGCTATATAATATGCATTTAAACTCTGCCAGAAAAATAACTATTTTGTTTTAATCTACTTTTTCTATTTAGTAGTTATTTGTATAAATTAAATAGAATGTTTTCAAGTCAAACCACAGTGTGCTTCAGTTCTCTTCCTGCCCGTCAGTGACCAGCTGCCCCCAGTGCAGCCGTGGGGACCCTGGGGCCGTGCCCACGGGGTCCAGGCTGGTGCTGGTGGAAGTCTGAGGTGCTGAGGCTCTGCCAGGGCCTGGGCATGTTCCTGTGTGCTGAACCTGGTCCCAGAATGGTCCAGCGGGGAGGTGCTGGGCTGTCCTCGGAGGAGACACCCTCGGAGGGGACACCAACCATGTCCCCCTGCCCTCCCCCCTGCCCTCCCCGCGGTCCCCCATCCCAGCCTGGGGGCAGGAACTCTGCTCTGAACAGTTCTCTCTGCCTGTGCCCCTCCACATGCTCCTGGCTTGGTTCCACCCTGTGGAGAAGTGCCCAGGAAGGGGCAGTGCCCTCTCATTCTCAGAAAAGAGCTCCTTTATCCATGGGCTTGGAA
>NW_021940560.1:479605-486930 GCF_001715985.3 Manacus vitellinus
ACACAAGGGATAACAGACTAAAGGATAAAGCCACAAACCATAGGAACACCCCAGTAATACCCTGTTTATCCAGTGCTAGGTAAAGAAGATTATCCAGGTGAGTCACCGGCAGGGTAAGAGGGTCTGTCAGTGCTGGGACTCCTGGGCACTCCCCAGTGTGCTGGGCAAGGTCACGGTCACTGGTGCTGCTCCAAGGACTGCCTTCTGCATATCAAAGCATCCAGGGATTATTTTAAACCCATTTCAGTTTCATGCCCTGCTGCTGAAGTACTTCTGGTCCGGGCTATTAGAAGTGTTAGCTGGGGTGTGCTTGAATGGGGTCGCTGTTCGGTGAATGTCAATCAAGAAAATTGGGTGAAAAGTAATCATAAGAAGTAATTTCTTAGCAAGTTCTTGTCCCTTGACTTGGGATAAGTCATTCATGTGCTTTCCTAGTGTACAATGGCTGCTGAGGACAGTCAGGGTCTGTGCTCTCCAAAGCCAGCAGGAATAGCAGAGTTTCCTCTTAAAAGCTGGAGAGGGGTGTGCCTGTGAGTAGAGATGGGAAAACTCAGTGATAGCCAGGGAAGGATTGTCTGTGGTCTGTGCTGTTTAACCTCATTTCCACATGTCTGGACAGTCCCAGGAGAACACTTGTTGCTGCTTTTCCTCTGGAGGTGTCAAGGCTTGGGCAGTGGGGGGAGGTTCCATGTGAAGGGAACACCCCCACCTCCCTCTCTGTTTTTCCAGCGTGTTTATTAATCAATGTTCCCCTAGTACCTCCACAAAATCTAATCTTCTAAAGAGATTTGGAATGCTTATATATAATCTGCTGCAGTGAGGGCGTCGCTGCATCCATTACTATGGCGATGGCACAGGCAGTTCCCTCGCTGGAGTTGAATTATTCATGTGTCTGGCGGGTTTGTGCCGCACCAGCCAGGGGAGCTGGGGCTGCTCAGCGGTGCCAGGGATCAGAGCCTGCTGAGAGGGGGCCCTGCATGGAAAAATGGCTCAACATGAGTAGCACTACCTGTGGGATTCAGCTATGCTGTCAGTGAGGACAATCCCCAGCAGTCACAGGAGGCAGACTGGATGGAACCAGACCTGGCGTCAGGTTTGGGGATGGGGCAAGTGTTGTTGCTTTTTGATGGGTTTCTGTGTTGCTCAGAGAAGCTGTGGCTGCTCCATCCCTGGAAATGTTCAAGGCCAGGTCACATGGGGCTTGGAGCAACCTGGGCTAGTGGAAGGTGTCCCTGCCCATGGCAGGGGGTGGCACTGGATGGGCTTTAGGGTCCCTTCCATCTCAAACCATCCTGTGATTCCATGATTCTGTATGCAGAAGGCTTGTTTGTTACTGCTCAGTAATATGTGGCACTTGGAGGTGTCCTGGGGTCAAGTGCCAGGAGCAGCCTGAGGCCAAGCCCTCCAGTCAGTGTTGCTGTAGGGAAGTCACTGAAGGCTTCCCTCCTCTCAGCTGGAACTTCCCTTGTGGGCCTTCTGGGCTGGAATTATCCACCAAAAATCCATATCAAACCTTCCAGAATTTTATTTTGCTGGATTAAACTGTTTTGAATGACAGGGACAGTTCTCTTCCCTGTGAGGTGAAATGTCTGCTGTGCAAGAAGCTCAGTCTTGGCTCAGTGGTTGGCATTGCAGAAGGGAAGCAAAGACATTTCAGGTGCTGTTCCATTTATAGAGAGACAACCTCAGAATACATTTTTACATTTTAAAGTTAAGATTTGTGTGGAAAAAGTAAGTGATGTGCTGTGACAGGTCCTCTCACCTGGGAATAGCACACTGGCTTTACATTCCCAGTGGGAAGGGAAACCCCCCCCAGTTCAGTGCCCGATCCCCGGAGCTGTGCCGGGACAGAAGCCGGAGCTGGACATGGTTCCTTCCCCTTGGAGAGGCTGCAAGGGGGACCTGGGGTTCTCAGGGAGGAGAACCTGGGACCTGCTCCTGGATGCAGCTTCTCCCTGGTTACAGCCTCGCCTCGCAGCCCCCGGATCCTGCCCAGTGGAGATGTGTGAAACCTGCAGAAGGATCTTCTGGGGGTGTGGGACACCTGCCCACTGCATCACCCTGTTCTGTACCAGCCTGACTGCCCTGGGCACTGGGGCCACGGCCTGTGAGACCACACACCAGAGTGCCTGCCAGCTCTCAGACCCAGGAGACTTTAACTGTTGGTTTTTTTAAAAAAACACCACCCGGTGTTCCCCTGGGCACTGCAGTCACTGCCCTGTGTCACCCTGTGCAGTGTGTCTGTCCCAGGGCCGTGTCCAAACCCGGGGTGCAGCCCTGGCTGAGCTGGTGCCCCCGTCCCACCCTTGGGGCTCTGAACTCTCAGGTCTGGTCAATAAATACCTGTCCTGGGGCAGGGCTCCTGCCCCGTGGCTGTGGGGGGTGGGCAGTGCTGTGGTGTCCCCTGGGCTGTCCCCCCAGCACAAGGCAGGGGGCACAAGGCTGTGCTGGAAGGGACATGGCTGAGGGTGCCACGGGGTGAAAGACCAACTGTGGCCCTGGATGGAGCGGGGAAGCATCCTGGGAATGCTGCTCCATCCCCCTCCCCACGGGCAGTGCCTGCTGGGGGCTCCAGAGTGTGCCCAGGGGTTTGTCTGGGGTTTTGCCTGTGGGAGCTGCACAAGTGATGAAGCAGCTGAGCTGCAGAGGTGGATTTTCAAAATGACCTAACATCAGTAATTAATAACTTGTCTCCACTGACCACCCTCTGCAGTGCAGTGACTGAGGGCATCACTGTCACAAAAGTCCTGGACCCCTAAAATCACCAACATTGAGATACTGGATACTGCTGCCACTGAGATCAGTGGCAGCAAGTCCAGGTGTTGGTCACTGTGCTAAAATCTGCTCCTCTCAGAAACTGAAAATCTGACACTGCATTTCAGCTTCCACACTTGGATTTTTCTTCTTCCCATGGACATCATGGAGAGCTTTTTTTGTTTTGTTTTTTTGTGGCCTTCAGAGCATGGAAAAGGCTGTGCCCACCTTCCTCTCATCCCTGTGAATAGTTCATTTGCTGCTCAGGCTCAGAGATAAGCTGTGTGTCAACTATGAAAAGCTGTGCCAGAAGGAAATCAGACCTAGTGAGGCCCGGGATTCTTTTGTTAAAGACTTTAACACCTGCAGTCAGCTTTGCCTTTGGATCTTAGCAGATGACAACACCCTTGCTGGCTGCTGCTAACTGGAGTCAAGGGCTTTTCATCACCCCAATCTCCTCCCCATATGTCTCTGTGGCAATCTCCTCCAATTTTCACCACCCAAAAACCCCTTTCCCAAATATCATAATTCTTTCAGATTCACAGCATAGATCTCTTTTCATTCTTGGAATGTTCTGGAAAACCTGGAGCTTTAAAATGTAATTGGTGGTGGTGGAGGAGAGTGACCTGTTGGATGTTAGGCTGGAATTTTATCCTAAAACCTTGCAGAAATGGCTGTGGTGTTACATTGCCTGCCTGCACTAGAGAGAACGTCTCCCTGAGGGAAGTGCTGATGGGAGGAAGCAGGAAGGGCTGCAGAGCAGTTTTTAAGGGCAGTGGAACTGCTGGCCCAGGGAAGATCCCGTAACTGCAGAACCAGGAGAGAAAACCAGCGCCTTTTGTCCCCCCAGTTATCCGTGTCTGGTTACTCCCTGTGTGTGGAACTTGCAGTCCTTAAAGCAGGGAGCTAAACTAGCCGAGTACTGGCCGTGCCCGTGAGGTGTGGGAGCCCCGAGGGACAGGGCAGTGCCGTTCCCGGCCGGGCACTGACCGTGGGCACGGCCGCGGATCGAGGCCGTGGCCAGAGGTCACAGGGTTCTGCTTCAGCTTACCCTGGAAACACCTGGAACCTGAGACAGATTTACTCTGTCAAGTCTCCTGTAATGAGATTCTGTGTGAATTTAAAACACGTGGCTGTCCCTCTTCACTGGGAGGAAGGACACTGATACCAGTAAACAAAGAGAAAGGGATTTGTTTCTAGTTGCTCACTGAGAGAATCGGAAATCGTGTCTTCTCTGCAAGCACTTTTTAAAAAATTTGCCTGGGAAACTTCACAGAATTCCATGTTCTCAGTGTTTTCTCTGTTTTATGAGGATCTTGAAGTCAATTTAAGCCTTCAGGGAAGGGGCTCTGGCCCTCTCCCTTACTCTGACTTTGTTCCTTTGCCCATTCCAGCTGTTGCCAGCGGATGGTTCACTTTCCCTGTTGCTGTTCCTGGCAAACCTTCTCTCACTCCCCCAGGAGATGGTTTCAAACCGGGCCACCAGGAGCTCCCCATTGGAAATATGTTGGGCTGGGCTTAGGTGGAAGTGACAGCCCACCCCTGGAAGTGTCCAAGGGCAGACTGGACAGGGCTTGCAGCAACCTGGGATATGGAAGGTGTCCCTGCCCATGGAGAGGTGAGCTTCAAGGTCCCTTCCAACCCAAACCATTCCATAATGAATTAACTTTTTAATTATACAAATGCTCACTCTTTCAACACTTCTTATGCCTGAATAATGCTTAAATATTCCAAGGAGGTCCATTACTACCCTCCTCATCAAAAAGGCCCCCACTCAGATTAATGTGGCCTTTTCAGCAGATTAATGGGCTACTGTGTAATAGATTTCAGAGCTGTAGAAAGCAGCATTTTGGGGGTGAGTGTGACTAAAGATTTATAAAATGGTTCTTGGAACAGTTTGGGAATTTTTCAACTCTTTTTCTAATCACCATGGTCAACAATATAATGGTTTTGCAGGAATGTATCAATCTGATGGCAAGTTTTGGAAGGTTTCACAGCATTTCTGGATGAGCAGAGTGGGACAGAGAGTGTGTGAGGCAGCAGGACAGGACACTGATGCAGAGGACCAAGGAGATGAGGAGGACCAAGGGGAGGGGTAACTGCTGACCTGCTGCCTGTTCTGGGATGTATCTATGGATTCCCTTTTGTTTTGCTTGCACAAAATTTCAGTAGGTCTTGGGTTTGCCCTGGAGCAAAATAAGTTACAAAACAAAATTCTTGGCTTTTGGCCAGCCCTAGAAGTGCTTCCAGTTGGCAAAAGTTTCCCTGGTGTTACCCATTTCCAAAGACTCTTAAATCCCCAGGACAGGCTGTTTCTGTCCTACCATGAACCACGCCATGCAAGCAGCTAACTGGGGAGCACATTGGCCTCTCAACAGTGTGCTGGTTTTCTTTTTCCCCTCCATCCCTTGTTTTGTTATTCTGGTTTTTTGCTGGTGTTTGGTGTGTCAAAGGCCTGAGGAAGATCAGGCACAGGGTGAAGGCTCAGTGATGATGGTTAACTGGGACCCAAACCTGCTGGTCCCTGAGTGCTCTACAGGCACAGTGAGCTGGGAGTAGCTGAATGGGTTCTGTGGGGTTTTCAATTTGTTTTAAACTCAGTTTCAAACAATTTAAAATGTTGGCAGCTGGTGGTTCTGCGTCAATGGTACTCATAAAAATGCCATTTATTTACACCAAACCTGTTGAAAGAAGTTAAACCCCAGCAATTTGAAGTGCTTTGTTCCAGATTTCACAGATATCACATAATGCAGAATGTAACAGCATATGAAGAGCCCAGACAATTAGTTTTTCAAGGCCCAGAGAGAAACAAAAGCTCTGTAATGTGTTTTGAGGACGTGCAGCATTGTCAGTATTGAATCATGCAAAGAGGCCTCGTTTGAGCTGGGTAACACTGGCAGCACAGCCGGGTGTGAGAAAGCACCTGACCCCAGAGGTGGGACAGAGCAGTGTGGTCTGTGCTCTGCTGCAATGCTTTTCCCCTATAGTACATATGGGAATGAGAGGGGAAATGGAGAAAATTGTCATGTATTTAATTTGAACACATGCCAATGTCTGTGTTCTCACTGATATGGACTGATCTGAGGCAACGAGTCTTACAGCTTCCAACAGAGGTGTACTGAGGTCCCAAATAAAATGCTCCAGCTGTGCCCTGCCAGTGTCTGCAACACTGCTGTTCACAACAAGTCTCCAGTCACCAGAATTACCCGGTCCATCGGTTCATTACTCTACCAGCAATATATAAAATAGTGTAATAGGCTTGTATCTCCAAACTGGTGCTTGGCTGGTGTTTAAACCTGTCTTTTAGTGCTGGACCGTTTGTTGCCACAGCAGGACAAGTGTCCAGAGCAGCAGGGCAGGATCGTGTTGTGCTCCAGCCCAGAGGAGACTCCTTGCAGCCTAAATAAAAAGGGAATATTGCAAACAAAGGTATAAGTGGGTTGGATTTAAAAACTGGCACTACACGATGACTAAGCCTCACTCACACCGCCTTGCAGCCCCAAATCCCTGAGCCACTTCTTTCTAGAAGCTTTGATTAATATATATATTTTTTCCTTTCTATAAACTTTGATTCTCCTTCTTGACAAGTGCAGGAGATACTGCTTTCATCACTTCTGCAAAGGATGAGCTAATGTGTTCTATACGTTTTTTCTTACACTAAAGAACAACCTTAACTACTTCAATTACATACTTCCTACTTCTGTCTTCCTTCACCCAGAAAAGCAGGATAATTCCATGCTGTCAACCAGAGATGAGTCTGAATGAGTTATATTTACATTTTCTAGTAGCACTGAGAAAATGAAGTGAATTGTTAGAAAGTCTTCAGAAGGAGAGGAAGAAAACACGGATCTGCAGGAGCAGAGCTGTGTTTGTCTGATCTGTCAGCAGCATGAGCAGTGCCTGGGTGCTGCTGAGGATCCAATGTTCTCTCCTGGCATCCCCAGAGCCAGCTGGGATCTCCAGACAAGTAATATGCAGCTTAACAGGTACTTGGCAAGTAATGGATGGCTGAGCAGGTACAGCTACGTGGGCAGGGAGCAGTTACCGGCCGGGTTTTGAGAAGGGAACGAGTTGCAAATTTTTTCTCTATTATTTTATTGCTCTGACACTCAAACCTTTGTATTTTTTACTAGATCTTGGCAGGTATTTCCTAACAGTGAGGTGTGCAATAGGCTGCTGTGTTGTGTTCCAGTCCAATAGAACATACGCCCATAGGGACTGCTATGAAATAGTCATGTTGGACTCCACTGCACTAGGATGTTGTAATTCCCACCACATTTAACTGAGGATGGAGTGATATGGAAGTCCTGAATGCCTTCCCTTGTTGTGTTTGGATTAAAAAAAGGAAAAAAGGCTGTACAAGAGCAGCTTTTTTTGATGCTGTTTAACAGCCACTAAATCCCAGACTACTTGGGTTTCACCTCTGCTGTGTCCATACCATGGTGGAGGGTAATTTGTTTTCTTTCAAAAAGCATTTAGATGAATTTTGCTTATGAAGGAGTAAGCACAGACTCCCAGAACGGTTTGGGTTGGAAAGGACCTGAAATTCCATCCAGCCCGACCCCCTGCCA
>NW_021940560.1:488057-499722 GCF_001715985.3 Manacus vitellinus
CCCGTGCCCCATCCCGTCCCACCGCAGCCCGGGCGGGACGGGGCTCCCGGCCCCTGGGGGGCTCCGGGCAGGGTGAGGAACATGCGGCGTCCGGGTCCTTCCGATGCAGGTTCCTTTCTCACGCGGCAGGTGCTGTGGGACACTCCCTCCCCTCAGTCGTCCCTTTAAAACCTAAACGCGCGGTCTCAGCGCTCTGCAAACAGCGGTTCCAGAGGCAGTGTACCAACAGAACATTTTACAGTTTTTCTCTTGGTTTGCTCCAATTTACTTTTCTCTCTGTGATTTCACCAGAGCAGTTCGCTGGTGTGATGCTCATTACACACTTGCAGAGAAGGGAGGTCCCAGCCCCGAGCTGCAGGGAGGGGCTGTGCCCGCTGCCCCATCCAGGTGCTTATAGAATCCCTGCTTTTGGACAGGGAGAAGGAACAAAGCTCAGCTGGTGGGGTGTGAAGTACTTCTGTGTAGTGTTGCACATCTGGTAAATCTCTGGTACCTTCACAGGATGTAAAACCTGCTCCATCGAGCTCTTCTTGTTTCTGTGGATTTTTAGTATCCAGGTTTGGAAGCGAATCCCAGAAAGAGGCAGCCCCGTGCTGCCCTTGTTTTCCCCCGGTGTGCTTGAATTGAGCCGGAGCGTTGCCAGTGCCGTGGCCATCACCTCTCCCCTCTGCAGAGTACCCAGAGCACTAATGAATCACGTTGCCTTTGATTGGTATTTATATAAAATCTTGCATTGCTTTGCTCTCTGGGGGTGCAGTGCAGGGTCTTCTTACCCTGTTTCACAGCCTGGCTCAGGCGTGGGGGTGTGTACAGCCCAGACAGGCAGATGTGTGGCAACAGAGGGGAGAGTCGGGGTGACTGTCTGGATGGTAAATTCCTTGTCAAACTCTGCTCAGATGTGACTTTAAGAGCTTTCAGTGCTGGGGACTCTCTTATGCAAAGTATTCCAGACCTGGAATCAGTAAGAGCTGTCAGCCCTGTGTTATCTCAGCTGCTTCCCCATGGAGTTTGCACCCTCAGCCCCTCACAGACTGGGACCAACAGGTTCTTCCTCAGCTCTGTGCATGTGCTGTATTGCACAAAATCCCTGCACTCCCAGTGCTTTGCTGTGTCCCTCGTGTCTCATAGAGCAAAATCTTTCCAAGGGTACCTCACCTGTTCAAGGCTTAAAATGTCCTTTGGCAGCTTATTCCAACAAAAGTAATTTCTCTGGGTGTCGTTGCCCTTTCCCTGCCCTGCTAATATTAATTTCAGTGCCTGGCCTCAGCTCCTGCCTGCTGGGGTTTGCCAGGGCTGCTGAGCTCTTCCACAATGGGGAGTTTGAGCACCCAAGTATCTGTTGTCTGAAATGAAGATACTTGCACGTGTTAATAAAATCACTCCCCAGATGTTTTTTTTAAGTAATAAAAATTCTGGAACTCTGTGATGTCCCTCACTCCAAGACATTTTCTTCACTTCTGGAATAATTACTTTTCCTCTCTTCTCTGCAGCTTTCTAGTTTTTGCCCTGTTTGGTATCTGCCCTTTTTGCAGTATGTTTGTATAGGAAGCTTTTAATCTGCTATTACTCCTAATATTTTCTTTCGGAGCCCTCTCCAGAGGGAACTTCTCCATAGTTATCATAGTAGTCCAAGAAGCAGGTTTGTTGGTCTTTTGTAAGATCTGTCATTGCCCAATTTTCTGTTTTCCTCTTCTGAAGAGATGTGTTACAAGAGAATAAGTTTGTCAGGGACACACTGTTGCTTCCATGTCTGGGGCTGGCTGTTGGAGGCGGACCCCTCTGTGCCCATGGGAGTGGGGTGTGGGTGGCAGAGGGGTGGCTTTGTCACCCCCAGCCAGCACTGCCACCCCGGCAGATGCCGGAGGAGGGAGGGTGGGATGCAATGGGCAGCTGTGGGGCTCAGGACTCTCAGGTGGAAGCTGTTGCTTCTGTCATCAGCTGTGGCAGGTTCTGGAAACCTCTCTGCACACGTGGGATTGTTCAGGACTTGTTGGATGCCCTTGTGCTTTATCCCAAGGGGTTGCACATGCAGTGTTGGAGAGGGGGGTGAGGAGAGGGTGGTGAGGAGAGCTTCCTCCTGCCCCTTGCAAATGTGCTGCCAGTGATGTCTGTGCTGCCCAGGAGCTTTCGAGTGAGTGGGAAATGGTGAGCAGCTGACTCTATTAATCTTCTAAATATTATCTATGTTTTTTTATAGAATCTTCACACCTCCAGAATTGCCTTTGGCATGTGAGCCCAGTTTCTCAATCTGTGCCTGGTCCCTCTTGCTATCTGTCCTGCAACTCCTTCTACTTCTCATGTGCCTTTTTGAGGCAGGTGAGGGGAACTGATCCCAAAGGCAGAACGGGTCTGGATCTCTTCCTGGTGTCTCCTCTGTGAGCTGAGGAGTTCTCCAGTGCTCCCCAGGGAGGCACAGCCCTCTGTTCCCAGGGGGGAGGGATGATAGTGGACTGGTCACTGCTCATGTACAGTTGAAACTCTTTGTTCTCCTGTGTGATTTGGCTTTCCTCTGGCTTTTGATCCCTCAGGATGGGGCAGTGGTGGAGTCCCTATTCCTGGAGGGATGTAACAGCTGTGTAGATGTGGCACTTGGGCATGTGGGTTAGTGGTGGCCTTGGCAGTGCTGGGGGATGGTCTCAGAGGGCTTTTCCAACCCAAACAATTCTGTGATTCCATGGTAAGATTGCTTTGCAATGCTCTGAAGTCAGTCCTACTTTGTCTATCCTCAGCAACCCCTTTTGCTTTCTTATTGCTTCCCCTCCCTCAGCAGCACTCAGCCCCTGTTCCTGTGCCACAGCCTCGTACCACGTGGCTGCTGGTTCCCTCTGCCTCATCCCTCAGCTGCTGCCAGACAAACAGGCCACTCTGGTGGAGATCAGAGTGGCTCTGCCTGGTGGCAGCAGAGTTTGCCCTGGTCAGTTCCCAGCAGTTGGAGAACAGGGGTCTGTACCAGACCCACACCCACCCTGTGGCACCTTCACCAGCGCCTGCTCCAGTTTTTGTCCTGGCTCCATCACCAGCAACGGGCTGGACAATGGGAAACATCCAATCTGTGGTTTTTAGGGTCTCCTTTGAGCCCCTTTGTTCAACAGTGAAACGTTTGTCACCTGGAACCCTCCCAGGAGTGAAGTGTGCGGTCGGTCAGGTCCAGGTGTGTGTCCTGAGGTGTGGGAACGTCCCTGCCCAGCAAAGGTGGCCTGGGGGAGGGAGAAGATGGCAAGGTCTACTGATGCACCGGTGTGGGCTAGATTTCTGGCTAGGGGTGGGTATACTGTTCATCCTGTTCCGGCAGCTGTGTCCTGGCACTGGGTCTGCAGCTGAGGAAGGGGACCCAGGCAGTGTGGAAAGCCCACACACACATTAATTCCCAGATCTCTTATCTGGGAATAAAATGAAAGTGTATCTAGAAGGGTACAATATAGAATGACAGTACAGAATGATCAAGGATGGAAATGTTCTGGATATTCAGCCCTTCCTCCCATTACAGAATCACAGACTGGTTTGGGTTTGAAGGGAGCTTAAAGTCCATCTCATTCCAACCCCCTGCCATGGGCAGGGACACCTTTCACTAGATCAGGTTGCTCCAAGCTCCATCCAGAAAGACAATTAATTGCTGCAGGGCCATTTAGATATTTGCTTTCCCATTTAATTTTTAAATGCTCTACTTTAGTTATGGTTGGTAGTGCTGGATTATGATTTAATGGAAGATTAATGCCCTGGTAATCTGTGTAGTAAAAGAGTCTGTTGGAAGGTAGAGCCTTGTGGGTTCTGGCATACAAGGTTTCTGGTAGAACCTTGAGTGGGTCTGACTATGCTCCTGCAGAGCTTTCGGTTCTTTCCATCAGCCCTGTGGATCAGTCACCTTGTGCCAGCTGTACACTCAATTCTTTCCATTTAAACTTTGAGGTTGCACTGTGTCTGCCCACATGTTTTAATTGCTTGCTGCTTTCATGAAGCTGGTGTTTAAGCTCCTATTCTTCCATCTGCTGTTCACATGTAGGATCACTCTTGTTCCTTGGCTATCTAGTTGGCATGTAGCTGAAGCTGACATGATAGAAAAGGGATGGAAGCACACAAACCCATCTTCTGTTGGCACCTTTGTGTTAGTTTGTTGGGAATTGGGGGCTGGTTCCATTCTTCCTGCTCTATAAGGTCATTGCACAATGTGTCTGCCTGTCCTGGGTGTTTTCTGGCAGTTGCACCAAAAACTAAAAGGCAGAAAATGTTGCTTTTTAGGTAAGTCAGGCAGGTTATTTTCTGCTCTGAAGAGCAAGTCATGCTGTCCTTGATTCATAGTGGGGCTCATCCAAAAATCTGGTGTGTAGTCTCAGCTTCTATGGCAATAACAGCAGAAAAACCATCCTTGAAAACCACTTATGTCTTAAAAATGCCAGCCGCAGGGAACACCTGTTCCTGGGGTCCCTGTATCCAAAAATTGCTTTCCTTGTGTGTCTGCTGATGTGGGAATCCTTCCCTGCCACCTCGGCTGGCTCTTGGTTTCTCCTGCTGTTTGTGGGGTCCTGTGGAGTGCCAGCTGCCCACAGGAAGGGATGTGGCCCTGCACACCTCTGTCCTTCAGCCTGTCCCAACTCCTGTCCCTGTGGAAGGGAGCCCACCGTGTGTCCTGCCCTGCTCTGCCCTGGCCCTGCCTCAGCTCTGCAGCCAGTCCTGGTGGGACAACTCACCCATGGTCCCGCTGGGGTTGCTGGGTTTTGGGGAAGGCCAGGACAAATTTATTATGACTGCTGGAGAGTTCCAAGCTCAGAGAACTGGGACCATTGGTGGCCAGGTTTGGGTACCTGGCATAGGCCTCTGCAGCCGTGGAGTGTTTCAGTCGTTCACTTTCTCCTAATTTCTTAACAGAGAATGGAATGTTTTAAGGGAATTGTTGTGCTTGAGTAAATAAAGGAGTTGTGTTCATTACCAGATTAAGAGTGACTTATTTTGAAACTTGAGGAGCACATTTTCATCCTGCCCCTTTGACCCTTTTCCTTTAGCCCCTTACAGTCACTTTATTCCATTCCCTGGTTTCCAGGATGGTGGGAGTCCCAGCTTTCCTCCTGTGAGGGTGCATCACTGATGGAACTGCCAGGACTTCCTTGGGAAGGGGTGGGTTATACATGGACAAGTTTTTCCAGTGGAGGAAGTTGTCACGAATAACCAGGAGCAGCACTGAGGCTTTCCTGGTGGAGCAGCACAGATAAGGCACAAATTCTGGCGGGTGCTGTGTCCCTGGGCACGTCAGCAGGGATGGGGATACAGGCTTGGCAGAGCTGGAGTTGCTGCACGGGTGTCTGAGGAGCCACGGGTGGGGCACAGCAGGGGTGTGACACTGGGTGAGAGCTGAGGGGGTTTGTTACCTCCCCTGTTCAGCAGGATGGGGAGTGGGAAAAGCTTTCCCAAGGAAAAGCATGGATCTTCCCAAGGGCATGTTGACAAGGACCCAGGCTCCCCTTCTGATTCCACAGTGGGGAGTCAGCTGAAGTAGCACAGGTGCAAGACACCCATCCTTTCATAGTTATATTTTAAGATAATCTTTCTGCTCTACTAACAAAGGGTTCTGGAAGGACACAAGTGCTCTTGGAAACACTGTCAGGGGTTTGTGTGTGGTGTGGTATTTCTATCCATTTTTCTACACCAGAAGGCAGTCAGCAGCACAGGCAGGGATCTAGGGAACCCAGGGCTTCTGCTTTTGTAGAATTATATTTAAAGTGATCTGTGTAAATCTTCTGGGAGGAAAGCATCTCATCCTTCCCAAAACTCCAACTCTGGTCTTGTCTCTGAATAAATTTAGCTACAGTTTTCCTGATTTTTTTTCCCTCTGTGAGGGCAGCATTTAGTGATGCAGAGCCTTAACATTCTGGCAGTGACTGTCCTGGCTTGGTCAGGGTGAGGATACAGAGCCCTTCATCCATCCTCATCTCTCTCATGTTCACAGGGCTCAGAGGAGCCACCCTGGAGGTGCTCAGGACATGCAGGAACAGGTTTTTGATCAGGTCTGCTCTGAAGCAATCTGCAAAATACAGAATATGGATAAATCTGTCAGTTATCCACTGTGGATGACATCATAATTTCCTATTTTATTTTTAGGCTGTGAGAAGGAGAGAAAAACAGCGTAATGACGTGTCTGAATCCTCGAAGAACTTGCAACAATATCAGACTCCTTTCCTCAATAATGCTTTTATTTTGCAGTTTTGGTGATGACGTGTCTGTTTTCTTCCTGCTAGATCTCTAATTTATTTGAATCTGATGAGTCTTGCTCCTGGCAGCTCTTCTAGGAGCAGGGTAATGTCTTTAAGAGAGATTCAGCTGCTGTGCTGGGGGTGATAGATGGTGCTCATTCTGGTGCCAAGGGAGAGCTGAGGCAGCAGCTCCTGCCACACCCTCACCAGGATAAACATGGACATATGGTGCCAAGGCAGTTTGTTGTGGGCCCAAGCTGAAGATAAACGCCACAAGCTGTGATTTGAGAAGGGTGGCACAGGATGGAGATTGTTGTAAAGAAAACAAAGACTGTCACAGAAACAGAAATCAGAGTCATGCTGACGTCTGTCAGGACTTCTGTGCTCCTCCAGGGACTCTGAGATCACACAACCATGGAATAGGTTGGGTTGGAAAAGCCCTCTAGGATAATTGAGCCCAACCATTCCCTCAGCACTGCCAAGTCCACTACTAACCCGTGTTTTGCTTTTCAAGTCTGTTATACTGAAATGAAAGAAACCCTCGTTTCATCCCCCCTCCCCCAGTCCCAAATGGGTTATGGATAAAACTGCTCTTCTAAGTAGAGCAGGGTTCAGTCTGGCAGAGTTACAGCTGACCCAGGAAGGGTGCCTGGACAGGGTGCCCCATCTCAGGAGGATGGGGAGGAAGGGTCTGTCGTTCTGCCCGTGTCCATCGTGGGGTGCCGGGGGCTGTGTCTTGGTGATCCCCCAGCTCGGTGCTCTCCCCCCGTTGGCTCTGGCAGGATGGGGTGGTGCTGGTGTGGGCAGGTGGCTGGGATGGGGCTGTGTCACTGGGAGTCAGCAACAGCTTCCTCACCAGGAGCCCTTGGGAGTGTTTAACACTTGGTATAATGAATGTGGCTGTGTCTAAATGCACAGGTCAAACGGAGCCTGTGCCCATGTCTTTGTCCTCAGCATTGTCTGAGGTGTTGTCTGGAGTGGTGAGAGCTGAGAACATAAACCCAAACCTCTGTCTCTCCAGCTCAGCAAGAGGCAGCTTTCACAGGAACTGCTTTTTGTGGTGGTCAGTCTTCTCCACCGAGCAAGACAGATGATATCTATAAAATTCCCTGGGGCCAAGATTAAACAACTTGTCATGTGTGAGTGTTGGGGACTTGTGCTGCTGGGGATCTCTGGGACTGGCCTCCTCCTGCAGCCCAGGAGCCCGTTTGCTGATATCAGTGCTGGCATGGCCCCGTGCCGGAGCTCTCCTGGAGCACTCATGCTCGACCAGCCTGCAGGCTGGGCCATGGGGCTCTGCTGTCCCAGGGGCCTCTGTCCTGGGGGGCTGCTGTCCCAGGGGCCTCTCCCAACCACTGGCCCCTGTTTTGCAGGCCTGCAGTGCGTGTGCCAGCTGTGTGAACACACCAACTTCACCTGCCAGACGGAGGGCGCCTGCTGGGCCTCGGTCATGCTGACCAACGGGCGCGAGGAGGTGGTCAAGTCCTGCGTGTCCCTCCCGGAGCTCAACGCCCAGGTCTTCTGCCACAGCTCCAAGAACATCACCAAGACTGAGTGCTGCTACACCGACTTCTGCAACAACATCACCCTCCGCCTGCCCCTGGGTGAGTGCCTCGTGAGCGCTGCTGTGACACCCGAGGGTGGGGACACACTGGGCAGGGGCCATGGCCAGGGCAGCCAGCTCGTCAGTAAAACAGCAGCTGGTTTTGTCCCAGCTTGTTTCAGACAGGAAAATCTAAACTGCAGCTCTGAGGGAGAGGGAATTTCTTGCATCTTGTAAAGGTCTCCCACACACTGCCCTTGGGTCCCATGAGCACTAAATGTGAAGATGAAAGGGGGATGTGAAGGTGTGCTCTCAGGCACATGGTGGGGTGCTTGGTCTGTCCTGTGCACAGCCAGGAGTTGGACTCAATGATCCTTGTGTGTCCCTTCCGACTCAGGATGTTCTGTGATTCCATGATTCTGTGATTCTATGAAGTGTCTGAAGAGAACTTGTAACCTCACAGATTTTATGGGCTGGACTGTCTTCAGGGAGCTTGTGATTTGAACTGGCATTAGGCTGGATGTTGGAAAGATGGTACCTGAAGCACTGGTGAATTAGGAATCATGAGGAGCTCTTATCTGGGGTCTTGCAAGGGAATAACAAAGCCTCTGCCCTGCCTGAGGCCTTCCAGCATCTCCACATCTCCACACACAATGGAAAACGTGCAGTGTGTGAGTCTGCCAGGTCCAAAGTTGTGTAATGAAGTTGATTCAGTGCTTTTTAAAAATAAATATTTACACTATTTTTAGGTTTAATATTTTTGACTCTTCTTTCCAAGATTTGTGTTTAATCCAGGCTTTTTTGAAAAACCTGTGACATGTACTACTTTATCAGTGGATACCTTTTTCTACTTACATCAGTGAGAGATGTTACAGGTAAAAATGTACAAAGTAATACATAATTTACAATTATAACTTGAATTTAAGCTGCTGTTGTATAGTTCTGAATGGAATTTGAAAGGCTGTTGCTATGTCATATAAATATGGGAGGGCAAGCCTTGGGCACTGTCACCTCTTGCTGAACCCTGGTACCCAACCTCACCTGTCCTATGGGGTAGGAATAAGGATTATTTAAGTGCTTTTCTTTCAGTTGACTACAGAAGGGACACCCTAATTGTGGTTATGCTCAGAAATAAAGCACCATGCTGGTTTTTTTCCAAGCTGGGATGCTGGTATCTTAGGTTAAAGCTGCTATTTCTGGAGGAGCAGTGGAGGCACATCTGTCATCCCAGTGCTTCAACTGGCAGTTGCAAACCCTCTAGTTTTGTATTTCAGTACCCCCCAAAAAATGACTGAGTTCTTATCCCGAGCCCTTTGCTCTAAACATTTGGGAGAACTCATGTCAGTCAGAAATGTAACAGTGCCAATGTGGTTTGTGTGCCTCTCTCTCTTTTTTCATAACTATCTCTATCTATCTCTATCTCTTTCTATCTATCTATCTATCTATCAATCTATTTCTATTTTTCTATATCAAACTCCTTATAAATTTATCTATTTCTTCGTATCTATCTATCTATCTATCTATCTATCTATCTATCTATCTATCTATCTATCTATCTCTTTAGGTGTATATATATGTTATATATCTACCCACTTCCCTGCCAACCTGTCTGTCTCCATTATGCAGATTCTAGTTTGAAAGTGGAGCGTGTGGGCATGAAAAACTTGTTTTTAGGCAGGAGTGACTCTCCTGGAGGAGGAGAAGCCCTGAGAAGGTCCAGTGTGGTGCCCATCCCTGCCAGGCGAGGCAGGACCTTTGTGTCCTGCTGGGACACAAACCTGTCCTTCAGCTCTTCTCCAGGCTTGGAGCAACCTGGGCTAGTGGAAGGTGTCCCTGCCCATGGCAGGGGTTTGGAACCAGGTGGGCTTTAAGGTCCTTTCTAACCCAAACCATTCTGGGATGCTGTGACTGTGGGTAGTTACCAAGGGGTTTTGTTGTAAAGGTACCAGGAGTGCCTGGAAAACAGGAGATGATCCGCAGGGTGAGGATCTCGGGGGGCAAAGGGCAGTGTGTGTGCTTTGGTGCCTGAATTCCCGTGGCAGAGCTGCAGGTGGCAATGCCCTGTCAGAGCAGGGTCTGGTTGGTGCCCTGGGGGACAGGAACTGGCTGTTCATTTGAGTAGGGTTTTTTTGTTTGTTTGTTCTTTGTTTGGTTGGTTTTTGTCTGTTTGTTTTTACAATGTCTGAAAATACACATCTTTAAGGACAGATTCAACCTGGATCTCGGTTTTTTACACCCTCCTTCTTGTGGGCAGGGATTTCATTGCAGTATTTTGCATTAGCAGGAGAAAGTCTCAAAGTGCAGGATGAGTTTGCTGAAATTGGTTTTTTTTAATGTGTTAACCTGGATTCCTTTTTGGGCTTCTACTGGTTTAACTGGGATACTTTCTGCCCCAGCTCAAGGTGAGCTTCCCCTGTCAGTGGGATGTCACAGCAGGGCTGAGAAAATGCTCTGTGTGCTGCTGCCTTGAAGGACCTCCCTTTGATAAACCATGCCCTGCACATCCCTCGCTCTCGTTTTCTCTGCAGAACTCACCTCGTGCCCTCAGTGTGGAACAGGCTGGTTTGAGCAGCTGTGGGTCAGATCCAGAAGGCTCTTTGAGTTGTAGACTTGTGTCTCACAGGATTTTCGGGCCATATTTAAGATCTGGGAGACAGAGCTTGTGATCTCTGCCCCCACTCCCCTGTGAGTGGGGTCTGTAGTCACGGTTGAAGCTGGAGAAACTTAATTTTAGGCTCTAGCCCAAATTGTGTGTTTTTGAAATGGTTTAAAAGTATTCTGTAGAGCTGACTAGAGACCCCTATTAATGAAATAGATTTTCTTACTGCCTTGGAAAGAACATGTAATTTACCCCCCTGAGTAGCCTAGAAACTTGCACACACAGAGTTCAGAGCTTTTGGAAACCTGAAAGTGCTCATTATGAATCAAAAGTAAAGGGCTGTGTGTGAGAATGTCTGTTCCATTGGAGGGGAAAAAAATCCTTCCTTTTTTTTTTTTTTTTTTTGCTGCCTATAAGTACTATTTTATTTACACAGCTTGGACCATAACTACTCCATGTTGTGAAACTGCTGGGTGCTGCCAGATGTGCTGCCTTTGGTTCACACATGGCAACGTGTGTCAGCTTCTATTCTTGGTTAGTCAGTCAATGAACAGTGCATTCAGAATAGGATTGCAAAATGGGATTAATGGTGTTGTTTTGCTGGCTTTGGGTGGTCCTGAGGGATTGTCTGATTTCCCCAAGAGTCTGACCTTACCCAACTGCTGTGGATGTCACCACTCTGGTGTGGCCTTTAAGGGCACCCCGGGCGTGGGGTGTGTGTTGTGTTTGTGGTGTTTGTCACTCTCCTGTGTGTGCTTTGGGCTGTGGGGAGCCCCTCGACCCCCGAGGGGCGTGTGTTGGGTTTGTGGTGTTTGTCACTCTTCTGTGTGTGCTTTGGGCTGTGGGGAGCCCCTCGACCCCCGAGGGGTGTGTGCAGTGCTGGTCCTGGCCACGGGCCATTTGGTGCACGGGGTCAGGGTTGAAGATGGCCCTGACTATAATACAGGAATCACAGTGCTGGTTTTTGAGATATTTCTGCTAGAAAGAGTGCTGCTCTGGAGTGGAGGGAGCTGCAGAAAGGAGGGAAGGGAAGGAAGGCGCTGGAAGGTCTGGGAGGGGTGCAGGACAGTGGTGACCACACGCTGTGAGAAGGGGCTGCTGCAGAGCCCATGTTGAGGAGGTGGGAGGACTCTCCAGCCGAAGGTGACACGGGCTGTGGCCAAGGCTCCCAGCAGGAGCAGGAGGAGGACCAGGAGCTGCAGGTGTAGGATGTTCTCCCAGGCTCTCTCCCACTGCTGGTGTTTGGCATCTGGCACCCACCATTCCCACTGGAGCTGATGGCCAGGCTGGAAGGGCAGGTGTTTTCCAGTGGGAATGCTGGTCACTGTGCTGGCAGCAGGG
>NW_021940560.1:500281-503459 GCF_001715985.3 Manacus vitellinus
GGGAAGACGCTGAGGGACCTCATCTATGACATGACCACCTCCGGCTCTGGCTCTGGTACGTGGGGTGCCCTGCACGCCGAGGGGCTTTGGGCCGGTGCACGTGGCCACCCCTGACAGCAGTGACAGGGCTTCGTGTGCTCCTCTGCTGTCAAACTGCAAAAGTTCTGCTCTTTGTTGGAATGGAAGAGTTAAAAGAGCGAGCTCAGAAATCAGATTCAAGTGTGACACCCAGTGCTGCTGGCTGATAAGGAAAGGTACTAAACTCACCTGAGTCAGGATGCTGCTTCTGAAATGTTTAGTGTTTTATTGCAAAATAACTTTACCCAAAATTCTTTTTCTGAGCAGAATGTCCACCTTTCTAACATATTTCCTGTTTCTGATATCCAGTCTACTGTGGTGCCTCCATTGCAATGGAGAAGTTTTTAAACCAAAGAAACACAAAAATGAGGTGGAATTAAAATATATTCCAGCTCATCTGGCCAGTGGCACATCTGGTGTGTACAGCCCAGCTTTCCCCAACTACAGCTTTTATTGAAAAATATGTAGATTGTGCTTGCTTTTATTTATAAGTGAAAAATGTAGGAATGGTGCCTAATTTAGTTGACTTTATTTCCATGAGCTGCATACCTCTGAGGATTAAGTTGTTGTTCTTCCCTAACACTTTTTCACAGCTATAATGAGCAGACTTTGGCTTTATTTACCCTGAAGTTTTAACTCTTCCCAGCCATCCCTGAGCCAGGAACAGGGCTGGACTTGTGCTGATCCAGAGCCCCGAGCAGTGGTGCAATTTGATCTGATTTCAGCCAAAATCAAGACTGTCTTGAATTAAAAAAAATATAAAAAGTAATAATTATTTTAAGTCCCCAGAAAACACAGAATCAGACCAAACAAGGTAGAGGTTATGGCTGGCAAAGGATAGTGGAACTGCTATGATAATTTATCTTTATTTTTGAAAATATCAGTCAGAGGGAAGCAGCTAATCGACTGTAGGACAGCTGCAATTCCTATCAAACCAAGTGGAATAGTTCAGGCCTATTTTTTTATTTTTATTGGGGCTTTTTAATGTTTTTTGAATATGTGGACACTGAAAAGTAACGTCTAAAAGGCTGAGATATTAGTGGGGAGACGATTGTCCCCTGGCAGTCTTGGAAAACAAAGCCATGAGTGCAGCTCCCTGGGAAAGGGCAGCGTTGGGATTTGAAGATCACAGTTGAGCTGTTTCCCAAGTACCTGTCTCTCCTTTTAACTAGGTTTGCCCCTGCTCGTCCAGAGAACCATCGCCAGGACGATTGTCCTGCAGGAGATCGTAGGAAAAGGCCGGTTTGGCGAAGTCTGGCGTGGGAAGTGGTGCGGGGAGGATGTGGCTGTGAAAATCTTCTCCTCCAGAGACGAGCGGTCCTGGTTTCGGGAGGCAGAGATTTACCAGACGGTCATGCTGAGGCACGAGAACATCCTGGGCTTCATCGCTGCCGACAACAAGGGTACGGGGCGGGCGCGGCATCGAGGCTCCGTCCTCTTGCAGGGCTTTTCCAACCCTCATAGTTCTGGGGTTCTCCGTGGTGGCCTTAGCAGTGTTGGGTTAATGGTTGGACTCAATGACCCTAAAGACCTTTCCAGCCCAACTGATGTAAATCCCGAGTGTCTGTCTCAGAATAGCTTTCGCTGCCCCCCCATCTGCAGCACCACCTCGAGCCGCGCGCTGTCCTGAGCTCCTTCCCGGTGGGATGACTGGCACACCTGCTTGTCTGCATTCCATGCAAAATGGGAAGGCTTTCCCCAGAGAGTGTTTTTAATAATCTTTCTTCCTCCGGGTAGATAACGGGACATGGACTCAGCTCTGGCTTGTCTCCGAGTACCACGAGCAGGGCTCCCTGTTCGACTACCTGAACAGAGGCACGGTGACGGTGGAGGGCATGGTCAGGCTGGCGCTGTCAGTGGCCAGTGGCCTGGCCCACCTCCACATGGAGATCGTCGGCACACAAGGCAAGTGCTTCCTTCCCGCTTGTCCTTTGAGCATTGTAAGGTGCTCCAGCGTTGTTTGCATAAACATTTATGGGTGACGCGGAATTGTGAAGCGTTTTCCAAACTGTTAACACCAAACAGTGTGTGAGCGCTGCAGGGGAACAGGGATGTCACCTTCCCACTTCTACTGTCTGCACTTCATCCGTGGCTTTAAGTGGATAGCTGTGGGAGCAGCTGTGCCAAAGATGAGTGAGCGCTAATGAAGGAAAAATTAGGAAAAACTTCTTCCCCAAAAGGGCTGTCCAGCTCTGGCACAGCTGCCCCAGGCAGTGGTGGGGTCACCATCCCTGGAGGGATTTAAAAGCTGTGTAGATGTGGCACTTGGGGACATGGGTTAGTGGTGGCTTTGGCAGTGCTGTGGGTACAGTTGGCCTCAATCATCTTGGAGGGTTTTTCCAAACCAAGCCATTTGATGATTCTGTAATTTTCTAAATTAATTTGAAGGGTGAACTTCCAGTTTCTTTTCTCGTGTTTTATTCTTGAAATACAGATATTGAAACAAAAATGCCATCAAAGTTTTCTTTTGAAGTTGACGGCATTCAGCAGAGCTTTGCTTGCTCAAAACAGGCTTCAGTGTTTCTATAGGGGATAGTAACAAAATTGAATAAAACTGGTTTTACATCCTTGCTCATCATGTTAAAATCCACACTGTTCTTATCAAAATTGGAGGTTGTTTCTCTCACTGTGAACAGGGAAGCCAGCGATCGCACACCGAGATCTGAAGTCCAAGAACATCCTGGTGAAGAGGAACGAGACCTGTGCCATCGCCGACCTGGGCCTGGCGGTGAAGCATGACTCGGTGCTCAACACCATCGACATCCCCCAGAACCCCCGCGTGGGCACCAGGAGGTGGGTCAGGCACTGCCAGCCGCCAGACGGGCTCACTCTGTGGGGGTGGCTCCTCCCAGCCCTCCCCTCCATCACTGATGTCCCCTCCACTCTTGCCGTCGGCCGGGGGTCCTGCAGACCCTGTCCCTCTACCCTGGCTGGGTGGGAGGGGAAGGTGGTTGCTGTTCCCGTGGAATGGAGCTCCCTGTCCCACGTGGGATGTGGCTCTGGCACGGACATCGTGTGTTGGTCACTCCACATGCTCTGGGCCTGGTCAGGGCATGGCTCCAGTGCCATGAAGGGTCACCTGGCCCTGGCACATGGCAGG
>NW_021940560.1:504084-505052 GCF_001715985.3 Manacus vitellinus
TGGCCTCCTCTGGACTGGCTCCAACAGCTCCACATCCCTCCTGTTCTGGGGACCCCAGTGCTGGCTGTAGCTCATTTTGTGATCCACACCACTTTTATCTTCAGTAAAACCAAAGCACTCCCAGTTACTGCAGCACTAAGTGGGGACAGAAGATGTCATGGAGTCGTTGTTCAAGGTGGCCCTGAAAGTTCTTCTGTTCTCTCTCATTGCTTGTAGAAACAATTAGAGTTTGTTGTGGAGCAGGTACTTTGTGTGTTGTATTACCTCCACAATAAATGTTCCCTAGGGATCACTGAGGAATACCAGTTGCCTTACTACGATGTTGTGCCTTCTGATCCTTCAATAGAAGACATGAGAAGGGTTGTCTGTGAGCAGAAGCTCAGACCGAATATTCCAAACCAGTGGCAAAGCTGTGAGGTAAAACCAGTTCTCTGGTTTATTTTAGTTTATTTAGTTTAACTTAGTTAGTTTATTTATTATTATTAGTTTAGTTTAGTTTCTAGCTTATTTTTTCTAGTTTTATTTTATCATTTATATTTCCAAATTTAAATTAAAGCAGAATTTTTGAGTGAGAGACAGGGTGCCCAGCCTCTCCTGAACTGAGATGTTTCAGATGTGTAGCTCTCCTGAACTGAGATGTTTCAGATGTGTAGCTCTCCTGAATTTAGATGTTTCAGATGTGTAGCTCTCCTTCAGCTCTCAGGTCAGCTCTTTGCACCAAGTGCTCAACTCTTTTAAATGTGGATCTTCACTAACTCTGTCACCGTTTCAGAGAGCTGCACTTCATTTTCCTGTATTGCACTTGTGAAACAAAGAGTGGGAGGTGCTGGTTGTACTCCTGACCTATTGTTTGCTCCTTGGGAGGGGCAGAGGAGGGGCAGGCACTGAGCTCTGCTCTGTGGAGATCAGGAACAGCACCCAGGGAATGGCTGGAGCTGTGCCAGGGCAGGCTCAGGTTGGATCTCAGG
>NW_021940560.1:505121-510160 GCF_001715985.3 Manacus vitellinus
CTGCCAGAGCTCCAGGAGGGTTTGGCTGATCCCCTGGGGCACAGGGGGTGACTCTGGGGCTGGGCCTGTGCAGGGTGAGGAGTGGCTGATCCCCCGGGCTGTGTCTGTGTGCAGGCGCTGCGGGTGATGGGCCGGGTGATGCGGGAGTGCTGGCACGGCAGCGGCGCCGCCCGTCTCACCGCCCTGCGCGTCAAGAAGACCGTCTCGCAGCTCTGCCTGCAGGAGGACTCCAAAGCCTGACCGACCTCCCCGCGCCAGGAGACGGGAAGGAATTCTGCCGTTCACCTTTCCACGTGTGATAGTATTTTTATTTCTGGTCTACCTCAGATAAGGTGGTTCAGTGTTGCAGTGCCCGGAGCAGAGCGCTGACCTCGAGCGTCGTGTCCGGCCGTGGGAAGAGGCAGCTTGGGACTCGAGTTGGGTTTGGTACAGCAAGTCCATGACTCGCTTTGCTTTTGTGAGGAAATTGGACACCAGGCGAGTCACAGGAAGGAGGTTAAAGCATCACAACAGTGTAAAAATACCTTTTGCTGTTGCACTTTTCATCCTCGTCAGACCCCAAATGCCCTGGAAATGTCTGGTGTTGGTTAAAGCTGTTTGCAAAAAAAGCCTCATGTTCTGTCCTCAAACCAAGTAAAAGACCAAATTTAACCCAGCTTTTTACCTATTTTTATGCAAGAATCTGAAAAGGGGCTATCAGTAAAAGCAATTAAAAAAGATGGAAATTCCATGAAGCATGTACCTTGTGAACAAAACCATTGAGTCAGTTCCCTATTAATATTTATATTTAATGTCTTGGTTTCACATACAATATTATGGTTAGGGTTTGAGTTGTTTTATTCTGTTTGTTTGTTCGTTGAACAGATCGACCAAGGGATAACTTTTCTTTCTAACAGTTTTTAGAAGAAATAGTAGAGGCAATACTTTTCCATTAGTTACGTAGGGATAAAGTGGGAGAAATTCTACCTAAACTGAGAAAATATTTATTTTTAACAATATCTTGCTAATCACTGGTAACATTTTTTTAGTGCCTTTTGATGTGTTGGGGGAAGCTTTGACAAAAGCCAACACAGCCTTTTCAGAGGTTTCTTATGGAATTCTGTAACAGCACCAGGCTGGTGACGAGTATTATCATCTCTGCTCATGTTTCCATAATACCACAGCCATCAAAGCGAGGTGTTGTATCAGAATTCACTGATGTTCTGGCGTTTTGTGAACTGATGCTTCTGCCCCACTCCATGGCCCATGTATTTGAATATAGTATTCTAATATATTTAATAGCCAAAATTATACATTTCATAATCATATGGTTCTTTAAATCTTTAAATCCAGCTGGTCCATGGAAATTAAGCCCAAAGATGTTTCCAGAATAGCAGAGCTCTGAAAAAATCTTGTGTAGCCCAGGCAGCTCCATTGCAGTCAGTTGTTGGCTGATCACAGGTTGTCAGATCAATCTTTGGGGTAAAATCTCTTTAATTGGAACTGTTGCAGGGAAAAACGGGTTAAACTTTTACTGAGTGGGGTGGTCTGTAGTATCAGCACTCTGGGTTTCTTCCTGACACACATCTCCAGGAGCTGTGGATCCTTTCTGGCTGTTAATTGCCCGTAAATAGGCTCTGATGCAATTTACCTCTTTGCACAGGTGCTTGTGTTAAACAATGCAGGTCTTTCTGTGGTCTGGAGCTGAGCAGTGGAGAATATTTCCCTTAAATTGCTGGTAGATTTTTCTCCATTGTGGTTTCTGAGATGTAATCAAAGGTGTCTCAGAGATTTGGGCCAGATTGGATGGGGCTTGGAGCAACCTGGTCCGGTGGAAGGTGTCCCTGCCCATGGCAGGGAAGGGAACAAGATGGGCTTTAAGGTCCCTTCCAAGCCAAGCCATCCTGTGATTTAATTCTTATGTGCTTCAACTGCATGAACTACCCCGCAGAGCTCAGTAGATGTGACTTTCTAGGCTGTTTGAGGAGTAATTTTAGCATGATCCAAAGCATGATGCTGACTTGTGCATCAAAACATTTGCAAACCTAAGATCCAGCATTTGTTCTTGTAGTACATAAGTTGAAAAAAATTCCTTATCTTAGAAAGGAACAATCGAAGATACTGGTTTTTTTTTAAGTGGGAAAAGGGTTTCAGTTTTCAGTTGCCATTCTGGAGTCTCTGAAGGTTGTTGGTCAGCCCTATAATTTGAACAAGACCCTTTTGGGCCTGGCTGGGAGGTGTGGGTGGAGGATTCTCAGGCTCAACTCCCTTGCACGTGTCACAGCTCCAGCCCCAGGAATACTTTAACCCTTTCCCTGCACATATCTCGTGGTATCAGATATTATAGTCTGTTTGTCCTGGTGTTTCACCCAACTCAGTATTTTTGCACTGGTTTTCTTTTTTCTTTTGTTGTTGAGAGGCGAATGTGTATTTTGGTGAGCCAGAGTTAAAACATAACTGAACCAAGGGCTGATGATGTTGTATTGAGCTCTGAAATGTTTGCAAACTCTACATTCCTTTAAAAAACCCCAAAGAACCATTGTTTTAGTGGCCTTTCCCCTCCATGTGGATCTGTCCAGTTCTAGTTTAAGCACAGAGGTTATGCCAAGACACTTCTGTGCGTTTTAGGGAGGCTTAGGTTTCCTCAGAGGTTACAATGTTCCTGCTAATCTTCACTTAAAGCACAAGTTCTTAAACTCATAAAAATTTTCAAGGTCAAGGATGCTCAAACCCCATCACCACATTCAGCCTCTCCTAATTGATGCTTCTAGTTGGAAGGAGTTACTAATATTTTATAGTTTGCTTCTAATAACAACGTAAAGCTTAATGCAGGGATTATGGACTGAAAGGGAAAGTTAATTAATGTTTCCTCGAGCACCGAATTGTTTTGTGTTTCCTGAGCTGCTGCCCCCAGACACCCCTCGAGAAATTCAGGCTGTAATCTCCTCTGCACTTTGGTACTTTTATTATTTGCACTTAACCAGGGTCGTTCCCTCGTGTAACCCTATAATGAACCCTACAATATTTTAGTCGTTGCTATGTCACTTCTTTTCTTGGTAATAAATTCAGGAGTTATAGATGAATTTATTTAGAAATATGTCCAGTCCCTACAACAGGTCTGAACTTTGAGCAGGCCACGTTCTTGTCTCAGTCCCTGTCTGCCCAGAGCTCCTGTGCCACTGGTGGGCTGGGGGCTGTCCCCAGCAGGGGTGTCCTGGGGGCCGGAGGGTTCACAGGCACAGAGGAACAAGCTCATTTTTGTGTTCCTGAAGGTGATGGCCCAACCCCCCTGCTGTGGTTCCATGGGGGTCTGTGAGGCTGTCCTGGGGCTGTCCTTGGGGTGTCCTTGGGGAGTCCTCCCCCAGCAGCACCGGGAGCCAGTCCCCTGCCCTGCCCTGAGCTGTGTGTCTGTGATTCCAGGAGCATCCCCACGGGCTGTGGTGCCCCGATCCCCCGAAAGCTTTTAGGGACAGATGTCCAAGTTCTGCTCTAACAGGCAGAACAGTTTATGAATGTACAGGGAGTAAGACTGAGGTACAATATATTTCTGCAGAATATAAGAAATGTGCAATAAGTTGTAGCTTACACTGAATGTATTTTTGGATGAATGGACTAGAATTTTGAATGTAGCTGTGAAGTTTGTGTCTAAACCTGCTGCTGTTCTCAGTTCCAAAAGAGAAACGTGTCATATTTTGTCAATCTGCAAACCACTTCCTGAGTTGTCTGTTTTTAAAAGAAGCATTAATATTTTACCTGGAACATTGTAATATTTCTGAAATAAGTAGAGTGGTGCAGTGCTCAACCCTCGTCTTGTGAAATACGTGATCTGTGTACACTGCAGAGTTATTTTTAAAACTATTGCTAAAGTTATTGCTTGATATTGCAGCTGCCTGGATGTAAATAATGGTTTAGCTGTTGTATTTTGTACGCGGATTTTTCACCCCACATACTTTGGGGAAGACGTGGCTATTTTAATAAATTCAGTGTACTCTGCCCTGGTGTTCTTGTGAAGTGTAAAATTGTTTCTGTGAGGGCAGAAGGGCTGAGCCTGTTCCAGGTAACCTGTAGGTGTTGGAGGTTTCAAACTGAAGCAAAGCTCCTCTGCCAGCATGTGCCCCCAGCCCCTTTCCTGGCTGTGCTGGGCTGGAGGACGCTTCCCAGGGCTCCCAAGGTTCTGCAGGGACTGGGAATGGGCATGTTCCTGCCAGCCACTGCTTCCTCGACTTCCCATCACTGTTCCCGGACGATGTGTGGCAAAATGAGCAGTAAGTCCTTCCTGGAGGGGCATCCAACACCCCTCCCAGGCTGCTGTGCTGGTGGGCAGTGCTGGGGCAAGAGCTGTGCTCCTTCTGGCTCGTCCTGGTGTTTGTTGGACACGGTGACACACGAACATCCAGCTCCTGCTGCCAGCTGTGCTTGTTCTGGCCGAGGTGGGAACAGCTGCAGGCCCTGGTGCTGAGCTGGAGCACTCCCTGTGCCCTCCTGCTTCCCTGCCTGGGACACGGCCCATGCTGTCCCACACTGAGCAGCCTTCCCAGAGAAGGGCTGGTGGCTTGTACCCATAGGGACCTTCGCTCAGGGCTCTGCACCCACACCCGTGTGAGCTCTGACTGAGCTCCCTGTCATACAACACTCCCTGCATTTTGTTCTTCCAGCTATTGGTGTAAACCTGAGTGGGACCTGCTCACCCTGAGCACCTCAGTGCTAGTCTCTGTGCTTGAAAATGCCCCTGACATAGCCACAATCTGGGGGTTTAAATCAGGTTTTATTTGAATTTCAGGCATGTCAAAATGAAATCTGCCACGCTGTGACCCAAGAAACTTTTGTGGCTTTTGAAAGAAACTGTGGGCTTTTATTTTTTTTTCCTTAAAAAGACCACTGTATTATAGCAATTACTTGTGCATTCTTGCTCTTTGGTCCCAGTGTATCTCCAGGAAGGCGGCATTCCACAGTGCTGGCTGTGCAGGTTTGGCAGTCGGGGCTCTGGAGCGGATCCCGAGGGAACGGCAGCAGCCGGTGGCTCATCGGTGAACATCGGCTGCCATCCCCTGGCCACCGCC
>NW_021940560.1:511194-512893 GCF_001715985.3 Manacus vitellinus
ACCAAGGTCCTGCTTTGTGCTCTGATGGGAGGTTTCATTTGTTTCTGCCCTCAGCTTGTTTACAGATGAGTCACTGGGTTTCAGGAACGTCAGAGAGGGCTGCCGGAGGAACCGAAATGTGCTTTGTTTGTTACCAAAGCACTCACCGGGGGGACCGTGAGCAGGAAAAGGGGAAGCGGCTTTGAGTCACCAGCTCCCCGCATTGCTCAGCGTGCAAGTGAGGAGATGCCCCTCTGGGCTACAGCTGCTTCTCTCAGGAAAAAGGAGAGAGCTTTCCCCCTCTCCTGCAGTGCTTTTTAAACATCTATTTTCTGCACCTTAACCCAGAGGGGTTCCCCCAAGGAACTCGAGATGAAGGACAGACCTTTAAACTCATTGCTGCAGAGCTGCTGTGGTGTGCAACACTTCCCTGTCCCCATCGAGGCACAGGGACTGCAGGGACTCCTCTACACATCAGCCATCAATTCTCCTCCAGGTGTGTGGAGCAGATGTTTCCTGACAGGATGTTTCTCTGCTGCAGGTTTTTGAGGGATGCCAGGTTTTTGAGGGATGAATGTTTCGGATGGGGATGTATTGACACTTCAGCCATCCAGGGCAATGAGTGGATCCCCTGGATCACCATGCCAACATTTTCCTGGCACTTTAGAGCTCCTCTGCACCAGCAAATGTCAGGCACCTCCTCCATGGACACCCATCCCTGCACCTCTGTGTTGAGCTGTCGTGACAGCGCCTGCCAGCCTGCACTGAACTTCCTCATGGCTGGCAGAGACAGAACCCCCTCACCCCACAGTCCTGGCTGCCCCCTCCTCTCCCTGTGCCCCTGCCAGCCTTTCCTCCCAGGACTGGGTGTCCCAGGTGTGTGCAGCACTATCTTGAAAAGGTGAAGAAAAAGGCTTTACTCAGAAAATGACTGCAACTTGTACATTTGTATTACTTCTCTATGTTGGTAGCAGTGGTCCTGCTTTTCCCTGTGCAGGTTCACATCCAAACCAGGGCCAACTGTGGCTGCTTTGTGCAGTTGCAGTCCCTGGTATTTGTCCATCTGTCTCAACAAAAAATGGCACAGTGTGTTTCAGATGAGTCTGTTGGGTTGTCCAGCCTGTGCCAGCGGCTGCTCCAGGTCACTGACAGCCAGCAGTGCCAGTGGCTGGGACACAGGGCTCCGGCCATGGCTGCAGGGCTGCGTGCCAGGGGTGGCCCCTGCTCCGTGGGTGTTTAGGACTCGGCTGGGGTGACTGCCAGGGTTGGCAAGCTGTGCTGCTGCCTGCCTGTCCTCCTTCTGCATTGCTGACCTGTGACCGAGGGGCAGTGGGGACAGGCAGCCAACCCCTGTGTCCCACCCAGGCCCAGGGCTGCTTCCCGTGCTTCTCCATCACACCCACGATCAGGGAATCCAAAGCTTATTCAAAGCTACAATGAATTGACAACAAACAATAACTGCAGAGAAAAAACAACCCTGCCAGAAGTTCTCAGACTCATAAATCCTCCTCAACATATTTGCTGCTGGGACAAAATCCTTTGCAAGACAGGAACCCCCTGCAAAACTTGATTTTAGGGCGACTGCTGGGCAGTTGGTCCACGCTCTGGGTGGTGCAGATCAGAGCAAGACTCTGGTTGGGATCACTCTGCTCTGGGATGGACCAATGGCTTAGTGGCCCTGGTGGCTCCCTGGCTGCTGACATGTCATGCCAACACCTAG
>NW_021940560.1:513908-526042 GCF_001715985.3 Manacus vitellinus
CAAGCAGGTATGGGCTGGCTGCGGGGGGCCGGGGCTCCTCCTGCCTCCCGGGTGTGACCCAGCAGTGACCGGGCAGGCTCTCTGTGGCCCCCGGTTTCGGGGTGCTGGAAGGATGACTGCCGGTGCCGTTGGCTGGGCCCGTTTGGGGGCTGGCGATGGGATCTTGGCAGCGCCGGCAGTGTGGGAAGCTCCGTGAGCAGCGAGTGATGGGGTGTCCTGCCCTGCCTGTGGGCTCGGGCTGTGAAGGGCGGCAGGAGCCGGGATCCAACCCTGGCTCAGCTCCTTCTCCATTTCCAGCCGTGCTGAGAGCCCCACAGAGGGGCTCGTGCTGCCTGGGTGCTCCCTTAAATGTGCATTTCCCTCAGTCTGGCAGCCTGACCACTGCCCTCTGCTCTGCAGTGCTGACAGAGAGCACCCACCAGGAGCTGTTTCCATCTGGATTTGGGGGTGTTTCTGTACAACTATTGGGGCTGTTGGGGCTGTCTCTTTTGCTGGGCTTTCCCCCCAGTACAGCACAGAGCACCACATTGCTGCAGCTTGTTGTGGGATTCCCACAGGACTGTCCTGCTGAGGCTGAGAACCATCAACTGAGCAGTTCCAGCTCTGGACTTTTTGTCTGACATGAAGAAGCCTGAATAGAAAGCATTTGACACAGATTGTAGTCTGAAATTAGGATCAGAAAAGTAGTGTGTAATATCTGTGCACTTAAGGTTTCACTTTGTTCAGCCACAGAAACACACTTCATCCTTTTCTTGGTACATGTAGGGACATAAGGGAAAGCCAGAGCCAGACTGGTCCTGGGAATGCTGCTGCTGGGTGGCACCAGCTCCCATGGCTGTGGTGGAGCTGCCCTCGGTGTGGCAGAGCAGCCCTTGGTGTGATGGACCCACCCTCGCTGTGACTTGTCCCCCTCAGTGTGGTGGTGGCCGCTGGCAGGGCAGGGTGGTGGTGACGGCTCTGTTGTGGCTGTGGCTGGCAAAGCTGAGTTACAACACACTTCAGAACCAAGGGCACACTGCAGGGCCCGTCCCCTGTGCCGGGTCCATCACCCCGTGTGCCTCTTCCAGCCCTCCCACCTTCTCTGCAGTGGGTTCTTACACATGTGGCCTCTCCCTTCTCTCCTTGTCCCTCAACAAGTAACTGCTCACCCATGAAGTCGCTGTTTCTGTAGGAGATCACACTGTGGCACCATTTGATCCTGCTGAGCCTGAGGCATTGGCTGTTTCAGCTACAGACTTTTCACTGATATTGTCATTCCTTATTCCTGGTTATGGGAAGAATCAATGATCCTGGCTTTTCCCAGAGACCTCTCCAGGCACTGCCTGAAGCAGAGATCCTGGGTGTCCGTGTCTGCCTGGGAAATGCTGTGCAGCTGCCACGAGACACCTCAGAGCTCGCTGTCTGCACTCACCTGGGTGCTTTATGCCTCTCCTGGCAGGTGCTCAGTTCATAAATGCCCACAGACTTTTAGAGGAAAGGTACAAAAATGAGGTGAGCTCTTAGTACAACAGAGATGTGATTTGAGCACTGAGCTCAGTGCCAGCATCTGACAGGTGACTTTGACCTCTGGGTGCTTTTCCTCCTGGTCAGAAAGTTCAAGTTCCCATTTGAGGCAGAGGCTGTGTTGGTGCAAGGTGCTGTGGGATGCCACCAGCTGCTTTTAGCTTTTCTCTAAACTACTGATTTTAGCCATGTGCCTCCAAGAGCCACAGACCTACTGATCCCTGTCCTCTCCCACTTCTGGTCACAGCTTGCCTTAGCCAGATCCAGCTCCTCGGGTGACTCCTCCAAGCCACAAAGGTACGATTCTATGATTCTAGAGTCACTGTCATTGTTTACTCTGCATGAAACGTGTCCTGGGAATCTTCCCAGCTCAAGTGGGATCAGGGTGCAAGGCAGAGACCAGTAGCCAGTACCTGGGTAATGCAGGTGACCTTTAGTTTGTTTGAGTAAGGAAAGAGGCAGCACCACCACTGCTCCATCGGAGGGACGGCATGGGGACACCCCACAGGCCCAGGGAGAGGTGATGGGGGGAACACGATGGTTTTGGTTGGACATGCAGGTGCACAGAGCGTGTCACCCCATGTTCACACGGGGCTGTGTGTGTTCTTCCTACAGACACCTCGTTGCTATATTGAAAGAAGATAAAGAGACGTTTGGGTTTGAAATCCAGGTAAGACTTAAATGATAAGATGATTCATTAAAAAAAAAAATGTGGTGCAGAGTCTTAAGTGTCACATCCTTAAAATCAGGTTAAGGCAGCCCAGAGCAGAGGAAAGTGACTGTCAGATTCTGTGAAATTGGAAGAGCTTACAGCACTGATATAGAACTGGGATGGTTTTCCAAAGATTTTTTCGTAGCAAAGGTCACAGATGAGAATTTCTGGCATTCTCACAAACCAGAGTGTTGAATGTAGGAGAAATCCCATCCAAATCCGCATAAAAGGCAATGGCAGTGCCTTCTTGCCTCCATAACTGAATATTTTTTTGAGAATTGTTTATGAAAATATTGTCATACAAAAGGAGAGAAATAAAAAAACTCTCTTCAAAAAATACCTTATACTGGCTTTTTGCTACCTCCTTTAACTTACATAGAGAGGTAGGTACTTTTGAAGATGCAAAATATTGGTGTATTTTTCAATAAATGACTGCTAAGCATAACTTTTTTGCAGGGACTAAATCATATAGGAAGATATTCTGTTCAATGTAGAAGTCAGTAAATCATCAGATAGGGAAACCAGAATTTTATCAGGAGTACGGCTAGTGGCAGATTTTTTCCACAGGTTTTTGTGAGAAAGGTAACTTCCTAGATCACCAGGCCAACTAAAATCCTGGCTGTAGCTAAAAATTATCCCAGGAATAAAGGGATGTAGTTTGGGAGCAGTGGGATCTGCCTGCCAGCAGCAGGGCACCTCCAAAGCTCTCTCCCAGGGAGAAGCAGTATTTTCAGTGAGATCAGTGCATTAGGAAAAGCTTAACTTCGCCCAGTTTGGGTCTGTGACTAATGAGCGGGTCAGCGCTCGGCTCGTGAACAGAGCAGAGCTTTCAGAAGGGAGGATAATTGAGTCGATTATTGGGCTTTTGTGTAAACTGTCAGGGCAGATTTTCGTTGTGTGTGACATTCTGATTAAAAATAATTGTTCCTGGCACATTTTCTTCCCGAACGCGCATTTAGCGTGAGCACTTCATAGAAAGTCTGGGCCGTGGAAAGGCAGCCTCTGACACTGAGGATAACCATTACTTAGAAGCTGTACTTTCATTACTATGAGTTAAATTTAGGCAAAACAGAATAAGATGATGTGAAACTTTAGGTCTACATCTGCAGGGAGCTCAGGCTTCACTCGGTGCCCACAGTTTAACCAGAAGTCTTATTGCTGGTCCAGGGGCTGGAATCCTGTGTTGGAGGGATTTGGCCAGATGAGCTCTGAACTCACCCGGTCTCCATCCCTTTGTTTCACACTGACTGGGGAAATTGGGAATGCAGTGTGAGTTGTTCAGCCTGGGTTTGGTGGAGCAGCCACGGGTTTTCAGGGAGCTCAGCCTCAGTGCTCAGTGCAGGAGGCAGATGTGCCGAGGTATTTGCGTGACACCAGAGGACATTTTCCTCCCCTGCAAGATCCGGGGGGGGCTGTGGTGACAGCTTTTGCATTTCTCTAAATTCATGTCAGCACCCAAAACCACACGAGGGATTTATGCTTAGAGCTACTTGATGTATATTTAAATATGTAAGTCAAGAACAAAAAGCACTTTTGAGGGGTGCAGGGATGTGTGTGGATGATGAGTTTCAGAGGACAAAATAGCAAGAGTAGGTTCAACTCTTCTTTCTTTTTGGTTCCCATTGCAAACTGAGCTTTCTGGCAGCTGACTCCACACGGCATTCCCAGGGAGGAGGAGTCAAACTCTTCTTGCAAAGCCTGTGTCCCATCCTGCCACCTTCCCATGCCTGGGAACGAGACATCCTTCCAGAAAGCCATCCCCACCCATGCTGACAGATATTTTTTGTTAAAGTTACCGAGTTTTTAATACTGAATAACAAACTTGCTTTAAAATTAGTCTATTTTTTTGCAAACACAGCGTACAGGAACCTGTCAGATGTCTGCTGTTCTCTGCCGTACAAATACATTTCTAATTGTTGGGTTATAACATTTTGAGGCTTATCACAGCCCTCTCACTGAAAAAATGTAAAAGACTATTGAATTTTAAATGATTTTAATGGCTCCAGTATTGGTAACTCTGTCCCTTTGGCATTAACAGACCGTTAGGTTTCCAAACCAAAATGATTTCTCCTTGGAGGTGTGCACTTGCATCTGCAAAATTCAAGAGGAAAGTCCTGCCCATCTCTCTGGCCTACAGACTGGTAAATATCCATGGGTTTTGCTGCCACGGGAGGCCTTACCCTCCTTTCTCCCTGTCACTGTTACTGTGGAGCAGCTGGAAGACATGCATGGGCCGTGGATGCTCATTTTGGCCTCCGTGTGTCTCCAACAGGCGACATCCTCGTCAGCATCAACGGTGTCAACACCGAGGGCTTTGGTCACAAGCAGATAGTGGACTTGATAAAGTCTTCAGGGAACTACTTGAGGTGGGTGTCCCTCCTTCAGATGGGGTTTGGCTTCATATCCTCTCCTGCTGAAGCCAGCAGAGCTCCTCGTGGTACCCCCAGCCCTGTGCTGTCTCAGAGGCCAAAATCCCCGAGGGCTGGGCTGGGCAGAGCCTCTGCACGTTGGAGCCACCATCACCTGTTCTCCACAGGCTAGAGACGGTCAATGGGGCCTTGTTCCTGCGGAAAATGGAGCTGGAGGCCAAGCTGCAGGTACTCAAGGTAATGTAATTCATTAGTTATTCTGCTGTTGATGCAGACATGTCACGGTCAATGGGGTCAGGTGTGTGTCCATGGGACTGAGGATCCTGGCAGGGGCTTACACCCAGTGGGTCCCCTGCAGCCATCACCCCCAGCACCCCTAGCCCTAGTCCCTGTGATATTGTTTTTCCAAAGTCAGGCATAGAGAAGAAATGTGGCTGCAATCCCAGGACTGCCCAGGATAGCTTATGCTGGTCAGTTTGGCTGTAGGAATGTCCAGCTGCATGGGCTTCATCAGATCTGTGGGGAGGGGCCTCCTGTGACTGTCCCCAGGCACATCCTCACCTGTTTGGTGGGTGTTTTTAATCGACTCTGCCGTGATTTATCGTACACCAAGAGCTGACCTGCCACAGAGAGAAGGGAACCATTGTGGGGTGTTGGGTGGCTCGTGCTCCTGGGAGGCTGTAAGGGTGCTCCGGGTGTGTTCCCAACACGGGGCAGGAATGGTTGGCTGTGCCCCCCCTCGCTACCCTGCAGGACCCAGGGAGGAGGAGTGGGGTGTCCCTTCCCAGTGGGGGTCTGGAGCTGGGGAGGGCTGTGGAACTCAGGGAAGAGGAGCGGGGTGCCCGTTCTCAGTGGGGTCTCTGGGGCTGTGGAGGAGTGCTGGCACTGTCTGAAGCTGGGCTGCATGCTCTCCAGGTTTCAGGCTGCTTCTTTCTAAGTTAGACATGGCCAGTACCTCAGCCAGAACACTCTGAGCACAAGCAGAATCATATTTTACGGAAGAAATGTGCTGAAGTCCGGTAAAACCGTCACAGTAAAAGCTAGACACACAAGCGTTTCCTGGACGTGACCTGCACTGTTTAGAGACTGTTTTCTTGACAAGTGCTTTGTGCTTCTGCGAAGTGACGGAGCCTCTTCCTTCTCCTCCCCAGCAAGCGCTGCACCAGCGGTGGGGGGAGCTGCGGGCGCTGCTGGCCCGGGAGCGGCACTTGCTGCACGGTACGTCCCGGCTGCCGCGGAAACGGCACCTCTGCAACCCGCCCCCTGCTTCCTTCCCCCCTCCTAATGAAGGCGTGGGGCTGGCCCTGGGAGCGCTTTTGTCCCGACAGTAATGAGCTTTGATGCTGCTTTGACTGATGCAGACCAAGGTGTCTTTGTGTCAGTCCTAGGAAATGAGTTTATGTGGGTGGCGAAGCTTTTTTCCATTCTTAATTTGGGTTTATCGGGGCGGAGGTTTGGCTGGGTTTTTTATGGGCTACCCAGGGAGCTGGTTTGATTCTGCAGTCCCCATTCTGTGGGAAGCACCTCGCAGCCACAAACAGTTTCCCATGTGGAAAGGGGCTGCTCCGTGTGCCAGGGGCTGGGCATGACCCTTCCCCGTGCTGCCCTGGCACAGGCGTCCTGCCCCGGCCGTGGCGGGTGCCGGTGACTGACGCTCCCCTCTGGCTCCCGCTTCCAGGGAAGGCGAACGACAACGCTCTGCTGGGCGCGCTGGACCTGGAAGAGCCCAGCTCGTGTGGCGGCTGCAGCTCGCCAGGACCCCTCTTCCCGAGCAAGCCCCGCTTCTCCAGCGAGAGCAGCTCCCGCAGCCGGCTGAGCTCGATGACGGTGGGCAGCGAGGACAGCTTCTTCCAGGGCAGCGCCTTCGAGGACTCGGCTGCAGAGAGCCTGAGCCGCCAGTCCAGCGTGGACGATGACTGTGTGTTCCCCAGGGACGGGGACGGTGCCGCCGGGAGGTGCTCCCTGCGCAGGAACCGCAGCATCAGCCTGGCCAGCAGCGGGTCCATGTCCCCGCTCTGGGAGAGCAGCAGCTACTCCAGTAGTTTTGGGACCCTCCCGCGGAAAAGCAGGAGAGCCAGTGTCCGGAAGCATCTTTTGAAATTCATTCCAGGGTTTCACCGGGCGGTGGAAGAGGAAGAAAGTCGTGTCTGACGTCACACGTGTCACCCTCGATGTCTGGGCTCTGCCCGTGGGACCGAGGCCGCCCCTCGCCCCGGGCACTCCGTGGGTGGAGGGCGGTGGCACGGCAGGGCACTCCTGCAGGCAACAGCACTGATGAGATTTACACAGCTCTGGGCGTTTAATTATTTTCATTTTTAATCAGGGCACGCTGTGGACCTCTTCATTAACGTGAGAAACGTGAAGAACCTTTGCAGAACTTCCTCAGCGAACTTTAGTGTTAATAAGAGTTTTTAATTGAATGCAAAATTGATAGCTATTTATTTCCTGTTACTGGAGTCAGTGGCTTCCAAAGGTCTTTAATAAAGCAAGTGCTTCTACTAAAACCAGTGACAGAGTCACGTTGGGAAGAGGAGGGAGCCCTGAGCAGGCAAAGAGAGCCCAGGCAGTGATGTTCTGGCATCTCCTGGCAGCCTTTGTACAAACCCTGCAATAACCTGGTGTATTGGTTTCATCCGACCAGCTGCAGTCTCTGCCAGGTGTGATATTCCATGTCATGCCCAGCTATCTTATTCCAGGGGATCTGAGGTGGAAAGGACCCTCCTGAGCATGTACATGCCCCCAGGTTCTTCTGCAGAGCTAGTGCAGGGGAAGATGGTGGTGTCTGTGTGCTGCTGCCCCAAGCAGCTCCGTGTGTCCAGCAGATATGGAACTCTTTAAGGCAAGAGAAGCAAAGACACAGCCTTGTCCTGCAGGGATGAGCAGGATTGCTCTGTGCTGGCTGCAGTGGCAGGTCAGTGGGTCTCAGCGACCTTCCTGGAATGCTGTGCTCGCAATCTGCTCCCTCAGCACTCCAGGGGCTGCAGGAGCTGCCCCTTGGGCCTGTGTTCCCACTGCTCACAGCAGGAGGACCATTACCTGCCCACATTTCTCCAGGATCAGAGGCCTCAGGCAGCAAGGATGGTGTGAGAGTGTGTGGGAAGTGATTCAATAACTATGGGCACAGATGTGGGGGAAAAGGGAAATTTTCCCTCCCTCTCAGTGTACAGAAACAGGCTGTTTGTTCAGCCCAAGCAGCCTAATGATGTTTTTCAAATACAATTGGAAGCATTTTGATATGATTCAAAGACCTTGTGTGACTCACTTGCCTGTTGCCCGGGCAGCCCGTGTGGCTGTACCCTGGGTACTGCTGTGCCAGGGCTTCCTGGGCTTGTCAGGAACTGCAGGATAAATCCAATAGCTTCCCTCTGAGATGAGCTCCAAACAGCCACAGCCTGTTCCCAACACTCCTCTAAGGTATGAACGCTGCTAAGCCAGCAGAGCCAGTACTGGCCTCTGGAAATGAGTAAATAGCTGGAAATACAGCAAATCTCTGGGAGAGCTGGAGGGCACTCGGGGGACTTGGAGGTCAGTCAGAGGACCTGGAGGGCACTCAGGGGACTTGGAGGTCAGTCAGAGGACCTGGAGGGCACTCAGGGGACTTGGAAGTCAGTCAGAGGACCTGGAGGGCACTCAGGGGACTTGGAGGTCAGTCAGAGGACCTGGAGGGCACTCGGGGGATCTGGAGGTCAGTCAGAGGACCTGGAGAGCAGCCAGGAGACCTGGAGGGCACTCAGGGGAGCCAGAGGACAATCAGGAGGGCAGCTCATGCAGTTTGTACATGCGGGAAGATGTCCTGTCCGTGCTGTTAGACTGAGTGTCTGCAGTTCAGTCTGGGAGCTCCCCTGCTGTGAATCCACCCCAGCCCCCGGGCCCAGAGTGGGGCTCTGCTCCAACACCCATATGGAGCTGATGCCCGTCCCCAGCCCAGGCTGGGGCATTTCAGGTGGACTCATCAAGTTTTTCACCTGTGATTTGCTGTCTCAAGAAAATTTTACTTTTTGTTGCCAGTGGTACCAGCTAAAAGGAGAAAAAAAAAAGGAGAGATTGGTTCTATTTGGCCAAAATGTTGACTCAAAGGCAGATGTAGGGGTGTCTGAAAGCAACTGGGACAGAAAAACCAGAACATCTGGTGAGGGTAGGTACACTGCCCAAAGAGGATGAACAGCTGCAGCACTGAGAAAGGGACCTTAAATTACTGAAGCTTTACAGTCTGAAGTTGTGATTCCTTTGATTTGGAAGGTTAATTTGCCACACCTTGGGAGACTCGGGCTTGCTGTGGGTGTGGAAAGTCTCTCTCAAGAAAGACCAAACAAGTGATGCCCTCCCAGCAGTGGTGAGAGCACGCTTTGGGTGCTGCAAGATGACAGTGTGACACGGCCACGGTCACAAACAGGATGTGGGTGACAGGCCTGTGCGGGCACTGAGCTCTGCAGGGCCCCAGCCTGCGGGGGAGGAAGGAGCTCACAGACCAACCTGACTGCTCAGAGAGCAAAGCAACTGCTACAGCTCTGTAAAAAGCATTTCTCCTTGCAGAGAGGACTCCAGGAGGATCCTGCTCTGCCTGCTGGGAGCGGGGCAGGAGGAGAGGGGGTGTACAGGCACTGTGATGTGGTGATGCCAGGGTTTGGGGTTGGGGCTCCAGGTGCTCTGGACCTCCAGCAGTGGAAGGGTTCTCACTGATCAGGGAGTGTTGGAGACTCAACAGCCAAGAGAAACCTTTTCTCTTCTTATTCCCAAAAGCGAAGGGACTGCCTTTTCTTCTCTTATCCCCCGTTGGCAAAGTGGATAATGTGAGTTTACTTCAGTGAGAACTGCGTCTGCTCTGAACAGTGCTATTGCTTTTTAAATTTGAATTAATTGCTGAATGCTACAGAGACTGACCTTGTAAGGGTGCTTACCTGCTCATCTGGGTCTTACCTAGTGCCTAGACCCTCCCACTGGGTCCCTACCCCCTGTGTGCCGTCCTGCTCTGTGGTCAGGGACAGTGGATCCTATCCCCTGTGTGCCATCCTGCTCTGTGATCAGGGACAGCAGATCCCACCTCCCACATGCCATTCTGCTCCTCTGGTTGCTGCAGCCACCCCTGGCTCTTCCTTTCCCCGTTGGCTGCTGGGCCCTGCTCCCGTGTGGCAGCAGCTGGTTGTGCCCAGCTCTCGCAGCTCTGAGCAGCTCACACACGAGGTCATCGCAGGCAGCTGAGTTTGCCCCAGTGCTGCAAGGCAAAGGGGAGTCACACCTTATCCACAGACAGATCCAGGAACGTGTTGCTGTGCTCCTGGCTCAGACTGGCTCTCACTGCTCTGCTGTGCCACACCAGATAGGCAAGAATAAAAGCTTTTTCTTCTTTAAAGGCTTGAAGAGGCAGAAATCCACCCCCCTGAGTTTGTGTAAAAGGAATGTTTCCCTGCTCTTGAGAAGTGGCTTTGCCCAGCTGTTTACAAACAGCTGCCTGTGGTGGGAAGAACCTGCAGCTGCTGTTTCCTGGGGGAAAAGCTAAAATCCTGAAATTTTCTGTTGAAGAGGAAGTCCAAGATATGTTTTTTCATATATAGAAGGTATGATAGAATGAAAAGAACAGTTACAGTATCATTTAGGTTGGAAAGGATCTCTAAGATCATGCAGTCCAAATGCTTGGATGTGGCTTGTTGACATGACCCACGGGAGTGTTTCTCTGGGTGTTTAAGCCAAATGTAATCCCTTAATCCCTCCTGGCTATGTGCAGGAGTGGGAATGTTTGGCTCCAATACCACCGTGCCTGTCATCCTGCCCTGGCTGTCAGGTGGCATCTCCCATGGTGACCCTGGGTATGTGGCTTCTGCTCTAGAGCTGCTCCAGAGCCTGTGCAGGTCCGTGTGCTCCCCTGGGCTGCCCAGTGTGTGCATCAGCTGCTCCTGGAAACCTGAGGCTGGAGCAGGAACTGGGGAGCAGAGACTTGATGACAGAGGAGCCTACAGAGCTCTACCAACACCCTGCCAACAAACAGGGACTCCTAGAATGGCTTGGGTTGGAAGGGGTCTTTAAGATCTCTTGATGAACCCCCTCTGCCATGGGCACTCTGCCAACACTGTACCATGGCAGCCCCTTCCTCTTTCTGCAATGGGCTCTCATGGTTTTCCTCATGGACAATCAGATCCCTGCTGTGCCCTGATGCCTCTGGATGCTCAGGTGCTGTGTCTGAGATTTTAGCAAAGGACAGCTGGAACAGAAGCTTCTTGTGGTGCAGGTCACAGGGAAGATGGTTTATGTGACTGATGCAAATGGTGCCTCAAGCATGGGGCACTCATTTGGGAAAGGTGACTCCTCCAGGGCTGGTGTGTAACCAACAGATGGCACCAGGAAATACCCAAAATTCTGTCAGTATCTTTCTGCAATCAAGAAGTCAGGGATATGGAAGTAGCTTGGTAAAAAAAAAATTGATATGCCTATTTATTATATATATATATAAAAGATATTTATAACTCCCTGACAGAAGAGTGGAGCCAGGTGGAGGTCAGGCTCTGTCCCGGGGAACAAGTCACAGGATGAGGGGACACAGTCTCAGGTTGCACCAGGGGAGGTTCAGGTTGGATATCAGGGAAAATTCCTTAATAGAAAAAGTTGTCCAGTTCTGGCACAGCTGCCCAGGGCAGTGGTGGAGTCCCCGTCTCTGGAGGGATTTAAAAGCCCTGTGGATGTGGCACCTGGGGACATGGGTCAGTGGTGGCCTGGGCAGTGCTGGGGGATGGTTTGACTCGATGATCTCAGAGGGCTTTTCCAACTCAAATGATTCAGTGATTCAATAATGACAGAAGGGAACCTTCTCCTCTCCAGCCACCAGACCTTGCTGGGTACCCAGCCTCTCCTCCTGAGGGCACCAACCGCCCCATGTTGTCAACTCACTTCCAAACCTCATCATCCATTTTTCTTGGACAAATTTTGCCAGCAAAGGGTGGATTTTATCAATCAATTACACCAAACTCATTTAAAAACAATAATGAAAAGTTGTTGATTTAAAGACACAAACTCACAGATGAACAAAACCAGTGGAAAGACTTTGGGTCCATTTCTAATCAAGGGCTGAACTCGACAAGAGGATTTCCAAGCCCTAAAGCCCAAAGACATCAGAAATGTTGCATTGTACAAACACAGAATGTCATTCACAGCAGGAGATTACACTCTTACATAAACCTGGCTTTGGGCACGAGGGTTGAGACGAGTTCAACTGTGGCCAGAAATGCCCTTGTGCTGCTCGGGTGATCCTCCTGCTTCCCTCTGCAAAACACTCTGCTCACTCCTACTAGACTTAGGTCCAAGTAATGGTCACTGATAGAGCCATGGAATGGATTGGGTTGGGAGGGGCCTTAAAGCCCGTGCAGTCCCACCCTCTGCCATGGGCAGGGACACCTTCCGCTGTCCCAGGTTGCTCCAGGCCCCGTCCAACCTGGCCTTGGACACTTCCAGGGACCCAGGGGCAGCCAAAGCCTCTCTGGGCAGTACTGCCTGTCCACGGCACGTGGGTGGGTGTGGGCCGAGCGTGGCATCGCGCCGTGTGCGGGGCATGTGCCCGCCCG
>NW_021940560.1:526477-528630 GCF_001715985.3 Manacus vitellinus
AGCAGAACCCCGGGGCGCAGGGGTGAGGAGAGCACTCCCCACCCCGGGGCGCAGCAGTGGGGCCCCGGAGTGCTCGGCCCCGGTCCGTGGGCACGGCGCGGCAGGGCAGGACACGGCCCTCAGCATGACAGAAGAGGTGCCCGCAGCAGCCACCATGCCGGCGTGCAACGGGAGCGTTCCCCCGGGGGACGGCCCGCTCCAGGGCATCGGCGGGAGCGACCAAACGCCAAAATCTGCTGGGACGGTCCCGTGTGCAAACGTGGAAACCAGCTCTGATGCTCCACCTGCAAAGGAAGCTCTGGAGGAAAACAGAAATTCATTGGCAGAGGACATCGCTCCGGGGGATTCTGCTGGAGAGAAGCCATGCCGAGGTACCGTATGGGGCTGCTTGGCTCTTGAGAGTTGGGAGAGAAAAGCTCTGTTTTTCTATAGCCTGATGAATAACGGGACATGCTGTACATGTGAGTCAAAATTCCTAACCTACGGTAGCTGTAACAGCGACTCGGAGTATTTCCGGGGACACATTTGAGGGACAAGTTTGTAACTAAAGAAATGAACGATTAATAAATCTGCTCTGAAAATCTGACAATCTGCAGCCATTAAAACCTGATTGCTCCATGAGCCCATGTCTTCTGCTTTGTGTTTCCCAAAGAAAAGCGAGAGGAGAAGGATGGGATGCTACAGCAGGGAGCAGCGGATATCCAGGACACAGGGACCGATGGCCAGGGATCAGGGGAAGGTAATGCAAAACACTGTCTGATGTGGGGTTTCCCTGACACGTAGCAATGAATGGCCTTCAAAAGTCAGTGGATACAGGTGGTTATTAATTTTTTTTAATTGGGTCAGACCCTTCTATTCCAGAGAGCAGTGACTCATTTCTCACATGCGGAGTTGCTGCACCTTAGAAACCATGGCTGGTATCTTCCTTCCTGAGGTTTTGCATATCTCCATGACCATGGGGTATCAAAGCAATGTGGGGTCTTTGACCGGGAGATCCCCAAAAGCTTCGAAAGGTTGAGAGATGCTCTATCTTCTGCTTCATGCCCAGAGGAGAACCTTGGGAGGCTGCCGGAGGCCTCAAAACCCAGACTCTCTTCCTGCCTGACTTATCAAGTGTTGAATCCCATTTCAGAGAACCATGGGGTTATCTGCAGAAAATTGCTCTGCTAAACACTTGCTCCTCAGTTTCACTCTGCTCATTTCTGGGTGAAAATGGTAGAAATCCGTGGGAGCCAAGGCTGGAGCCTCAGCCGTGTCCTGGTGAGCGGGGCTGTGGGGGGGTCACTGCCCGCCCCGGTCCCGAGTTAAAATGTACTGGCTATATACATAGATTAACATATTTAATTGCACTATGCAAACTGCAGCCACTTCTCCAAAAGGAGCAGTATTCTATGGAGTATTACTAGAGGAGGAGTATTTTATGGAGTGTTACTAAAGGAGGAAAGCCACATTTCTCCAAGGGGGGCTCCAGGCATTATTCCTTTCTGTGTCTCCCACCAGTGGGCTCCTGCCTGTCTCTTTGGCTTTGGCAGTGGTGGGACAAGGGTACAGGGCCAGGGGCTGCTAGAGATGCTCTCCCCTGAGCTTTGAAGGTGGCTCTAAAAGAGGAACGGGCTGTGCCCTGCAAACGGAAACTGCTTTCATTAAGAAAAGGAAAAATATCTGAATATTTGTCATGGGCAAATTAATATTTTGTAGCAACCGCCTAGGCTGTGAGGAGGTGAATCATGGTGGAGGCTTTCCCACTTAGAGCTGACATCCGTATTCCAGCTGTGCTGCTTTAGGAGCACACAATAAAACCTATTAAAGGATCTCGCCAGGCTCCCCCCGGCCCCGCCCCTCAACCACAAGCACTTTATCTTGAAATTGCAGGCAGCTTTTTAGTACCCAACCAATTTAGTCTAATTAATACTCTGGACCCCACAGGCAAAACGTTGAATAGACCATTTGTTGAGACACTAAAGCATCATTACCGGCAGAGACGTGCCAAACAGGACAAATGGGAGATGGCCATGGCAGCCGGGGCGGCCACCGCTGAGGGAGGGACACGTCCCAGGGGGCACAGCTGGGCACTGCGTGCAGAACGGCTCCCTTCCCCCTGCCTTTCCCTTCTTCTCCTTCTCCTTTCCCTTCTTCTCCTTCTCCTTCTCCTT
>NW_021940560.1:529200-543844 GCF_001715985.3 Manacus vitellinus
CCAGGGCTGATCCCAGAGGGGACGTGGCCGAGGAGGATGCGGAGGATGCAGAGGAGGAGGACACCGAGGAGGACGAGGTTCAGGTGATCGAAATCAAGAAGGAGGACAGCGAGGCGTCCCGCCTGCAGCAGCGGGACAGCTGCAAGGAGCCGTCTGCCCCTGCCAGCCCTGGCTGCAACTCCCCGCTGGAGAAACCCGGGGAGCAGCCCAGCCTGGGCAAAAAGAATGACATCTCCAGACACAGCTATTCCAGATACAACACAATCTCCTACCGGAGGATCCGGAAAGGAAACACCAAACAGCGGATCGATGAGTTTGAATCCATGATGCACTTATGAACTGAGGGGGAATTGCCCAGTGCACCAAGCCTTCCCTCCGGGTTTGGGTTTATTTAGTTCCCCCAAGACATGTCTCTTCACACAACGTGAGGTCACTGCTTTTCTCCTTTTTGTACGTGATTTATAATACACTGTGAAAATTTAACATCTTGGCTTTGACAGGGGCAGAGGTGTCTATAGTGCAGGAAAATAAATAATCAGTTTGCTAAATACAAACCCATTTGATTTTAAGGTTATCCTCTTATTTTCTCTTCAACTTCATAACCGTGTTCAGACCACGGGCCGGCCCGAACTGGCCGGGGCTCCTCTGGTTGCCCACGCGCACGTGTCCTGTGCCGTCAGCTCGCCCTAATGAGCTGGCAGTGGGTGGCACTGGCCAGGGCTGGGGAACAGTAAGAGACAACTCTTGGCAATCCCCCCATTCTGCTGTGCATCCGTGCTGGTGCTTGACAGTGCCCTGACAGCCACTGTCCGTGCCCACCTCGTGCTGCAGGGATGGACTGGCATCCCGGGCAGATGCCGGTGTGGGAATGAAGATGAGAAGGCACCGAGGACCCTGAACCCTCCCTGCTGCCCCTCACACCTCCCGTGGTGTGACTGTCAGCACCAGGTAGGTCTGGCACACATGAGGTCAGAGGTGTCAGCATGATGTGGGGTTGCCTGCCTGTCCACACCGTGGGCACTGCCAGGCTCACCAGCTGCCATCCCGCCTGTCCTGGGGGGACAGTGACTGCAGTGCAGTCAGACACACTGGGCTCCTCTTCCCCCCCTGCCCTCCTCGCTGTGGCAGCCCCCAGCCCTGGCTGAGGACCCTCACCCAGCCCAGGGGCAGCCTGGGGCGGGGGGGCTGTACTGGTGACCAGTGCCATCTCCAGCACAGAGCTGGGGTCTGGACCAGCCCCGGGGGCAGCAGCTCACCCAGCACATCCCTGTGTGTGCCTCGGTGTGCCTCTGGCAAACCTGGCCACTGCCAGGAACCTCTATTTTCCCAGTGCCACCAGGTCAGACTCTCTTATGTCTCTTCTCGACTAAGTTCAGATGCAAAATTAAAGATTGTTTTGTGAAAGCCAGGCAAGTTTTAACCATAATTTTTGTCTAATTTGAACACAACCCTTCTCCATTTTCAAAGACCTTTGTGTAACCACCATACAGTTGTTGTAATCTTTTTTTTTTACTGTTTTACAGCCAGATTTGTCTGGAGTTGGGACTTAGCTTTGCAATTGTCATCCCAGAAAGCATTTGGGAAAGCTGAGAACAGCTGGCAAGGGAGAGGAGGTAAGGACAGAGTTATACAGAGGCCTCCTGCAGCCATAAGTGCCTTTTTAAGGATTAGTTTTACATCTCCAGCAGCACTGAATATCGTTTTGATTCTTCTTGTTCTACATAAAGGCAATTATTTATTGGCAACGTGAAAATAATACACGGCAATTCTGCATTGTGCCAGCAGACACAGCCCTCATTGTGCCATTCACACTTGTTTGTTTGCTCCTTGGCCTGGGGAAGTTCTGAGCTTTGCTTGTACCAACTTATACTGTGGGTCTGTTCCCACTGACAGCTGCCCTGGGCTGCTCTGGGGGTGACACATCCCTCTTAAAGACGTGGTCATGGTAATTCCAACCAGGGCCAGGCTGGACGGGGCTGGGAGCAACCTGGTCTAGTGGAAGATGTCCCTGCCCATGGCAGGGGATGAAACAAGATGAACTTTCAACCCAAACCATTCTGTGAATCTATCATTCTTTAAGACCATTTCCAGACCTTTCAGTGGGAAAGGCTCCCTGAGACTTTCAGTGACCTGGGACTCACTTTTTACCTTCCTTGCAAAGCAGCACTTGCTCAGCTGAGAGCTGCAACGCCCTCTCCTGCTTTCCTGAGTAACTGGAGAAATAAAATTAAAAGTGCTGGGATGCTCTAGGGGCCTGAGGGCCTTTCCCACAAGCAGCTCCCCTTGACAGACCCTTCGGGTGGGTGACTGTGGGGTGGACAGCAAGGGGTTCACAGGTAATGAAGAGGCAGAGGTGGGCTGCTTGCCCTGTGGCCATCACCGTGGTCAGTGCAACCCATGCCATGGGGCGCACGGAGCAGCCAGGCAGGGAGGTGCCTGTATGGCATGTGAGGTAAAGGGACACCTGGAGATCTGGAAACTTGTCCCTTGGAGCAGAGGCATTTTCAGGCTGATTAGGGCATGGCAGTCACAGCCCCAGCTCAGCCTGAGAATCCTTTCTCTGTGTTTCCACTGTTTCAAGTGTGGGCTGACGGCAGGTAAGAGCTGGAGCCTTATGGAGGGTGTTGATGCCAGATACCACAAGCTGCAGCAGCTGTGGGTGCAGCAGCCAGCTGGACTACTGCCCTGCCCTGCCCTGGGATCCACCACGGCCAAAAATCGGGGGAATTGGAGCTCTGAGGGTTCTTTCTGGGGTGAGGCTTTGTGGTTCAGCCTGGCAGTAACTCGGGCAGGAGTCCCCAGAGAGGGTCCATGTTGGTCAGTTAACTCACTGCACTCAGAGGAAGCAGCTTCACCTATTATCATTTATTGCCTCTTTTTGAACCCTTTTTTTTTTTTGAGTATACCAAATGGGGCCTCCCACTGTGACCACTTGGATTCAGGGCACTCAGTGATGGAAGCACAGCATGATGTGCTGTGTCCCTCCCCACCACAGCTCCAGAGGCATTTGCTCTCCTCTGGAAAAGCTGTGCCTGTTTCCCATCGCTGACACAAGGGACATCAGGGGCTTCCATCCCCACCCCAAGCAGTGGTTCTCCAGCTGTGGTGCCTTCCTCCCTGACCTCCCTGCTCACACAGCCCAGGCTCTGAGTGCCCCGAGGAGCGACGCACACCCCGGTGTGTCCGTGGGGATGGCGGGAGCAGCTCGTGGGGAGCAGCAGGACCGACACCCCTCACCAGGCTGCCGAGCCTGCCGGAAAAATGCTCTTGTTTCTGGAAGACTGGGCTGACTGGTGCCATCGGAACATTCCCAGTGCTGAGCAACAGCACGGCCCCAGCTCACTGCCAGCAGCCCCGAGGCACCCTCCAGTCCTGGAGCACAGATCCAGCATGGAAGTGAGCATTTACACAAGCGGGGCCCCGGCGTGCGAGTGACAGGGCTGGCGATGGGATGTGACCGTGACATACGACTGCCTGGTGCCTGCTCGGTGACAAGTGATTGAATGTCAGCAAACAGAATCTGATGAAATTCATGCTCCTGATACGAGCTGACTGCCCAAACGTCGTCTGTGTCATTTTTCTGATAGTGACTGCGGGCTAGCTGCGCTGAAGGAGGGAGAGAAAATCGGGAAGACAGTTGCAAAAGGAGTCAACTGGGAAAATCTGTTGGGCCAGTCAATATTTTGGCAGACTGAGCCTGTCAGATGCTGTCAGCACTGATCCACCACATCAGAGGCAACAATATGCCGTGGCCTTCTGAAGAACCAAAGGAGAGGTACGGGGGTGTGTGAGGTGGGACAGCAGAGGCTCGGTCATGGTCACAGTGCTGTGAGCAGCCAGTGCAATGCTCAGCCCTGGGTACCCCGAGGGCTTGTGCTGGAGCAGCCCCTCACCTCAGCACAGGGCAGGGGGCAGGAGGAGAAGTGCTGCCTCCCCCCATGACACCACAGCAGTACAGGGAGCAGCCTCCCACAGCGGGAATTCCCAATGGGAACAGGGGGAGAAACCCTGCCTGGGATGCCCAGGTGTTACATACCCTGGATCTCACTGCCCTGGCACACAGAATTTATTCTCCCCTCAAATCTGTCCCATCAATGACTGGTGATGGCTTTTGGAGATCAGGAGTTTCACAGTAAGGACAAAACCTGCCCGTGACAGTGGGTTCAGAGGCAGTTTGGTGGGCAGATCCTGGCCATGCCAGGCAGCTTGGGCTGAGGGAAGTGCCAGTGCTTGTGGGGAGCCCCCAAAAAGCCACAGGGGCTTGGGGACATGACTGTGGTGCTGGCAGCCCCAGGGTGGGACAGCCTGGCCACCTGGAGTGAGGAGCTCCCTGGCTGGCCACTGCTGTGTGCCACTGGCAAGAAGCAGGATAAACCTTTGGATCCCCCCTCCAGCAGCTCCTCTCTCTGCCAAGCAGAGCCAGGCACACGTGCACCCTCACTGTCCCCATGGCACGGGCAGGGCCTGCTCCAAGCTTCTGCCACAGCCCCTGGGTAACCCCATCAACATTCACCTCCCGCTATTAAAAGTGGCTTTATGGATACACCATCAATTCCTCACAGAGCTCTGGTCCTCACCTGTCAGCCAGCGGGTCCCCCAGGGTGGGAGCCTGTGGCTGGACCCAGTGTGGGCACCACGATGGATTCCTTTGATGTGCTGATCAATAAACTTCCATTTTCTGGAGAGGAATAAGCAGCCCACTTTGCTGCTTACAGACTTACCTGGAAGTATTTCTGCAGCTTATGCTGCTGTCAGGGGGAACTGAGGGATGTTTGCTCACGGTAGGATGGGGACTTCAAAAAATATTTCCATTTAATAATACAGAAAGTGAGTTTTTGCCAAAGTCTCCCACAGTGAGGGAGTACGGGGCTGATCTGTTCAGGCACTGTCAAACCCGAGGTGCTGCTCTTGGTGTTCTGATCCCTCCATACGCTGGTATTAAATCACGGATTTCCACTGTCACCTGGAAAGGCACTTCCCCTTTGGTAGCTGTGTGCCCTCGCTGAGCTCACAGCTGGAACCACAGCAGTCCTGGTGCAACTGGGCTCCCTTCAGTCCACATGGTAATTGCCAAACTGCCACTTCTGATAAGGGTTTGTGGAGTCACAGGCCTTCACCCTCAGGGCTTTGTAAGAGGGATCCACTTCCAAGCAAGACGGCTGCGGGAGGTGCTGGTGCTCGGAGATGATGTGGTCGCTCTGCAGGGGAGAGAAACAAGGCTTAGGGGGGCTCAGGCTCCAGTGCCCTGCAGCATCAGCTCAATTTGCTTACCAAGAAAGCTTGGTTTACAGAATCACAGAATCACAGAATCAATTAAGTTGGAAAAGACCTCTGAGATCATCGAGTCCAACCTATTCCTTATGGTGTGCCCTTTTTTGGCATGTCCCTAATATGTGAGACCTCTGCTGACTTACAGAGACTGTGAGGCAGGATCCAATCCTGCACCTGTTGCTGAGCCAGGATCACAGCACACCTGCTGTGCTTTCTGGCTTTTCCTTCACTGGGAATGGAGAGATGAGCTCTCTCATTGTCAGTGTGCCAAACGGAATCACTCTGATGGCATTTGCTACACGGGGAATGTACAGCAGGAGGTGGATTTTTGTATTGTGCAGTTTGTTAGCTGATGAACTCAAAGCACAGTTACTGTGCTGAAAAAGATGTCAGGTAATTCAAATGCTGGGGCAGTACATTGGATTGTGAAAGAATTAAGAGTCTGAGTGATCTCCATCCTTTAGTTCTTCGCATCTACTTGGATTTACCTACCTACCCCCATGGCCAGCCAAGTGATGCTGTAGGTGCTGCCACAGGCAAGGGACACTGTCACTGCCTGGCACTGCAGTGACTCTCAGGATCAGCTCATTAACACCAAAATGAAACACTCCTGACGTGATGTGTAGAGTGGGGTCTGGGCAGAAGCTGGATCTTTGTGCAGACAGTAACTGCACTTCACATCATTAAACAACACAATGACTGATGTCAGGAGAGGGTAAAGCACCAAGACTCCTTCACCAGCAGCCACTGAGCTCCCCTCAGGCTCCTATTGCTGGCACAACCGAAATGGAACCACCAAATCCATCTCACCCACGGCTCAAGGTGAACCCAGGCTGGAACAGGAGACAAGTCCTGTCTGTGCCCCACACAGCTGCCTGGACATGTTCGCATATTTTTCACAAAGCGAAATGACAATTTCACAATTTTCAGTAAGTGGATGACAATTTTCCTGTATTTTTCCCCAAACACCCAAGGTGAGCCTGTGACATTCCGGCTTTGAACACAGGAACTTGTCGATACCTTGTGTAACTCAGCTACAGTTTTTGTTTCTTAAATGAAGAGTGTTTCTTTCTTAACTACAAACTATGTCATTTCAGAGCGTTTTGGACAACTCCTGACAGAGATACAGCCGTGACTCTTTGTGCAGTGCAGGCAATTAACACCAGATCCATTCTTTTCCGTTCCATAGATGCTTTCTTTAAAACCCACCGTGAGCTGAGAGCCAATCAATACTGAGTCATCTCCCTGTAAGTGCTATCGACAGTTTCCATGTAAAACCAGGACGTTTTGTTACTGCTGTGGAGGCAGTGCCAGCGTGCCCCCAGCCCGGCACACGGTGTGGGGGTGCTCATCCCTTGGACTGGCACAGGGGCCCGAGGAATGGCAGGGGTGCCAGGGACCAGCTCAGGGGGACAGGAGGCTTTGGCAAAGCAGGGACCAGAGGGCCAGGGTGCCCCCCATGCTGGGCTGTCAGTGCCCATCGCCGTGCCCGGCTCAGTGACCCTCCCCAGGACAGAGCGTCACTCACCAGCCCCGGCCGGACGGTGGCCAGGGACCTGTGGAGCCAGGCCAGGCTGCGGCTCCTGCCCTGGCAGCGGCGCAGGCCCAGGGTCCCCAGGACACCTGAGGGGGCGAGGCAGAGCTCCCCGTGCTGGATCAGCCTCAGCCAGGTGTAGTTGAAGTGCTGGTTCTGTGGGGAGAGAGCGGGCAGAGCTGTGACCCCACCAGGCCCCCCAAGGGTACGGCCAGAGCTGGGAGAGCAGCTGCTCGCCTGCCCCTGCCCTCGCCCAGGACCAGGGCTGAGGAAAGCCACGAGCCATGGGAACACCTGTCCTGTGGATGTGAAGGGCTAAAAAGATCAGGACAGCCCCAGCATCAGCTCTGGGAGTGACTCCTGCTGCAGCCACACAGACCCCTCACCCCCACTGCTGCCTGCCCCTCTGCCCTGCCACCTCCCCTGGCTGCTCCCAGCACTGGGGCACAGAGGGATACATCCCCAAATGAGACAGCCCCCCTCAACATGCTGGCCTGTGCCAGAGCAGGGAGCAATCAGCCAGAAATTGCCTAAAAACACTGTCTAGGAAGGAATGACAGAATCCCAGATGAGACTGAAAGGGACCCCAAAGCTCATTTCGTTCCACCCCCCTGCCATGGGCTGGGACACCTTCCACCAGCCCAGCTTGCTCCAAGCCCCATCCAACCTGGCCTTGGACACTTCCAGGGATCCAGGGGCAGCCACAGCTTCTGTGGGCAACCTGAGCGAGGGCCTTGCCACCCTTACAACCAGGAATTCCTTCCCAATATCCCATCTAACCCTGCCCTCTGGCAGTGGGAAGCCATTCCCCCTCGTCCTGTCCCTCCAGGCCCTTGTCCAGCTCTCTTGGAGCCCCTTTACACAGTGGAAAGGGCTCTAAGGATGGGAAAGACTGGCCACAGTGGCTGCTTCCCATCTAGCCCAGAGTGCAGCTGGATGTTTTGCAGCAGCACACAAAGCACAAGCTGATATTTAAATGTTTCATGTGCAGGCTCATGGATTCATCAGACTTTCCTGTTCCAGTCGAATTTGCTGGCTCAGGGGTTGTTGGTGGCTACAGGCTGTGCCAACAGGCAATTCCTGCCCCTTGCTGCTCCCAGGCATTGCCTGGCCATGTTCCCAGGTGGGAAGCACTATATCAGCTCCCGGGGAGGGAGCAGGTCAGCACAGGAGGCACAGGGACTCTGTGCCATGTGCTCCAAGCAGTGTGACACGGTCCTGTGCAGGGGGTCCTTACCGTGTTGTTCACATCACACTCCTCAAAAGCCAGAGTGGGGCCTTCCACAGCGACACATCCTGCCAGGGCCACGTTAACGAGCTGGAAAACAGCAACAAAATGCAGATGTAGACATAAATTCCCAAGGCAGGGGACAGGCTGTTACACTGCACTTAACCTGCTGGATTCAGGACTGTCATTAATAACTGCCCATGTCACTATGCGAGGCAGAGAAGTGTCCAAGGCCAGGCTGGGAAGGGCTTGGAGCAACCTGGGCTAGTGGAAGGTGTCCCTACCCATGGCAGGGGGAGGGAATGAGATGAGCTTTAATGTCCCTTCCCACCCAAACCATTCCGGGATTCTGTGGTGTAGGAAGGGAACCTGTCCCTGTTCTGCCTACCAGCTGCCCAGCAAGGGGCTCGTGGAGGCAGGACTGAATCCAGAACAGCCTTTAAGGTGTTTTCTGCCCCCAGCCCGCCCCCCAGCCCGCCCCGAGGTGCATGTTCCGAGCCCAGAGCAGTGCCGGCTCCCCGGCCCCCGCGCAGTCCCGGTAAGGCGGGCGGCTGCTGCGCTCTGCCGGCTGCGGGCTGCGGTGCACACCCGCACCCCAGCGGGCGGGCACGGACGGAGGGAGGCAGGGAGGGATCCCCCGGGACCACCGGGCGGTGCGGGACCTCCCGCCACGGAGGGACTTCTCGACCCCGGGGCACATCCCGCCCCCGGGAAGATCCTGCCCCGCGGGCACATCCTGTGCCGCAGGCACATCCCGGCCCGGGAGCACATCCCGCCCCGGGGCGCGTTCTGCCCCCGGAGGCTCATCTTGCCCACAGGCACATCCTGTCCCAGCACTGCCTCGAGAGCAGCTCCACTGGTCAAACACCAAACCGGGTCTCCGGCGGGAAATTCCCCCTTGTATCCGTGACCTGTTTCTTTACAAAACCACGGTGGAATCCAGCCTCTGTGCTGTACCAGATATCCCAAACGCTGCCCCAGGCCAGGGAAGCTGTGCAGCAGCAGCGTGCTGGGGTGATGCCCAGGGCCCAGCCAGCCCCTGAGAGCCCGTGTGAAGGAAGGACAGCGGGTCCTTGGGCACGTACCAGCCCGCTGGCTTTAACCAGGGGAGCTTCCAGGTCTGGGTAGACGTTCTCCAGGTACCACCGGAAACTTTTGCACTGGAGCTTCTTTCGCAGCTGGATTTGTTGAGTCAGGTCTCCAACATCCACGTTTTTCAAGACCAAGTGGTAAGCGTGGCCATAGAAGAGCTCCTTGTACTCGTCCAGCCAGACCTCTGCCACACGGGCCAGGTTCCGCTCCACTGTTCTCACCCGGTCTTTGGGGAAGGAATAAGGATTGTCATTCCTGAAAATGTGCCCAACTCTGGAGCAGGGAACAATCTCGATCTCTCCTCCGCACATCCAGACCTGAGAAACAGAAGTCAGTGGTAGAAACACAGGCAGATGACGGGTGCTGGCTTTGTGCAAGCCGGGAGAGAAGCAGAAAGCTAAGTGAGGTGCCAGGGGAGATGGGGTCTCCAGCACGGAGCTGCCCCTGGGGAGCCCCTGCCTGAGCCTCATCACCCACCCAGGCAGGAAGGGGTGCAGGCACGTGACAGTGACCTACCTTGAATGAAATCTCCATATTTTCCCCTCCCCAAACATCCAGTCCTGGGTCGTACATTCCCAGCTCAAAAAAATACTTCTTATCAATGGAGAACAGGCCACCTGCCATGACGGGGCACCTGGGAACAGAGAGGCACGTGGGTTGTGACAGAGGGGGTATTTGGGTGGCTTTACCCAGCCTGAAACTGCAACAGGGCAGGAGAAAGGCAGTGGAATGTTCTCCCAGCCCTGGGAGCATCACTGACACGCCAGCAGTGCTGTGAGTGGGGGGAAAGGCTTCCCGGGCTTTGCCCGTGCCTGGTGGGATTGCCCACAGTGTATCTGTGCCTCTGCTGCAAAGGAAAAACACTTGGCCTCAAAGGAGCCTTTGCTGTTAAATTATTACCAAAGGAACAGGCTGGTTTGCAAAGCTTTCACATTTGCCTTTTTTACCTTATTATATCAGTCTCCTTGATTTTATTTGCCTCGATGACCTCTTGTGGAATCTGCCTCCATCCAAAATTCATTGGCCAAGTAAAAACCCCACGCTGGAAGTTGTCCACGGTCATGTAACTAAATGGAGAAAAGATCGGGATGACTTATTCTGAGTCACATTCCTGATTGAAATGTCACCCTTAATGAGTGAAGATGAATATCTGTAGGTAATTAAACCAGGATTTTAACAAATTTCATCAGGAATCCTCTTCATGCACTAAAAGTCATGAAGAAGGGAAAAGGTGTGTGTGATAATCACAGGGGCCATGTTCACAGCTAATGCTAATTTCTGGTGTACAGCAATGTTCCATGTCCCCTGTGGAATGCTGCTGGAGGCCAGTTAGGAGGTCTGAGGTCATGTCTGCCTGTAATGAACACACTGGTGGTCCCAGTAAGGGATTTCACTTGAGCTTCCAGCATGGATTTGGGGATTCCCAGGGATGCCCCACCTCATGTCCTTGTCACTGATGACCTCGATGACGGGGCAGGCGACCTTGGTGCGGCGCAGTCGGACCCTCTCCAGCAGTGGCTCCAGCCAGCCCACGTTGCACTCCACGTGTGAGTCCAGGAACGTCAGGACTGTGCCTGTGCAGAGGCCAGGGCAGCATCAGGCCCTGGGCACCGTGACCCCAACCCGTGCTGACCAACCTCCCCGGGCACCCCGCAGGCTCAGAGTGCTGCCAATGGTGCCACGAGCCCCCTTGGCTCCCCAGACCCTCCCAGCCACAGCCCAGAGCATGTTTTCACATGGCAGGTTCCAACAGAAATGGCCACTTTGGTGCTGAAATGGCCTGGCCAGGGCAGGTGGTGGATCTGGGGTGATCTTTCATCAGCTAGAAATCCCAATGAAAGGACACCTGTAGTGCCTCGGGAAGGACTAATACCCAGTGCTGGAGACACCTCCCCTGCACCTCTGGGGGGTCCCAACCAGCTGGAACACGGCTCTTGTCCTACCTTTGGCGATCTCTGCTCCCGCCAGCCTGGCCCGGATCAGCCCGTGCCTCTCCCTGAGGCGCAGGATCTTCACTTTTGGGAACCGCGCCATGTACGTGTCCAGCTGCTCCTTCAGGTACTCTGCAGAGGAGGAGGAGAGCACAAGGCTGACTTACCCATTTCCACCCACTTCCAGGGTGAAAAGCAGCAGGCAGGTTTTCCCTGGAAGCATCTCCAGACACGCCGGGATCCTCAGCACTGGGATGTGAACATCTGGGCACAGCTGCAGGGCTTCTGGTGCACAGTGTTGTGGTGCCAGCCTGCTCTCCAGGGAAACAGCCAGTTGCTTCAGTGCCAGCTGGTTTAGGCTGAAGTGATGAGCCTGAAAATCTCTGTGGGAGATTTCCTGTGTGCCAGTACTCGGTGAAGGGTGTGCTGCTTTGTGGCCTCACTCGGGTAGTTCATGATCCAAACCCGGCTGTTCAAAGACTCAAAAATTAGGGTTTTTTTTCTTCATGCACTATAATTGCAATTAACACCTATTTTTTTGTGCTCTACAAACTTCTCGATATTAAGCATCACACCTAAAGATCCAGGGTTTAAACTGCACAAGGGTTTGCTGTGCCTCATCTCTACTTTTCAGGTGCTTTTGTCATGGTTTCCCATGGCTGTGGAGGCAGCTCGTGGCCAACTCTCAGGAAAAAGAGGGTGTGAGGAAGGTGGGAGTGCCAGGTAGCCCTGGTCAGGGGCACAGGATCCCAGTGCTCTGCCACAGGGCTGCAGCTGCTCCAAGCACTTGGTCTGGACACAGACCTCCCTCACCCATGGGCTTTCTTGGTGTTCCCTGGTTTTCTTCAGGAGAATAGACTTGTTTGCATTCCAAAAGCCAGCTGAAAAGCTTTGAAAGGCTCCAAGGCTGAAGCATTAGTGACAGGTTTGCTGTGGGCCACTGCTGCTGCTCTGGGGGTTCCAGCAGTGCTGGGCTGGGTCACCTGCACTCCCCAGGTTTTGGGTGCAAACCCTGCATTTCAGATGTTCCCTGGCTAACAAGCACATATAAGGTAAAACCTTAGGAAGAAAGTAAAGAGAACTTGAAAAGATGCTTTTGAGGGGAAATGGTAGGAACGTGTTATAACGATTATATTAAAAATTAGCAAACTGAATCTTTTTCCTCTGTGCTGCCTTTTGTTGCATTGATGGCTTGCTGTGTGCATGGCATGAGCTCTGAAGTCCATCTGAGACAGCACTTCCCCTGAAGAATCAGCGGTGGGGAAATTACATCATTCCTAAATTTTTAAGGGCTGAAGTCAGCAGAGAGCTGAGGTATCACAACTCAGAGGTTTGGTATCACCTGAAATGCCAATGAGAGGCACTGGCATGGCAGTGCTGGCTCACCACCACTCCCACCACAGCTCTCTGTCCTCTGAGGCCTGGGCAGTGTGTCCCCTGCACTGGGAACACGGGGGCTCGTCTGGGAGCTGCACAGAGAGGGGGGCACAAGCCCTTGAGCCAGAGACACCCTGAAGATGGGTGGGCTGGGCAGGACTCAGCTGCCTGGTGCTCCTGGAGCCTGGTGCCTCCAGCAGCCTCTGCCTTGATTCCCCACAACCACCCCCAGTGCCTGCCTGGCCTCTGATCCCCCTCAGCCCCCAGCACAGGCTGCACTTCAATACAGCCCGAGAAGAAAATGTGATTTCTCTCTCCTATTCAGAATTGAATTACAGAGAACAAATTGCATTTTGCCCTGGAGTTATATTAGTTTCATAAAGGCAGAAGAAGCTTCACCTACCCTTAGTGCTGAAGTCATCCACCAAAATGACTTCCTCAATCAGGTGTGGAGGGGACCTGCTGAGGACACTGTGCACGGAGCGGAGCAGGGTGGACCACACTTCATCCACGAAGCACATGATGATGGTGGTGGTCGGGAGGTCGTCGTGGACACGCTGCTCGGAGCACCTGCAACGGCAACACGGGCTCACGGGTCACACTCCTGAAAACATCCAGGCTCAGGGGCTTCTGGGAAAATGCACAGGGACGGGGGGAAGCCAGACGTGGAATACAGAGGCAAAGCTCTGCAATGTTGGGAGGGGGAACAGAGGGGTGAGGGGGGAACCCCTTCAATAGCCCCAGTGCCCCTCTCGTGGGCAGCCCAGCAGGACGGGATGTGCTCACTTGTTTCTGACTGGGACCTATTCTGAAGAAAGTTCAGAGGTATTTCAGGACTTCACAGAAGTGCTCTGGGCAAATGAAAATCACCCCAGAATTACTCTGTCACAATCCTTCTCCTGCTCTCTTGGAGCCCTGTTAACACTGGAAGGGGCTCTAAGTTCTCCCTGGAGCCTTCTCTTCCCTAACTCTCTCAGTCCCAGGGCTACTGATCCAGGCTCTGCAGGGAGCACTCCCCACAAGCCTCCTGCCCATCTCACTCCTCCTCAGGGCCTCTCCCCACAGCCCTCCTGCAGGGACACGGTGCCTGGTGAGCACCAGTGTCACCAACAAAGGAACAAGCACTGTGCATGGTTGGAGGCTGGGACACCACACGTTTCCTGGTGGCCAGATTTCAGTGGTCTAGTCCAGTACTCCAGCAAGAATCACAAGAGGAACTGAGGTCTAAACTGGGAGAGACTGGAATACACCAGCAAAAAAGTAACGTGTTGTTTGATTCCCGAGAGCTGCCAACCACCACTGCCATGAGCTGGCAACACAGTACCTGCCCACGCCACCGAGCTGGGGGCAGAGCCTGCACAGGTCCCTGATGCAGCAGCACACACCCCCAGGAACGTGCCCTGTTTGGCCAAGGTGTTCCCTGTGACGGCAACGCCTCTGCTCCTGGGCAGGCGTGTCACTCCCCGGAGCTGCTTCCTGCTCCGCAGCTCCAAGGCTCTGCTGTCCACACCAATCCCAGGGCTGGCTTTGTGCCACCACGGCTCTGGTCCTGTGCACAGGTGGTATGAGGAAGCAGCCCCAGCTATCTCCCTCCTTCCCTGCTCCAACTCTTCCTGTGCAGGGGCTCACCTCAGTAACCAGCACCAACAGCACTGTGGGAATGTCTGCACTGTCCTGTGGGATGGGGACAATCACGGCACAATTCCCACCCCACCGTACCCACGGTCTGTGAGCACAGGAGGAGGGACACGGGAGGGTCTCTGCACAAGGCAGGCCTCCCACGTGCACAGGGGCTGAGACATCTGCAGCAGGAAAGGCTGAATGTGAGAGATGAACTGGCCACTCACCTGAGCTGGCACCTTCCCTGGCCCTCCCTGCAGCTGCCACAGAACCACAGAATGGCTTAGGTTGGAAAAGACTTTTAAGATCATCAAGTCCCGGCATCAACCCCACACTGCCAAGCCCACCCAGCATGGCAGCTCAGGATGGAGCCCCCCTGGCCCCTTGCCCTTCCATCAGGGAGGTGCTGCCCATGCCTTGTCTTGCTCTTCTCTATTGGCACTATGGGAGGGAGTCACTTTTTTGAAGTGCAATCCTGACATCTGCAGAATCAACTATACATTTCATAGGGACAGCTGTAACTGTGTGGGAGTTTTCCAAACCCAGCTTTGAGCTGCACCTGACACAGCAGGTACAGTGTTCTAAGGCACA
>NW_021940560.1:546309-553721 GCF_001715985.3 Manacus vitellinus
CGCCAAGAAAGGAACCACCGAGGAACCACCCTCCTGCTCCGGCCCTGGACCGCAGGCTGGAACGTGGCAGGCTGTGCTGGCAGTGCCGGCTGTACCCGCTGTCCTGGCTGTGCCAGCTGTCCAGGCTGGGCCATGTGTTCTGGCTGTGCTGGCAGTGCTGGCATGCGAGGGCTGTGCAGTCCGACAGTGGGGACACCTCGCACAGCTGTGGTGGCAGCCACTGGGGGCACCTTGCACAGCCACGCCAGCAGCCGAAGCACCTGCTGACACGGCCAGGTGAAGGAGCTTTAGGATCAGTTGTAATGTGTGGGGAAAAGTTCTGGAAACTTAGGGTACGGGCACTGAAGTGAAAGAGAAAAAAGCCCGAGATGGTGTTTTGCAGCTTTATTAAACTCCCTTAAAGCTCTCTGGTAATAATAAATGTAATAGTAGTGCACTGTATCCTAAATCCCAAAGCAGGAGATTTTGTTAAATAAAGGGCTTCAACCCACTGCAGCACATAGGAACATTGAAAAGAAATAAGTGGAAAAAATTACATTAATATTTATACTGTAAAAACATAGTGATATCAAAGCCCAGCCTATGGTTACATTGTGTGATGGAAAATAAAGGAAATGGCCATTCTGTTGTTCTTCCAAGGCCTTTCTTTGCCAAGCAAACTCCCTCAGACATGGGAGGCAGTTCTGATTTCAGCAGGATTTGTGTGTGTGGATGGTGCTTGAAGACTCTCAGTAAGAGGGAGGGAAAGATAGGATTGCAAAAACTGTCTGAAGAGGGAAAAAGTGAGCAGCAGCTTGAGAGGAAGATCAGAGTCAGGGCTGCACTTAAATGGAACATTTCCTTTGGTTTAGAAATAAAAGTTTGAGACACATAAGGCCTGTGGTTCATTCACCACACTGGCTTAGGCCTGGCTGGGGTCCCCTCTGCCACCACACCCGAGGGCTGTGCTCTGGGGTTGGCTCCGTGTGACCCCCAGAGCCAGCCCAGGGGACTCTGCAGTACCTGGCACTGAGCCCTCCCGACCTGGCTCCCCAGGAGCTGCTGGAAGTGTGTTCTGTGCTGATGGCCAAGGCCAGCAGCATCTTCCCTAATCTCTGGGTGCAAGGTTCAGCCCTGCCAGGGCGGGGACAGACCTCAGATGTCCCCCTGAGCTTCGGCTTCCCCCTCACGCACGTGACAAAGTCATCCCCGTTTCGGTCCGGTCAGGCATTCCCTCTGCTCACTCTGCGCCTTGGCTCTCCTCCCTGGCAAGTACAAATGTTCCAGATAGCTGAACAGATTCTGTGACACAAGACAGCTGCTTTTGTAGGGAGGAATTAATTTAATCAAGTACTCCATCATTAAAATAATCTGACATGTCAGATGGAAAAGCACAGAAGCAAGCTTGCTTGAAGATGAAAACTAACACTTTTTCCAGCCAGAAGTGTCCCAGAAGATGAGGCAACGGTATAATACTTCACTCTAGGTCTCTATGTAATATTTTAGTAATGTAAATAATATCTTATCCAAAGATAATTTGTGAAGGAATTACCTCTTCGTAAAGCCTGGCTGACTTGGTAAATTGTATTTCTTCTCTGGAGCATAAGAATCATAAAATCAGAGTGGTTTGGGTTAAAAGAGACTTTAAAGGTCCACCATCCTGCCATTGGCAGGGAAAACTTCCACTGTCCCAGATTGCTTCAAGCCCTGTCTAACCTGTCCTTGGACACTTCTAGGGATGGAGCAGCCACAGCTTCTCTGGGCAACCTGTTCCCAGAATGAGAGACTGCATAGAGTTGAAGACAATGCCGTGGTCCTCAAAGGGCAGGATTAGACACATGTGGCTGATCCCACCACACAGAATACAAGGGCTCTTTTGGCTGAAAATAGCAGAAAATGGTGAAAATCATCCCACTCTTCCTCTTGCCACAGGGCAGCTTCTGCTGTATCTTAGTTGCTTGGTTACTTAATTACCTCCATATTATAGTGTATTTTCTTAATTCTTCATACCAGGTGTTTATTATCTCTGGGAAGGATTTTCTTTGCCCATTTGATGCTGGAGATGAGGTTGTGTTTACGGGCAGCAGCACAGAAGGTCTCAGTCCTTGGCCAGCACAAAGCCATCCCCAGCATCCTGGATGACGGGGCACAGATTTGCCTCCCAGGCAGCACTGCAGTGCCAGGAACCCAAACCTCTGGAGTTACCCAGTGTTCTGCTTTCCCTGTGGTGTGGGCAGAGTCCATTACTGGTGTGGCAGCAAGTGTCTGTGCTGCAGAAACAAGGCCTGGCTCTGCGTGGCCAGGAGCCTGTTCCTCCACACGGCTCCCCATTCCCCTTAACTCACTTCCCAGGTACACGCTGCTGATGGGATGAAGGAGTAGGTGTGTGCTCTGGGTAAGGAGTAGATCTGTGCACTGTGTAAACACAGATGTGTCCTACAGTGTGTTGACAAATCACAAATAAGCCCCAAAACTTGACTCAAGACCTGGTTCCTGTGTAACTCTCCGGCAGAGGAGTTTCACCTCCACTGCCAGCCCACCCCGTACATTACCGACTGTAACTTCCAGGGGGGATATCTGATTTCTCTGACTATGGAAATTCAGCCAGTAAAACACTAGGAAACGCTGGACTTGGAGTACCCTGGAAGTTTGCTCTCCAGTTGGGTATTTGGGGGTGTTTTGGAAGCCTCCACCCAGTCAGATGGGAATGAAAATGGAAACTTTGCCTTTGGAAGAAAAGTTTGTGGTTGTGTTCTGCAGGAAAACCACAAAGCTGTAGAGGCGGAAAACTGGGGAATACTGGGCAATTGTGTGCTTAAAAAATCTGAAGATGAAGAAACTAAAGTTCGCATTTCTCTTTTGAAAGGTTTCTGGATTTTTAAGCCGCCCTCCTTATCCGGGGCGGGCGAGGGCAGCGATGCCCCGTGTTCGGTGTCGGTGTGCACAGAGCTGCACTCCTGGAGTGAGAGCAGCCCTCCCCAAAATGGGGCTGGTTACGTAACCGAAGACTAGAATAGCTGCTCACGTTTGGGTTTCGTTATAAACAGTGACCCCGACTGACTGTGGCTGCGGTGGATCCGCCAGCATTCCGTGTGCTCCGGCACAGAGGGAGTGCTCCGGAGTGCCGTCACCAGGGCCGGGAATGGGAATAGCAGCGGGCACCCTGATTTGCATAGAGGTCATGTTTTGCTAATATGTGTCTTGTAGAAGCAGACAGCATGCAAAAGAGGATGGTTAAAACCTGACCCAGCGATGTTTTTAAATTTCAAATTATGCATAAAGTATGCATTAAATTAATTAGGGAATTCATTAAGAAGGGAAGAGTAAAGAAACTCGTGAGCAGTGTTCAGCATTTAGTAATGCAAGCCATTTTCTATAATTGTTATATAGAATTTGCCTCATAACATTATCCTTTGATAAATTATTGCAGCATAATATGATATATGTAGCTTATTAACAGTTTCATTAATTACTATTAGAGAAAGACACTGAAGTCTGGCACACATAGAACAAGTGTTGAAGCAGATGGTTGAAATTAGTGAAATGCAATTGGTTGCTGAACCCTTTTACCTAATTACATTATTACATCAAAACAGTTAAACTAAATTTGTCAAGTTGTCGGCCGAGCACTGGATGTTTGGAGCAGGGCCCAGCTCTGGATGTCCTCCCCTGGCTCCAGTGCCAGGCCCTCCTGCAGACCTTGACCTTGCCTCACTCACCTGCATCCCACATCAGTCTCCACATCCTCCTCCTCTTCCTCATGGCCTTGAAGAGCATCATTTCCACACAGCCTTGCCATGCCCTGGCAGTGTCCCCAGGGCTGCTCAGGGACAGCTCTGGGTTTGGCAGCTCTTGTGGGTTTGGTCTCCCCGGGTCAGGGGTGGTGAAAAGCTGTGGTGGGTGTGGGGACTCCCAGCTCAGCTCTACAGCACCCGGTGATACCGAAGCGAATGGGTTTGCAGCCGCTTCCTCCAGCCCATGGCACACTGCTGGGTTTGTTCCTTCTCTTGACACAACCCTGGGATTTCCTTCCTATGGTCCAGGAGCCAGGATAGAAAAGTCTGGAAGCTGGTTACTCTGCTTGGGCAGAGCCCCCGAGCCCTAGACAAGGGCTGGGCTGCACACACCACTCCCCCCCCAGTGACAGGATGCACCAGCACCAGCCTGGCTTCCCTCGCAGGACATGGAGGAGTCTGGGGGAGGATCTCAGGGTCTGAGGGGCACAGGGGTCCCTGTGCAGCCTGGGACACCCCTCTTGTTCCGTGCATGGTGGGGAGAAGGGCCATGTTCCCCACTGCAGGGTGGTGCCTTTGTCTGCCACATCACCCGCTGGCACCGAGCCTTTGGCCTCAGTGGAGCTGGGGGTCCCACTGCCCCCAGACCTGCTCCCTGGACAGGATGGGGTGCAGAGGGGAGAGGGAACCGCTCCCTGTGCAAATGGCCCCAGGAAGGCGTTTGTTCAAACAGCAACTAATGTGAGCCCATGTCCTTGCGGCCGCTTCATGTGGGAGTGATGTCGGGGTTCAGAGCCAGGAGAGTTTGTGGCTCTCAGCCACGGGGCCCTTGGCAAGCCCCATCCTACAGGTTTCCCAAAGACCCGAAAGTGATTTGGGTGAAATAAAGCATTCCAGCTGCCCGGGAAGGGAGATTTTCGGAAGTGTGTGTGCCTTTGGCTCGGTCTGTAGACCAGGAGGGGAGTGCCAGGCTGAGCACGGGGCTGGATGGGCTGTGGGGAGGGGGTCACTCCCCCTGGCTTCCACCTGGAGAAATGTAAAGGCACCGCTGAAATTAGTGAGTCAACCCTTCGTCGGAAATGTCACCTGCTGCCATGTGGGTGCTCTGGGTCTGTTCCTCATTAGAGCCTGGCACCTCAGCTCGGCACAGGCACCGCCTCGGAGCCGGTGTTCCACACGCTCCCCGGCAGGCTGGGAGCAGGGCAGGGAATCGCTGACAGCAGAGCTTTTAGATACATTTTAACAGATTTGTTTACCTCTGCCTTAATTAGAGCGAACCGGGTTTAGGCACCGAGCTCCTCCTCGTGCCTTTGGAAACGTTTTCGCTCAGCACAGCAAACTCCATGGCAGGGACTGCCTGCACAGCCATGGATTGAGGGGAGCTGGAATCACACACAGGGCTTTAAGAGCATTTCCCTCTTTTGCCCTGCCTCTGGCTTCCTGACTTTTAGCCCACCCACACTCCTGGAGGAGTCACCAAAGGCTGGTCCGTGTGCCGGGGAGGACCCAGACAGCACTGCCGGTGATCTCCTGGCGTTTCCGAGGGAACTGGGAGACGGCTCCTGGGGAACAGCCCCTCCAACCAACAGTTCAGACCCAGACTACGCAAACCTGGGGAATCTGTGAGCTGCTCCCACTGCACAGGTGGGAGAAGGGCTGAAAAATGGATACACAGTTATCCTACAGAAGTCCATCAAAATAATAATGAGCATAATTCCCAATAAATTCCTGCTCTGCTCTGAACCCCAAACCCAGTAATTAAATGACCTCTCAGTTGTTTAAAGAAGCCTGTGCCCATTGCATACTTTAATACTATAAGGAACGTTAAATAATTATCATCAAAATATATCTGTGGTGCCCTGAATTCTCTCCCTAAAAGGGTTTCAGGTTGGCCATGGCAGCTGGAGGCAACTCCAGCAGGGAGATGCCCAAACCCCCCATCATGCTGGGGGTGGCCTTGGATGAGCAGAAGGAGAGAGAAAATGTGGAGCCCTAAGTACGAAACATGACAATCCAAAAGTGCTTAATTTCTGCCCAGGCATCAGCAGGTGTGTGGGAGCAGTGGGGGAGTGTGTGGACTGAGTCACTGAACAGAGGCCCGTGTGGTTGGGATTTATTTTAATTATCCATACTGGCAGTTTTCAGGAAATCTCCCACCTTTGTGCTCCCCCAGCTCTACCCTTGGGCACCAGCACAGGCACTGGTGTCTGTGGGAGATGGGGACAGACTTTTAGCAGGGCTTTTGATAGGACAAGGGGGAATGGCTTTAAACTGAAGAAGGGGAGATTTAGGTAGATTTCGGGAGAAATCCTTCCCTGTGAGGGTGGGGAGGCCAGTGGCACGGAGATGGCACTGTCTGTCCGTGGGAGTCACTGCCAGCCCATCCCAGTGTGAGACCAGCGTGCCACATGGTGAGTAGGTACAAGAGCTCGGGCAGCGAGGTGGGACTGTGTATGATCAAACCAGAGCTGGTGAGGGAGGATTCCAGGCCTGGAATATCAGTGCAGTGCCTTCCTGTGTGCATATGGCAGGGAAGACAGGCCATAATGAGTCACTGAGAAATGTAATAAAAATAGGTTCTGCTGCCGTGTAAAGAAAGTAGCAGGTTCTAATTACCGTGGGGGCTCTCTCTGGTGGGAGGTGATGAGAAGGGGGCAGGACTGCCCTCACACTGCCCAGCACAGGGTTCCCAGCTCCGTGGGGTGGCAGAAAGGCTGGGAAACCCTGGGTGAGTTCAGCTGAAAAGCCTCTCCAGATATTTTCTAGTGCTATTTGTGATACATATGCAACTGAGCAGGCACTTCTTTTTATTTCTATTCTGCAGGAATTAAATTAATTTTAGAAATGGCACTATAACTATTTTCCTGCCTCAGGGACCATTTGTTTTAAAATCATTAAAGACTTTTATATGACACTGCACTGACATTTGACGTGAATAAATTAAAGGAATTAGTATAAAACTGCTTTCTTTCTCTGAAGCTTCCCAGCACATCTCTGCACACATGCACAGTCAGTGAGGGTGCTCACAGGCACCAATGTCAGTGTGCCCACGAAAGGATGCAGATCCAGCCCTCCAGCAGCTTCACTGTTGGAAGAGGATGAGGCACAGCCTTAGTGTGCACCCTCAGTGGGCCCTGCTGTGCCTCGGGGATCAGACTCACAGGATGGTTTGGGTTGGAAGAGCCCTAAAGCTCATTTCCTTCCACCCCCCTGCCACGGGCAGGGACAGCCTCCACTAGCCCAGGTTGCTCCAAGCCCCATCCAACCTGGCCTTGGACACTTCAGGGATGGGGCAGGCACAGCTTCTCTGGGCAACCTGTGCCAGGGCCTGCCCACCTTCACAGACAGGAATTTCCTGCTAATATCTAATCTAAATCTCTCCTCTTTTAGTTTAAAACCATTCCCCTTTTCCCTCTCCCTCTCTGCAGGTGTAAGTTGCTCTCCCTCTCTTTTATGCAGGAATGCAGGCATGTAAAGCAGCTGGGATGGTCCCAACTTGAGATCCCATCACTACATCTCACCTCCCACCTCTGGCTCTGCATGTTCTGACCCAGCTCTGGAACCAGATCATCCCTGCTGGAATTTCATGCCCCTCAGGTAATGACCCGTTTGCTTTCCCCACCCCACCTGCTGTGTGTGCCTGGCCCTGCTGGCTGCCCATGCCCTGCCTGCTGTGTGTGCCTGGCCCTGCTGGCTGCC
>NW_021940560.1:553793-554529 GCF_001715985.3 Manacus vitellinus
CCTGCTGTGTGTGCCTGGCCCTGCTGGCTGCCCATGCCCTGCCTGCTGTGTGTGCCTGGCCCTGCTGGCTGCCCATGCCCTGCCTGCTGTGTGTGTCTGGCTTTGTGTGCTAAGGCTTGATTTGTTTTACTCTTTTAGAGGAGCACTCGGTGCCCATCGTGTTTAACTCTCCATGTGCAGTTCCAGACAGTGGGAATGTCACTCAGCTGTGCCTGGCTGGCCAGGCTCTAATTCCAGCTGTGCCTGGATCCCTGGGAAGGCATCCTGCTGTATTTCCCCCAGCCCCACCGTTCATGGCTTGTGCATGCTGCTGAAACCAGGGGGGAGTTAAAGGCACCCAAAGGTCTGTCAGGAGATCACATACTTTTTTGTGCTCTAACCCCACCATGTGATACTTAAGCAAATTGCATTGTTCTGTGATTATTCTCCTCCATGGACACGTGTGGTCAGAAGGGTGCAGGATGCAGGATACCAGGTGTGGGATTCAGGATACAGGGGTGCAGGATTCAGGATACAGGGGTGCAGGATTCAGGATACAGGGGTGCAGGATGCAGCTATAGGTGCAGATTATCATCAGCTCTGCCAGGGCACATCCAGAGCTGGCAAACCAGAGCAGCTGGTGGGAAGGCAGCTCCTCACATCCTGTGGGGGGACCTGAGGGGTCCTGGGGCTGCCAGCCCCCCTCGTCCTCCCTGGCCCTCTGGCTCAGGTGCTGTGGTGGCCGTGGCTGTGGCTG
>NW_021940560.1:556631-583445 GCF_001715985.3 Manacus vitellinus
TCCTCTCCCGTGGGACCCCGCTGTCCCCTTGCCCTGCCTGGAGGGTCCCACCCCGGCAGGATGCGGTGCAGGGTGTGGTGGCACCGCTCCTGGGTGATGCCCACACTGTGCCCTTGCCACAGCCCGTTTCTGAGCTCCTCTCCCACGGCACCGCCAATATTTCTAAATTTTCTGGGAAAATGGCTCTATCTTTCCCTTTTCCCGGGCGATGAAGTGGAAATCCCGCGGCTGCCTCTGTGACAGTCCGTGAAGCAGCACAGGGGGGAAGTCCCGGGAGGGGGCAAAGCAGGAGGAGCTCGGCAGAGGACGGGGGCGAGCCCTGGCAGCGAGGAGAGGGATGGCTCCCTGTGGCCGGCAGAGCCCGGGGGGAGCTGGGCAGCGCTGCTGCAGACACGTCCCGGGGTGGAAATGGATGTGGCCACACACGGCCGTGTTCTTTTTTCCCACAGAAGATTGTTATAATAGTGCGAAATGCAACAATATTGGCCAGAAACGGGTCTGTCTGTCATTTCCCCGTCATCTCCTTTATTAGGTTAAAAGCATGATGGATACAAGCAACTTCCCTGGGCTCATCTGTGCCGTGTGGGCAGAGGTCAGCCCGTGATTAGACCCACTTGAGTGGCTGCAGATGGAGGCTCTGGGCACACGGGCTGTTCCTCAGGTCTGGAACAGGAGGAGGGAGCCAAATATGGCCCAAAATGAGCTCCCAAAATGAGCTCCCCAGGCTGGGGACCTGGGGCTCAGTGAGGGGGCAAGGACCCGGCCAGTCCAGGGGGAGGGGGCAGGGGCACAGTGGGGCTTGGGAGGGGCGGGATGGTGTCCCTCCAACCTGGAAGGGAACGGGGCTGGAAGAGCAGCAGTGGGGAGCGGACACTGGGTGAATTCAGCCTGGAATATGGTCCAGATTTGTGCAGGCAGTGAACCACCAGAACAAACCATCCAGGGACAGGGTGCTGTGCCGAGATACGGGGTGTTTATGGAAAGATACGTGAGTCAGGAGATACAATCTTGATACAGATGAGTGAGGGTTTTGGTCTGGTTGCAGAAAACCTCTGGCTCTGCTAGATCCTGGTTCCCCACAGCCCAGGAGGGAGCTGACAGCCCAGGCTGCAGACAGCAGCTTCTCTCCTGCAGGATGCAGCTGCCCAGGGCAGAGGGATGGCTGGGCAGGGGGTTTGTCCCAGGGCAGAGGTCTCTGGCTTTACCTCACTCTGCTCTGTCCTTGTCACACACACGGAAGAAGGGGGACCCCAGGCACCCACCTCTGCGTGAGGTGTCCATGGGCAGGGCCAGTGCTTGGCTCTTCCCTCTTCACAGGGGCACAGCTGCCTTTAGCCACTTTTCTCAGGATTTGTGTTTCCACGATTTAAAACACAAATTTTGGCCTCTCAATAATAATCGATTATTTCAATGATTTGTGTCACTAAATTGGACATTTGAAACAACTCACACTTGGAGCTTCTATTTCCCCTGGTGAAGCTGCAGGATGATTTGCAGGGTAAACCACTGTAAGCCTCCACATTGTAAGGCCTGGGGGTCCTGAGTGCACATGGCAGCAAACCCTGAGCTGTCATCACACAGAGCATCCCAACTCCTCACTGCTTTCCTTCTGCGGGGTGAGGCAAGAAAGACTTGTCAGTAATAATTTCCTGAGTGATTTTTAAAAGCCCGTGACTCCCTTCCTTATTAGTTTTAATAAAGAGTCACTGCTCCCTAAGCTTGCTTGGAAAATTATTATCCATCAGCAAGACAGAAGACAAACATATGAGCTATTGACAGCAACAGAGCGAGCCCCTCAGGATGGCTTTTAACAGACAAGCATTACCGTTTTTTCCTCAGCCAACCTGAAATTAAGTTCTTTTTGAGGATTGGGTTCTACCAAGCCCTGGATGCTCACGCCACAACTTGGAATAATGTAATGCTTTGTGTTGTAAGAGACCTTAAGATCAACCAATTTCTCCCCTCTGCCCTGGGCAGGGATACCTTCCACTGTCCCAGGTGGCTCCAAGCCCTGTCCAACCCGGCCTTCCCTCCTCCCTTGCTCTGGGTTTGTCAAAAATGCGGTACTAGGAAATACTAAAATCCATTGGTTTGCTCCAGTGGACATGGTCAGCCAGGATGCCACGGACTGATGTGAGGACACATCCCAAGGACCCCACTGGAGAGCCCAGGTGGGTGCTGGTGCTGTTCCCACACTATCACACAGCCTCTGGAGCTTAACATGACACAACTGGTGCCCAGCATTTTATGAAATTTAACTTTTTCTACCCTTCAGCTTGGAAAAATGAAGTTATAATGCAGAGATCCCAGTGTTTGCAGGGAAAGAAGGGGGACAGGAATGACTCAGGTTTGGGGAGCACACAGGCTGGATGTGCAGCTGTGTGTGGTCAAGCTGCTATTGATGCTTGAGAGTTTCCAATTGCTGGTAATGGACTGGGGAAAAAGGATAATGTGTTTGATCGACCAGCATGGACAAATTTCATTTAGGGGATCAATAACAGTTTATACTTGACAGAGCGGAGGACCACATTTATTTTTCCCTTTGATTGAATAAATGTTTTCAATGAAAGTGCAGATGTGAAGCCATCGTGCCCGTTCCTCCAGTGGAGGCACAGCTGCTGCCCCGCTGTTCCTGCTGGTGATGTGTGTTCCAAGGGAACCTGGTGCCATGGATTGCCAGGGGCTGGCACTGCCACTCGGCACTGACGGGCACTTCATTAACACAGAACACACAGCAAGTGCAGGGGCTGGTTCTCCTGACCCCCAGCACTGTGAAACACCAGGAAGAGACATCACATCACCTGGGTGTCTTTGCCAAGGGTGGGGAGAAAAGGGAAGATTTTTTTCCTGAGCTTTTTTCCCTTTTCTGTATCCAGCATAATTCCTTCAAGCCTCTGGGAAGATACATGGGAGGGTAAACACACTGAGGAAACAGCCACAGCTCCACTAACATATGTTGCCTCCTCTCCCAAGCAGCCACTGCGTCTCCACACTCTCCTGTGGCACATCAGGGAGCAAGGGTCTGGCCCAGGGGCTGCCAGGGTGGGCTTGGCTGTGGGCACCGTGGTGTCCTGACATGGCTGTGGGGTCCAGGCTTGTCCCCTGGGCACAGTTACAGCCCTTCCTGCCCATGTGAAGCTGTGGGTGTGCACTGCCAGCCAGGAACACCCAGCCCAGCCCTGCTCACTGGGGAAAGCAGCCTGGGTGGCTCACAGCCCTTGCATGGGCTTCTCCCATCAACAGGGATATGTGGGGACATCCCACTTTGTCCAACCCACCCATCACCAGCTGAGCACCATCTCAAAACCATCTGCCTCTTCTGCCCCATTGGCAGTGCTCCAGGAGCTCCAAAACCCTCAAAAATTCCCCCTTGGAGCAGACCTGCTCTATGGCAGAGTGGGCAGAGCCAGTGCATGGTTATTCCCAGCCCCTCAACCAGATCTTGTTGGGGACATCCATCCCTGCCCACCACACTGTCCCTCCTTTCCAGGGCCGGGGGGGCACAGGACACCATTCCAGGAGGATCATACAGGTGTCACTGGATAACTGCCAGCTTCCCACAGACCCTGAGGGGCACTGTTGCCCAGAGATGGCCACGAGTCTCCGGGGGTTTGGCTTCTGCAAGAGGAGATTGGAAATAGGGGGAAGGAGGGTGGCTGTTAGCTCGTGGGGGGCACGGAACAGGTGCCCCTCAGGGCTGTGTGTCCCAGGAGCCTCTCAGGGCTGTGTGTCCCGGGAGTCTCTCAGGGCTGTGTGTCCCAGGAGTCTCTCAGGGCTGTGTGTCCCAGGAGTCTCTCAGGGCTGTGTGTCCCGGGAGTCTCTCAGGGCTGTGTGTCCCAGGAGTCTCTCAGGGCTGTGTGTCCCAGGAGTCTCTCAGGGCTGTGTGTCCCGGTGCTCCCGGAGAGCACGCCCGCTCCCAGAGCCTGCCCACAGCTCCTACCAGGCATGTCCCACCTGGGAACAAATGGTGGTCTTGCGGGAATGTTCCTGAGCCGAGGATCACTTAATCCTGTCCACCCTTAAAGCTGACTTTGGCTTTCCTGCTTGGGGCAGTTCTCATCTCCCTCCATGGTTCGGGTTTGCTCCAGACCAGAGGAAGACTTGCATGAATTGGCTTTTTTGGACCATTTTAGACCGATGGCAGAGCACTGGCTCAGCAGACAGTTCCTGCTGACCGAGCACCACAGCCAGATAGGGCTCCCAGGAGCAGCTGCTTCTGCAGGGGCACTGGGATTTGCGTGGGTTTCTTTCTGAACGCAGAATTTCCCCCCTTTTTGTCGCTGCGTTTTAGGAACTCTCTCTAAGAGAGGCTTAAAATCAAATTTGGCTGGTGGCAGATCCTAATTAAGTTCCAGATGACGCAGATGATAACTTTCCCTCGCAATATGGAGCAAATGCCAATAATAAATGCAGCCAGTTCCGAGCTGCAGCTGCACCAGCTCGTTTCCTTTGCTGCCTTGCTCATCAGGGCGAGAGAGCCGAGAGAGTGAGGAGCCCCTTCCAGACAGGGATCGGTGGCCCGATGACTATTTTAGGCAGGCAGCTCGGAATTGTTTAAAATGCATATTGTCTGTGTACATTTCAATAAGGCAAATGCCAGGCACGGGCGCCGCGGGGCTCCTGGATGTCAGATGATTAAGTCTTCAAGACTCGCAGCCATGGGGTCGTTATCGACGGTACTTCCAGGTCACCGTGTGAGCAGCGAAGTTAGAGGCAATGGTTGACCTTTTGACAGCACTGCAGGGTAACGGAGATCCAGAAGACATAAATAACCATTTCTAATTTGTTTTTGCGAGGGGTATTTATTTAAAAATGCAAATATATTATAACATATGTGACTTAAGGATATTCAGATGGGAAGGCAGAACGCGTTTCCTCCCGTTCTTTTTCCCCAGTGAATTTCCAAATGAAATGCTTAATGGGGGAAAAGGGAAGAGACGGAATAAATAATAATAATAATGATGAAGATCGCTTACCTTGTTCTCTTTTCGACTGTCTAGTACCTTTTTGTCAATGACATGCTCTATGCAAAGAGTCTTCTCGTGGCTGAATTAAGTTTGTGATATTAATAAAGAAAACACGCAGTAAATGGCTTGTCAGCTTTGTTTCATCCCGTGCCTGATGTCTAGCATGGAGATAATGCATCCATGACCTTATTTTATACATAATGTACTGCAGTGCACACAGAATTGGGAAGCTTTCAGGAGTCTTTTCTTTCGCCTTCAATAAATTGTAAAACCAGACCTTTCAAAATCCTGCCTATTGCACTTTGTGGTGACCTGACTTCCATGCAGAAGCCATTGGCTGACTTTATTTTTATCCTTGCAGGAAGAATAGCTGTTTATAAAACTCAACAAGCATAAAACAATATGCTTTGGGATTATAAATAGCATTTGAAAAGGTTTGGAGATTACACACTCTGGCCTGAAACACTGCAGGGCAAAATTCTTCATCTTTATCCAGGTAAATGAGGAGTTTTGATCAAGAAAAGACAGTTAGAGCTTCAGGATGTGGCCAATAATAACTCAATAAATCAGCCATGATGCGATCTGATGGTGTTCGGCTTCCTTTCAACACATAATCAGTGAGCACTTAATTGTTAGAAGTTGTGTAATTACAGCACAGCCACGTGGGGCTGCGCGTTCTCTAGCACCCTAATTTCCTGTATTTGTGGTGTTGGGGGCTTTCATCAGGAGCCAGGATCAAACTGCAGCTCATCAAACGAGCCGTGAGGCTGGGACACATTTCGGAGGTGTCTGGCAAGGCATTTAAAGGCATGTTGAGTCCTTAATGCACTAAGCAGGGAAATAGAAAGTACAGCTATTTCTGTGTGCATTTATATGGATATTTGCAAAACTGGTCCTGGAGCTGCTGGAACTAAATGTGCAACGTGAAGGGATCAGGTGAATTAATTTTTGACAGTTGGATAAGATGATCTTGAAGGTCTCTTCCAACCTTGATGATTCTGTGATTCTGTGAAAATAGTGGCGTGATCACGGACAAAACAATGGTCCCTGTACCTGCCAGTGTGCAAACTGTTCATCCCACCCTCTGACTCAGTCTGTACATGCCACCTTTCAGCTCAGCTGGAGAACGAGCCCTGGCTCCATCCCCACACATCCGTGGGCTGGCCATGGTTGTGGAAGGTTTGTTCCCGCAGCAGATGGTGAGCCATTTCGGAGTATCCATTCTTATTTCTGGTCCATTTTCCTCCATGGCTCTTGGTGATATTTTTACCTGTTCACCAGAGCAGTCAGAGCTCGCTGGCCCTGGCCCTCGTGGTGAGTGTGTGTCACTGTTGTGTTGCATCACGTGCACACCGGTGACGAGCTGGGGAGAGGGAGAGGTGTTCCTGCTGCCACGTCTGCTCAGCCACATGAGGTCCTGCCCACAAAGGTGTGCTACCAGGAGGGAGTGGCTGCCATGTGCTTAGCATGGCCCAGGATGCTGCTGTGGTCACACTGTTGAGCCCAGCAGTGACCACTGTGGGATATGAGGGGCTCACAGCCACATGTGCCCCTGGGCAGTGCCTGCCTTGGCCGCTGACAGGACACCAGCTCTGCCCCAGCCAGCCTGGGAACGGTGAAGATGGATGGACATCCCTGCTCCAGTGGCCAGGAAAGGTCTCCTCTCCTGCTGTGGTGTCTCTTCTCCCAGCCCAGTGGCAGCCGTGTCCCCCAGCAGCACGTGCCAGCGCGAGGGACAGGGGACAGCAGTGAGGTGCTGCTGCTCCAAGGAGAGGCCGACGTGCCATTGAAAAGGAGCATCTGCCATTTTGTGGACACTTAGGAAATTGCTGTGACATTTGGGTGACATTTTACTTCGTGCTCTGACCAATTGCCTCTCACCTGGTTGTGTGGAGCAGTGAGCTGCTGCCAAGTGGAGAGGAGGCGATTCCCGCTGGGGAGGGTGTGCGGGGGTGGATCATGTCCTGCTCCCGAGGGGATGGCACTGGGCACCCACGGGGCTCAGCGGGGACGTGGGTGAAGGCTCATGCTTCCCTCACAGCCCTCCCATGCACAGGGAGCACACTGGATGGGCACCAGCAGTGGCTGAGGTGGTGACCCAGTCCCAGCCACCCCTCTTGCCTGCATGTCCCCTCTGTCCCTGCCCAAGGGACACGTGTGGCTAGTGGGAGAATGAGCCTGGTCTCAGCTGACCAGATGGCCCAGGGATGGCACTAATTAACACAGGGCTCTGCTGCCATTTGTGCTCCTGAGGAGGGTTTGTAGAGCAGTGAAGACTGGAGGGGCCGCCCTCGCCTGCCGAGGAGCAGCGAACGCCACTGCGGCAGCGTGCGGCCACATCCCAGAGCATCCCGTATCCAAGTTATTCTCCACAAGAAAAACGTCACTGTGGCTGCACAGCTCTTTCACTGAGCCCTCTGCTCACCCTGTCTGTGCACAGTCCCCATGGAGCAAGGGGCAGAGTGGAGGTGCCTGTGGGAACAATGGGGAAGGCACCAGGAGCCACTGGCTGAGGTTTGGGGCTCCACACACCTGGGAGCACTGTTGGGACCAAACCACAGGCTGGGGGCTGCCGTGGTCACATCCTGCCCCCAGGACCCATCAAACACACCAACAGGCAGCAGCAGAACAGCACCAGCCAGATGCTGCCGACCTGTGCTGCCATCCAGAGCCCCCAGCTTGCTCTGAGCAATCCCTAACTGATGGTGCGGCCAACGGCACAGACCTTTGGACAACCTGCAAACACGGCGTGGCCATTTACATCCCATTCCCTCTCCACCTCGGAGTCTGAACTCGTCTCTTGGAGAGGGGAGTGACTCCCACACCCTACACTGGTGCTGTGTCTCATCCCCCCAAACCAACCTCCTGCCAGCATCACCCAGAGACCTGCCAGACCCCGTGGGAGCCTTGCTGAGCAGCTGCGGAGCTTTTTGGTCTGAAGTCAGAACCAGCCTGAAATCCTCCATGAGCTGGGAAGGAGGTTGAATCACTTGCTTTATTGCACAAGAAAAATCCTGCCTTTTGCTGGTGTTATGAATTAGCAGAAATTAAAGAATAGGGTTGTCTACACATTGCTTGGAAATTGTTTACAGCAAATAATGAAGCCAGACGAGCGCGTTGCCAGAGGCCGGGTCTGGAGCCGCTGGATCGCATTATTAATTAAAATACAAGTCAGCTCTTTCCAGCACGCGTAGCCCGTGGGTATCCAACGTGCTCCACTTGATTGAATCAGGTACTGGCAGCACAGGCATTTTTCATTTTGTGCTGCAAGGGATAACAAAAATGTAAAGCTGTTTTCTGCTACTTCATTTGAGAAAATATTATTTTGGAATGGAAGCGCAGCAGCTGCAGCAGCTGGGCAGGAATAACGTGAGGGACACGCTGGTACCTCTGCTCTGGGGTTTACGTACAGAGGCTGCATCCTTGGCAGCTCCCTGGCCAAGGCAGCTGGTTCCGTGGCCATGGGAGGCAGAGGGCAGTGGCCCCTGGTTTGGGAAGGGGAATTCATCCCAGTAGGATTTTGTCTTATCCCCTTATAATGGGTTTTTCCACCAGTGAATGGCCAAAATTGTAGAATTCAAGGAATAGTTTGGGTTGTAAAGGACCTTAAAAATCGTCTAGTCCAACCCCCTGCCATGTGCAGGGACATCTTCCATTACACCAGATTGCTCCAAGTCTCTCTTAGGTCAAAGGAATTAATTTCTGGCCCATTCCCAAAGGTCACATGCCCTTTCGATTATCTGTTTTCCAGAAAAAAACAAACAAACAAACAAAAAACCCCCACAAAAACAAACCGCACCAAAACAAACCTCTTTTTTTTTTTTTTCCTATTTCCAAGATAAAAAAGGAAACAAATATTTTTCCTTCTTGAAACAAGCAAACCCAATCCATAGTGTCTGGAGGAGCAGTGCCAGCAGGATCATCCCAGTGTTTGAGGACTGGCAGAGGGGGGACAGACACTTTCCCTTCCTGGAGCAGGTTTGGTTCACAAACCCATCACAGGGCAGAGATTGGGAGCCCTTCCTGCCACCACCAGCACTGAGCCACGGTAGCTCTGGCAACAGGAAAACAGCCCAGGGCTTTTCCCTCACGGAAAACTTTAGGTTTTATTTTTTTTGCCCACTAGTAGGAGGAAAGAGAATCCCTCTCTTTGGGAATCCCCTGCAGGTGGTGTCCCCTGGGGGCAGCAGGGACACTCACCCTGGGGGATGGAGGAGTTCCAGGGCTGCCTCAGCCACATGAGGGGCAGCAGCCTCCACCCGCTTCCCAAAGTCTCTGGGTTTGAGCTGTTCTCCTGCAATAAAGATGCCAAATGACCCCAGTGAGGAAATACCTGAGCCCCAAAGACGCTGCTGTCACAGCTCCAGGGACCTATTCACAGCCTGTCTGTAACACTAAGCAAGGACATCTCCAAGGGCTCTGAGCACGCAAAGAGGTTTTCCTGCCACAATTCCCTTTGTTTTGGTATTCTGAAGTACTATCATATTTTAATATTGCTTATTTATTTGCCCTATTATTGATTGTTAATTATCATTAAGTACACAAAAAGTATACATAGGATGGGTGATGCCTCAACTTAGCATTGCTGGAGCAACCTCAGGTTATGGAATTTCCTGACTTCTAAATGCTCAGTCTTGCAACACAGACACGGAGGGGTTTGCATTTGATTTTATAAAGGCCAGGGGGAATATAAGCGATTTCCCTGCTGCTCGGACCCAAAATCCATGCTCAAGTGCACATCAGGTCAGCCCCTAACCAGCTGCAAGCACACAGCCAAGTTATTGGATTTCTGGATGATGAATAGAGATCAGGAAACGCACCTGCCTGGCTGCAGGGGGATTTGCATGAAAATGAAGATCCCCTACACCTGCGTATGTGAAATATTGATGAACAGAATCGAGGGTATGGGTGCAAAGCCCACGGCACCGGCTTCCTGAGGGACCATGGCAGAGCTGCTCCGAACCCAGGTGTCCCCTCCGTGGGAAGAGAGCAGGAGAAGACGCTGGTAGCCAGGCCCTCGTTAGCCGGTTCCATTTTCTGGCACAGAAATTCACCGGGAAGTTACAACAGCTCTCGCCTGTCAGTGAGCTCAGGATCGGGCTGGTGAGTGCACTAATTGCTGCTTGTCTTCTGTGCCACATTCCGAGGGCTGCAGGATGCCCGGAGCAGGGGAAGGCAGTGTGGGAGATCCTGGAGCGACATCGTGTCCTGGGAGTGCTGCACTGTGCCGAAGGTGATTCCTGGGAGCCCTGCACTGCCTGGATGCCGTGTCCCAGGAACCTCAACCTCGTGTCCCAGCAGCACTGCACCGCCTCGACTGCAGCTCCTCGATGGCTGTGCCCAGGCCTGGCATGCTGAGGAGCCAGGTGGGCACTGCAGGTCGTGCAGCCACAGCCCCACACACATCCCTGATTTGTGTCTGCGCAAGAGGCACAGACTCGGGCAGAGAGGGCCGGGATGAGGGGTCAGTGTAACGCTGTTCCAATCAGCCTCCACTCCCCAGTGCCTCCAGCTGCTGTCCCAGTGCCTCCAGCTGCTGTCCCAGTGCCTGGCTGGGCACTGGCTCCCAGGCTGGGCTCGGGGAGGAGAAGTGAGGCCTGAGCCCCCCAGCCCGAGGAGCTGGCAGAGATCAGGGTGGGACACCACAGAGACCAGCCCTGTAGTGGGAGGGGCTGCCCTGGGAGGCTCTAATTGTGGGGGCTAATTAATCAGCAGGTGCTAATCAGCAGGTGCCAGTTGAGACCCTGGTGTCCCCGGAGCCCTGAGCACACGGCCACCGGCCGGGCATGGACAGCTCCATCCACATCCCCACCGGGTCCCTGGATGCACGTCCCTCTGCCCCAGGGCCCCACAGAGGGACCCCCTTCCCTTGGTGGGGATCCACTGCAGCAGAGCTTTTGTCTTGCAGCAGGCTGTAGGTCTGCTGCAGGGATGGCATTGCCTTGGAAGAAGCCCCTGCCCTTCCTGATGGAGCTTGTTCACCCCCCCAGGGATGTTATTCCAGGTGTTAATTATCATTAATTATCTCTACATAATAAACTCGTGCATGTGCCACCAGCCTGGCATTTGCTGCTGGTCCAAGGCTTTTAGTCTATGGAAGAAAGAAAAGTTTCACTTCTAGGGCTGCTAAAGTACCTTCAGAATTCCCTGACGTATTCTGGATTCCATAACCCCCCAGCCCTCTGAGATTCCAGCCCTGCAACAACTCCCCTCTTTTCCAGGCATCCAGCCAATCCTGGTGCTGTTTTCCAGGATACTCCAGTGCCCAGAGGGCAGCAGTGGGCCCCGTGTGCCCGGAGCCTGGGGTCTGGTTCTGCTGTCACGCTGTTGCCCTGATGGGGCATCCAGGGCTCCGGCTGCCAGACCCTGCTGTCCTGCTGCCGCTGCAGTGGTGGCCAGGGACATGGAGCTGCTCCGTGGTGGTTCTCCTCTCCTTCCTAATGTTGCTTGAAACGTTGTTCTCCTCAAAAGGGGAATGTTTCCGAGTTGATTTCTCACCGGTTTTATATTCCCTTTAATTTAGAAAAACACATATAAATAGCAGAAGGTACCTCCCGTGTGTACACAACCACTTCCCCGTGGCTTCCTTGTCGTGTGTGAGAGGAACAGAACGTATTGGTGGTGATTTCATCCTGTGGGATCGTTGGGGAACAAGGCCAGAGCCACTGTGTCTCCTGAGCCTCATCTCTGTGCAGACACAGGGATGAGGGACAGTGGCTGGGGACATGGGACACTGGCTGGGGACAAAGGGCAATGCCTGGGGCCAGGCCCCCAAGTTCTGCTGTGGATGGAGGGTGGGAGACACCTCCCAGTGCTGGTCACTCCGTCCACGCTCTCTGTGTCCGGCAAGGAGGGCGAGGGGCTGTGGGGCCGTGGCTGTGGGGCTGGGGGCTGAGGGGACACACATGTCACAGTCATGATAGCCTTGTGGGGCCCTTGGATGCTCTGCCTGAGTGGCATCGTGGAGCCCATAAAAGAATCACAGCTAATTAAGCATTATTTTTAAATCCAGAGGAATCTTTCCTGCATCAGGACAGCCTCATGCCATGGCAACCAAGCCTTTCCCATGGTTCAGTCCTGCAGTGCTGCTCCCCAGGAATGACTTTGCAGTTCCAGTGGTGGGTGGCATGGCTATGCCAGGGTGCTGGTGGCACGGTCCCATTGGTCACACGGTGCCACCCTGCCTTTGGCCTTCTCCTCTCCCTGGAGATGTGCCAGCCCCTGCTCCCTGGGCAATGGGGTTTCCCCTCAGTGGCAGGGGCTTTCCTGGGCATCGAGGGCTCCCCTGGCTCCCCAGCCCTCTGTTCTGGAAGGGCTCAGCAGCTCCAGACCCTTTGGCTGCCATGGGGAAGATGAGAATTGTAGGGATTCCCGGCAGGCAGCTTGTACAAGAATGAAAGTACATATTGTAAAGGGACCTTCTGAAACAGTCGGCTGGCAAATACCAGTGATAACTATTTTAATTCATCTCCTCTGACATGAATAGGAACTTTCTCTTACAACTGAATATAAATAGAAGTTGGACATAGCATTACTATATGAATAAATGAATTAATCAATCAATGACAAAAACACACTATGTAATCAAAAGATTTTTCATGTTAAGATTAATTTAGTGTAATACATGCCTAAATATTACATAAGCCCCCTTGACATTGAATTATAGGGCTGGTGGATGGGAGGGAGCGGGCTGTGCGGAGCGGGAAGGTGGGACAGAGCTGGGGAAGTGGGCCCCGACTTGGCAGCCCATGGCACGAGGGATGCTGCACCCCCTGCTTGCCAGGCACTTGTTCTGCCCAGGGGGAGGCAGCTCTGCGGGTGGGGTCTCACCTGAGCAGAGCAGAGGGGCAGAATCCTTCCCCCCCTTGCCCTGTTGCCCAGACTTCTTTATTTTCTGTGTGTTTCCCTCTGTATTTTCTGTGTATGTTCTAGGTGGACTGAGGGTGAAGTGATATATCCATTTATATTGCAGACAAGGGGCACGGATTTTGGATTTTGCCCTTGCAAGCCCCTGAGAAGCTGAACATTCCTGTGGCATCGGTGCTTCCCCTCCCCGGGAAGCAATGGCAGCTGAGGCTCTCGCTCCTTCCAGAGCTGGCATGTGAGGCTTTGCCTGCACAAGTTAATTAATCTAATGAGGCAACTTCTCATGATATGTTATGTGTTCTGTATGCCTTCTCCCAGCAAACGATCACACTTCCTAAAAATATAATCTTCATTCTTCACTTGAAGTTACGCCTGGAAGTTGAGGTTAGAGAAATTCAGCCTTGACAGAAAATGTGATTTCCTCGCAGTGAGCGTAATTAAGCATATGGAGCTGCTCCCCGGGGAGGCAGCACTCCCCTGGGCTCAGTCACTCCAGCCGGATTACAGGGCCACCCAGGGGATCTGCCCTAGCTCAGCTGGGTGCTGGACACTGGGCACGGCCAACACATGGCCTTGTACTCCACTGTTCCCTGTTCAGACCTGTCCTGGCTGATGCTCCACATGGATGTGCTCCTGCAGGAGCAGTGGGGGGCATCTCAGTCCCCCCATGCCCCCGTACAGAGCTGCTGTAGAACATACAACAGGTACAGGGCTTGGCTCTTTCAGCTCTTGGGGTCGCTCCATCTGCCCTCTGAGAAGCAGATAAATAAATGCCCTGCTCCCATGTGTCCTGTGACACCAGGAGAGCCACTTATCCTTAGGGATGATCTTAGCAAAACCTCCCTGTGGCCATGCAGGGCCATGTCACGGGGACCAGACCAAGGTGCTTGTGCTGCTCCATGTGTCCAAAGCTCACAGCTGGTGGGCACAGCCAGTGCCAGGGGGGTCTTGGCTGGCTCTGCCAGAGCCCATCCACCTGCAGGCTGAGGGCTGCACCTTCACTGCCAGTTCTCCAAGCTGATCTCTGACCCACATGTCCCGGGACCTCCAGGCCAGCCCGGTCTGGTCTAGGGGCTGGGGAGCAGTGGAAGGTGCCCTGGGTTTATTTGTTCAGTGCTGGCAAGATGATCCCATCAGGGGAAGAACCTTTTGATTTTGCATTTATGTTGTCTATTGATTTCCTTTAACACAGTGACATGGGCTATTGCTAATACCTGTCTAGTTAATACGCAATGGCAACTCCACTCTCACAGCCCAGAGGAACTGTATAATACACACAGGAGAACAGTCCTCTGTACAGCTCAGGCTTTCCTTTCTTTTTCTTTATTTCTAATCCCAATTTGCATAGGTCTCAGCTGAAAAAATGGAGTGATGAGGATCAATTCTGCTATCCCAAGAGGCCCTTGCCAGGGAGTTTGAGTCTTGCTCTGCTGGTGAGGAGATAGGGCTGTCACATTGTGCAAGGTCTTGGAGGCACCACCGTGACCAAACTTTTTTTTTTGCAACAAATTTCCCCACAGAATTGTCTGCAGAAAAGCTGAAAGGGGAGACAAGGTTTACACGTGGCCAAAAGCCACGGAGTGAAAGCATCCCTCCAGTCAGAGCACCTGGTGTGAGGAGGAAGGTCCGTAGCCACAGCGCTCTGGTGTTTGGGGTGCTCAGCTTTGGGAAACGGGGCAATGCCTGGCAGAGCCTGTGCCCCTGCCTGCCTGCCTGCCCTCCCTGGGAGCACAGGAGGAGCCTGGCTGCGGTGTCAGCGGGGGAGAAGGGCATGAGGAAGATGATGGCTGGGGCTGAAGGCAGGCCTGCCCCTCCCACACTGGGGCTGAGCTGTGAAATCCCTCTCCAAGCAGTGTTTCCTTCGGTGGGATTGATGGCTCCAAAAGAAATAGAAACTTTCCTTGTTCTGGGCTGGTGGATTTGCCAACTCCTGAACCCCTGCTTGGATTAATGTGAAATTCTCTGTTCTGTTTGCAAGGTGCTGCTGGTGATGTTTTTGAACTTTTTGTGATGTGAGGAATTTTGGATGGAGACGGGTGGACACGAGATGCAGGAAAGGAGCTGAAATGAAAATATTTGATGATGGGAGAGCAAGAATGCACAGTCAATGCCATGGAAGGATGCGATCAGAACAGCCAGGAGGGGGAGGAAGTGTTCTTTACTTGGGAGGAGGACTCTGTGGCTGAGCCCAGCACAGCAGGAGCGGCAGGATCTCCGGGGTCTGGGGTCGAGGGATGAGCTGCTCCGTGCTGAGGAGTCAGGATCCTATTCCAACAGCTCCCTAGGGCTGTCAGCACCTCCAACTGCTCAAATGAAGATGAACTTCTCCTGGCCCCACTCCTGCCTTCTGGGTCCTGCTCAGCCACTGCAGGGCTGTCCCTGCTGCAGCCCTAGTTCTTCAGGGACTTGCCAAGAGACAGGTCCTGCTGCAACAGCCCAGATCCCAGAGGACAGACCTGCAACTCAAGAGAGACCCTGAGAGACCTGGGCAGCCTTAGAATTATAGGATCACACAATATGCTGAATTGGAAGGGACCCAGCAGGATCGAGTCCAACCCCTGGCCCTGCACAGACACCCCAACAATCCCACCCTGTCCCTCAGAGTGTTATCCAAATGCTCCTGGAGCTCTGGCAGCCTTGGGGCCGTGCCCACTGCCCTGGGAGCCTGGTCAGTGCCAACCACCCACTGGGGCAAGAACCTTTTCCTGAGGTCCAACCTAAACCTCCCTGACACAGCTCCAGGCCATTTGCTTGAGTCCTATCGCTGATCACCAGAGTGAAGAGACTGGTACCTCCCCCCCTGCTTCCCCCCTGAGTGTCAGATGTGGGCAGTCCCAACTGGAGACAGCACACCCCCTGAAGTGTGGTGTGACAGGGCAGGGGACAGGGGAGCTCTGGGCACCCACGGGACAGCTGCACCTCTGTGATGGTCTGTGCAGCACACGGGGTCCTCTGTCTGTGCCAGGAGCTGTGCAAGCAGTCCCAGTGCTGAGCGGGACAGCTGGACATGGCTGTGTGTCCTGCACCACGTGTGTGGACAGCCAGCCCAGGGCTGTGGGTGCTGGGTCCAGAGGGCTCTGCCAGTGCCATCCCAGCACAGGTCAGCCGGGCACAGGGTGCTGAAGCCAAGGCAGGATTTCACCTGGTAGCTTAAAAAAGAGCTTTGGGGGAAACACATGGCAGGGACCTGCTGAGTGGGTGCAGGTGAGCTCTGGTAGGACGGGGGTGAGCACAGAACCCCCCATCTCCCACTGCCCCCAGTGTTTCCATGGAGCGTTCCCATGCAGTATCTTCTCTGTCACCAACAAATCACGGAGTCTCAGAATGGTTTGGGTTGGCAGGGACCTTAAAGCTCACCTTGTTCCTCCCCCTGCCATGGGCGAGGACACCTTCCGCCTGCCCGGGTTACTGCCAGCACAGCCGCGGTGCTGCCGCAGATCCCAGTGCATTCCCAGGTGTCCCTCAGTGCACGTGACAGGCACACAGGGACTGCTCCTCTGGTTGCATTGCAAGGGTAAGGCAAAGCCTCGGTCCTTGTCCCTCCGTGCTGCAGGTGTGGAGCGGGGTGCAGGAAATGCAGGGCTCTGCTTTGCACCTGCAGGAGGAACCAGCCTTATTCCTTTGCAAATTTACCCCATAATGAGAAACATATGTCAGAGAACATGATTTTCCACAAACCAAGCATTTGCTGCACAGTTTATGGTTAAGTCTGTATGTAGTCACAGCTGTCATGGGAATTATGGGTTCCTTGATTTTCATAATTAAAAGGAGAGAGAGGGAAAGAGGAGGAAAAGGAAGCAGGAGCTCAAAGCCTGGTGCTATGGGCACTGCCCACGACATAAAGGAAAAATCCTCTTGGCTGAAAATTCACTGAGATATTCCCTGTACCGGCAGGTTGTGCAGGGAACACCGTCTGCCTGGTTTGGTGGTTAATTAAATAAAAGATATTCCAAATAAAAAAATAGATTCTGGGTTGGGACTCTTGGGAAATCATTACTGACTCGTGACCTCTCTTAACCTGGATAAGGTTCCGGCAGGAGATGTCAAGGCGTGAGGCACAGCAAATACCCGTGAGCATGTACAATTACAGGTTTATTAAAGGGAAACAAGGGCCACACGATAAATGGAAAAAATGGTTTATGGACACAGGGAGATGGTGTTTCCCAAATGATCCAGAGTGCTTTTGGTGCTGTGCCCCTGGAGCTCCAGCCGAGCTGTCCCACTGGGATGAAGGTGTGGGAGTGCTCTGCCAGCAGTGGGGATGTGCTACCTGGGCACGGCAGAGCTGCCCACTGCTCCCACAGCATCCCCCACAGCCACAGCTCTGCCTAATTAATACTGTTTTCATGAAGGGCATTTTCCTTGCTTTGGGAAACAAGTGCAATCACACTGCCTGTATATCAACCCAAATACAAGTCACTCGGGGAATAAAGCAAAGATGTAATTGAGGAGCTGCTATTTATCACCCTGCCCAGGATCACGGCGCTGGCACTCGTGACACTCACTCTGTTCTCGAGCACTCGCTTCATTGCCACCAGATACACTTTTGTAAAGGAAATAAAACACCCAACTACTTTCCAAAGTCTCTTTGACTTTCTGTCATGAGCATGTTGCTTATTAGCGAGATGAATTTATAGGTAAGGCGCTAAGCTTTTATAATCATCCTTTTATAGGCAGATGCCATCAGGTTCGCAGAAGTGGTGGCATTAACTGTCGGCTTCCAGTAGGAATCCGAGCACAGATATGTAAATAACGGCTGGGTTTTAATACGTAATTAGCGCTGCCAAACCTCAGTTACAGTATTTAATTACCAAAAATGGGTCTGTTTCCCCACACTGCTCCCCCGGCCGAGCCCCCCGGTCGGTCTGACGCCGGCGGGGCCGCTGGCGCCGCGCTGACCCGGCACCCTGCGCCCTCCCCGCGGCTCGGGGGCTCCGGCGTGCACGGCGGTGCAGCTGGATGAAAACCCGGCAATCTAATCCTAAATCCTGTCTCTTTGCGGGGATTAGCCTTTCAGCTAATTCACTGAGGTAGGATTTTTAGCTATTCGACTAGTCTTTCCGGCTGCGCCCTGGGGGAAATCAGGCAGCATCTCTGCAGCTTGTGCGCTCCGGCAGCCGGCACCGCTCCGCCGGCAGGTACGCGGGGCCCCTGCTGCTGCTGCGGCTGCTGCTGCTCGGGCACATGGCACAGGCAAAGACAGGGAACGCTTCACACCTGGCTGCCCACAGCCCGATTACAGGGAGATTAGCGAGTGGATTTCCCCCCTTTAAGGAGCAGCCCACCTCCCCTCCCATCCTCCGGCCACATGCCGTAGTTTTGAGGAACCTCCAGTGGCACTTCCAAAGGCTGCTGAGAGAGGAGGGCGAGGAGAGGAAAGCAAAGAAGTAGATAAATAAAGGACAAAGGGCAAAATGCTACTTGATTTATGTGGAGGGGAGGAACTCCCCACGGCTCCGGCGGCAGGAATGGTTGGTGCTGTGGGATCAGTCCTCCGATTGCAAAAGGTGTTTCCCTTGGATCCTTGCACCATTGCAGCCTGTTTATGGGTTTTGGGTGTGCGTTCCCATTGTAAAATCTGCCACGGGAACTCTTTGGCAGGGCTGGAGCTGGACTCATGTCTAGGGCACACAGGGAGCTCCAGCCTTTCCACTGTGCCAGGTTTGTCCTGCAGAAGCCCTGGCTGGCACACACCCTGTGGGCTGGTGCTGCTCTTACCAGGCCTCCAGGACCCAAGCATGTTCCCGGGGTGTCCTACAGCAGAAAAACTGGGAGATATGTCTGGATGTGCAGGGAACCCCCTCCCTGCACCCAGTGTTGCTGTCAGGGAGCTGTGAACCCCCAACCCCGCAGAGCCAGGGGCTGGGATGGTGAGGGGGGACAGCAAAAAGGGGGCTCGGCTGGCAGCTCTGCCACGGGGGTGCGGCTTGGGTGCTCTCAGGGGAGCTGTGAGCTGGACACAGGTCTGGGCAGCAAGTCCAGGGACCAGTTTGGAACGTGTCTCTGCACCAGTGTCCCCAGTAACTCACCAGAAGGAAAGAATGGGAATGTTGCTACTTCTGTCTCTGACTCCATTTACTGCCGAGGGCTTTCGTTTTTTGGCTGGATGAGTGAAAAGGGTGTCCCCACATCCCCATATCATAGAAAGTGGGGAGTGGGAAGTGTAGGAAGGATGGAAGGATTTGGAACAAGGGGTGCCTATCCCTTGGCCCACACAGCAGCAGCAGATGTGGGGCCACAAATAACAGTGGGAGGAGGAGAAATTTGCAGTGACAGTGAGAGGAAAACCAGGTGATTTCTGATGCAGCCTGGCTGAGGGCCCTGCACCGTGTCCCTCCCACATCACTCAGGGTTCTGCTGGTTTGCAGCTCCTGATCCCATTCCTGGGACTCCAGCAGCAGCTGCTGGGAGTTGAATGGTCCTGGGCACTTATTAATGCTCAGAACACCCGATCAGAGGCCTGATATTGGCTCTGCAAACACAGGCAAAACTCTTCTGCACAAGAAACCCCCTTTAAAATTTGCCCCCCCCAGCCCGAACCGGCGGTGGGAGGTGTTCATTGTGCCACACACATTAATTCAGCTGGCACATTACAATGTTAAACTAAATGACATTATTACAAAGCTGTGCTAAGAAGTGTTGACAGGTCCATATGGTAATTTTACAATGTATAATGAACACACAGACTCCTTTCTTGCAGAAATTTATAGTTCAAATCTATACCCAGGATATCCAGTTTTATTTCCAGAAACTTAAATTGACTTATTACGATGTAGTGAATGTATAAATTAGTTCCAGTAGTTAAACTGAAGCATTTCCCTACAGACTCAATTAGATTCATTAATCTACTGTGTAGACCTGTAAACGGTCCATTGTTCTTTTCCCCCCCAAAATGTCAAAAACTATTTCTCTAACTATAAAATATTTCCTGCAAAAACTGTTTTAAATGGTAAGAATTATTTAAGATCAGGAACCCAGATCCACAAATTATTTCAAGGCCCTTGTTCTTCTTCAAAAGAAAAATAGGGTTCAGCCCTCACTGATAATTTAGTGGGATGGAGGCTGAATTCACTCTTCTATTAAGCTTAAGACCTACTAGCATAAACCACATCACTTCCACCCTCACTCCAGGGAATACCTCGGCTGGAATGGGGATCCTGTGTGCTTCCAGAACCTACAGTACGTGTTGCTACAAGTATTTGTGTAAACAAGACGCTGCTGGGGGTCGGCTGCAGACACTTGTGTGGTGCCACATCCGCAGGGACCAGAATCCACAGGGACCCACATCCACAGGGACCAGTGCTGGGGGTCACAGGGAATGTGCCAGTGAACACTAGAACCTTCCACATTCCATAGGAACCTGGCCACTGCAGGGGGTCTGCAAAAGCCCCTCTCTGTGGGCCAGAATCTCTGTGTGCAGGTCAAAGAGATGGTCTTAAAACCATCACTTCCTTGGAACAAATCCATGCTGTTCACACCCCTTGGCTCCTGGTCCATCGTTTCTTCCTTTTGGTTCTGCTTAACATCAGCACTGATTAGAGGGTGCTCTGTGGAAGGGACATGGAACCACGACCCAAAAGACCAACAGTGCCCTGGTGGGGCCTCATGGAGCTGGTCAAAGTGCAGTGACAGTGACAGGGCACCAAAACAGAGGAGTCAGGGCAAGCCCATGGTCCTGACACGAGAGTGGGTGAGCTGGGAGGGCTGGAGCTGGGGAACTGCTGGAGCAGGGGAAGCTCTGCTATGATTCTGGGATTCCATGGCTGCCCCACCTTCTGCCAGGGCTTCCATCACATGTGATAACAAAAATGAAAATACCAAGTGTTTTCACAGCTCTGGTCACCCACACAGCTGGGAATGCTGCTGCCTGTGCATCAGGAGTGCGACCCAGCTCTGGGAAAGCCCACACATCAGACTGACACTGTGTTTTCACACATATCTTAACAGTTCCCCTCCAGTCCCCACTGGGAATCTCTGCCATCAGCAGAGAGGGGCCTGCTGCAGCCTGTGTGAGGCTGTTTAGAATCACAGAATGGTTTGGCTTGGAAGGGACCTCAAAGCCCATCTCATTCCAAACTCCTGCCATAGGCAGGGACACCCTCCACTAGACCAGGCTGCTGAGAGCCCTGTCCAACCTGGCCTTGGACAATTCCAGGGATCCAGTGGCAGGCACAGCTTCTCTGGGCCAGGGCCTCTCCACCCTCACAGAGAAGAATTCCTTCCCAGTATCCCATTTATCCTTGCCCTCTGATAGTGAGAAGCCATTCCCTCTTCTCCTGTCTCTCCAGGCCCTTGTCCCCAGTCCCTCTCCAGCTCTCTTGGAGCCCCTTTAGGCACAAGAAGGGGCTTTAAGGTCTCCCTGCAGCCTTCTCTTCTCCAGGCTGAACATATACATATTATTAAATATACATTTAATACTAATCTCACATGCTATTTAATTGTATTCCCAGTGCATCCTAAAACCAAGGAACAGAAGGGAAGGGACTTGGGTTGGTATTAGCTGATTTCCATGTGGCCTTGCTATGCCCCCAGCTCAGGAGATCCTCTCCCAACCCCACTGTCACATGGGAGGAAACTTGGGAAAATCTGTGTGTGCAGTTTTCAGACAGAGCCCGGATGTTCAGCGGGGTTTGGAGAGGACAGGGGGCTGTAGGGCAGGGTGGGGCTGCTGGGGGGACCCCAGTGCCCAGTGGGGTGACGAGGCATGAGCATCCCTGCAGACTGAGCCCGGGAGTCAGGAATTCCAGCGTGGCATTGCTCACTGCGGAGCCGGGCAGAGAACGCCCACTTTGTCTGGCACGGGGACAGCCGGGGCTCGCACGGGGACGGTGCCTGTGCAGAGAGGAGGGGTCTGTAGGGATGTGCTGGGGGCCCTGGTCCCTGGTCCAGCATTCCTGGTTCCTGGTCCCTGCCCTGCCTTGCAGAGTTCCTGGGGCACCGGCACAGCTCCTGCTCCCCTTAAGCTCTTGCAAGGGATCTGCGGGACCTTGTCTCCAAGTTGTCCCATTTACTGGGATCACAGTAGCCTGTTAATTAACCCCGATCTATTATCCCTGGGCTCCCAGCTCCCAGACAGCACAGCTGAGTTCCATGGGAAGTCCTGGTGGCAGTGGTGGGATCCAGAATGCTGCCCAGCCCTCGGGGCACTGCTGGGTGCACCCAAGGCTCTGCTGGCACAGACGTGCTGCCAACGGAGGGATCAGGGCAGATATGGGGGAGTCTTGTGTCTCCACAGAACTGTGGCGCTGCTTCTTCTCCAACTAAAACTGTTTTCCACTGTAAAGAGCTGGAGCACAACTGCTGCTGCTCTGAGTCACTCCTGCTATTCCTGCTGCTGGTGCTGAAAGAAAGTGGACATTGATGGAGCAGAGCCCGGCTGCTCGGGGAGTCCCCCTGACCAGCACAATGGGAAGATTGTGGGGAAGAATTCCGAGCAAATAATCTGGAAAATATTTCAGATAAATGGGAACAGCGCAGTGGGGCTTTGTTTGTTTGCTTTTGCCCTGGGAGCATCCAGAATGGAGCAGGAGCAGCTGGTGCACCGCTGGAAGGGCCTGTGGCTTCCCAGGAGCTGCACAGTTCCAAGCCCCATCCAACCTTGAGCACTTCCAGGGATGGGACATTCACAGCTCACCCCTCTTCCAGACCAAAAGAGTCCCCATGGCTGTGTCCATGACCTGTCGTGGTGAACTCCAGAGCCCCTCCAGTCAGATCCCCCCCCCGAACTGCTGCCCAGTCTGTAAAAGTCAGCTGAGCTGGGGGGGTCCTGACGTCAGAGACAGGACTTTATCACTGTCACCTTTGTGTTAGCAAACAGATGAAACGCTCCTAATATCTCCCGTAATGGCATTCTGTAGGGCCGCGATCACACCCGCGATAGGGTATTGGATACAGTTGTAAACCTTGAAGGAATAAGGGCTGCCTAAGAGAATAGCTTTTCCTAGCTTAACCACATTACAGTGGCGAGTGTAAATCACTTGTCAGTCGATGGCAAACGTACCGGTGTTATAATCGGAGGAGAAAAGGAATAAAGTGCAGATAATCTTTTTCGCCATTTTGCTGGCAGCGGCGGCGGCGGGAGACTGACAGCCCTTCGCTTGAGTGGCAGGTGTCCTTTGAAGCGCCTGTGAATCACTATCTGTGCAGACTGTTGAAATGCATATTTCCATCCTTATCGTGAAGGAATGGATGGGCAAGATAGGTGCTGTTAACATTGCAAATAGCTCCGGAATTATTCATTGTCAGCTCCGGGCAAAGAATAGGGGGAAAGTTTTATTATTCACCGCGCACAATAGCCGGATGCTTAATGATTCCCGCTACCTTGGCAGGATTGTCTGCCGACTTCAGGCGCTCGCGGTGGGTGACACAGGTCTGGCCAAGTGTTAGAGCAAGATCATACGGCCCGGGCCCATTTTAATTTCTAATACATTAATCTTTCCCTCGCAGATGCACAATGAATATTCCGCAGCCCCTTGTTTGTCAGGAGCCGTCTGCCTTTCATCTATTCAGGTGGGTCCATTGACTCTGAAAGCGCGCTCAAAGGGCCTGATCAGTCAATGACAACGGCGGCACAATGCCGGGGCGCCCCGCTCGCCCCCGGCCCGCGGCCACGCTGACACCCGCTCGGGGACGCGCGGCGGGGCGCTCCCGGGGAGCGCGGGGCGTTATCGCGCCGGGAGGCGCGGCCGGCCCGTGTATCGGCGGCTCCCAGGCGATGTTTGTCGCGGCTCCCCAGCCACGATGTTATCGCGGCTCCCAAGGATGTATCGCGGCTCCCCAGCCGCCGACCCCGGCCCGGCGCCGCCGCCGCCCGGCCCGCGCGGAATTAAAATGGATTAAGTTGGCTTAGAGCTGTTCTACAAGCGGCCCGCGCGCACCGCGCCATTCAGGTTTAATTTTAATCCTTTGTCTCGGCCCGCTAATTACGATTGTTTTAAGTCCATTATCCCGACGCGCACATTGTAGCTGGCGGGATCGGCGCGCTTGTAAGCGCTGTCCTCACTTTTGCAGGTAGTGACCCTTGAATTGTTAAATGAGCCCGTGCCAGCGCCAAACAGCACACTCCTGATCCGCGATTCGCTCTCCGCCCGCCGGGCCTTCCTCTCTGATTAATTAAGTAGCAACCCCGCAGCGGCAGCGGGGACGAGGACTGTGGAAGCCCCCGGGCTGGGGCAGGGTGGGATGCCGGGACCCCCGGAGTGGCTGTGGGTCGTTTTGGCCCCGATGTCACCTCTCCCTGTCACGTTGGCGTCCCGTCTGCCCTGGCACAAAGCTCAGCCCGGGGCATCGCCGTGGAGCCGGGGGAGGTTTAGGTTGGATCCTGGGGAAAATTTCTTCAAGGAAAAGGCTGTCCAGCCCTGGCATGGCTGTCCGGGGCAGGGGTGGAGTCCCCAATCCTGGAGGGATTTAAAAGCCATGTGGATGTGACACTTGGGGACATGGGTTATAGGTGGCCTTGGCAGTGATGGGGAGTCACTGGACTCAGTGGTCTTAGAGGGCTTTTCTAATCCAAACCATTCCATGATTCTATGATCTCCTGCCAAGGCACCACATTGTCCCTGGTCTCTTCCACGCTGCAGGAAAGCTGAAGACCACCCAAACTAGGCAGACACACACAGAACGTATGCAGAGGACACATCAACAATTCATTGGATGGGGGAGGTTGCTCTCAGCTCTCCCAGGGATCCCTGCAGTTGCTCAGAACCTCATGTGTGAAAAAGAGACCCTGTTAGGTCTGGCTTTAGGATATAATCTGCACGAAGGTGTTGGGCACCCAAAGTGGGGTCAGACAGCCCATGGACCATGGCTCACCACCCACGGGGCTCCAGGACAGGGAAACTATGAGTTGTGCCAGCCAAAAATGAGCCTCATTCACTCCACTCCCTCCCTAGTGAGGGATGACAAACCTTCAGCATCTTTCCAACTCTAATCTGTGCATGTTCAGGCCAAACACAACCCGTGGGGGTAACAAAGGTTACATCTGGTTCCAGTTCTTCCTGCTGAGGGGCTGGGACTGGATTCCTACTCCATTGATGCCAGCTGAGGGACTCGGCCATGGAGACAGGTCCACATCCTGGCGTGCAGATCCATGATTCCCAGAGCACCCCAGGACAAAAGCATCCCTGGCTCTCCTTGGAGCCCCAGTCATCCCATCCTGTCCCACAGCTCTGGAGCTGCAGCCCTGGATGAGCAGAAGCAGGTTTGCAGGAGGATTTGCTCCACTTTTGGAGATGTTCCCCCTACGTTGTGCCATAGGGCACTGACAGAGACTCCAAAGGATGCTCAGAGCCCAGCAGGGCTGTACCCTGTGCTTGCTGCAGCTAGCCCTGGGGCTGGGATGGTGGGGAGGTGCCAGAGCACTGCTTCTTCCCAGGTGCTCCTGATTTACTGGATTTAAAAGTGGTTTTCTCCCTCCCATGAGCCCAGAGGTGCTGCTGGGACCTGCACGGTGCTGGGTGCTGCCCCTCTGCCCTGGCTGAGCTGTCCCTTCACCCCGAGGGACAGCAGCCCCCTGTCCCCACCCTGCTGACCCCAAATCATGCCAGCTCACATCCCAGCCACCCTCTGAGCAGGAGCTGGGCTGGGCTGAGCCAGGCACAGGCACTCAGGGCTGGAGCAGCCCCTGTGCCGAGCAGCCGCCGCGCTGGCCTGTGCTCTCAATAAAAGCTCATTAAGGAAAGATTATGAACATATAACAATACATTTTAAGTGCGCTGCAATGATCCATAAAATTGGTGTGGCTAATTAGCAGATCAAATCTCCATGAGAACTGGATCACTTTAATATCCTTGGGTAGTTTAATTCTGTAGGTATTTTACTATCCACACATGTTTAGTAAAATTAAATAACAGTATAAATGTTCAGTGGGATTAAAACAACAGTAAAATGAAACCAAACAAAATGAATTTATTTTGTTAATAGAATAACAGAGAATCCCAGTGTTGATATAACATTACACAAAATCTAGAGCAAACACAGTCTGAATCCCAGTCTCATTTCACATGTAATTAACCTTTCTCAATCAAGCTAAGCAGCCCTGATACCTCCTCTACAGTAGCTGTGCACCCACAGCTCTGCCTGTACCAGGATGAGGGGCAGGAGACAGTTCCAGGGTGGATTCTTCATGGTGCTGGTGGTGATGCTGGTGATGGTCCTAGCCCAGCTCCACGGTCCAGCCCTGAGCAGTGCTGGGAGGGTCCTGGGTACCCTCCACTCTCCCCTCTGCTGTTCTGGGTGCTGGAGGTGTCCTGTGACTTGGAGACTCCCTGGCAGACACTTGGTAGGAAAATGTAGGGAGTGTCTGAGAAGTTCTTGGAGTTTTTATGTCCCCCCCTGGATACACTTCTCTCAGGAATATATTTTTCCCTTTTTCACGGTCCCCCAAATGAGCACCCAGACAAAGGGCTCCTGCAGGTGGGTTTGAGTCTGTGCTCTTCATGCAGTTCATAGAATCGTAGAATTTCAGCAGGAAAACTTGTGCTAATGAACAGTGCTATTTATTTAAGTATCTTTTATTCCTCCTCCCCACCAGCAGCCCCTGTTTGTGTTGCTGTTTGTCAGGAAACCCCACGTGAAAGTTAATAACAACGTAATTATGGTCCTGAGGGAGCTGGTGGAGGAGGTGGCTCAGCCACTATCCATCACACTGGAGAAGTCTGGGGAGGTTCCCACTGACTGGGAACAGGGACATGTAACCAACCCCTGGTTTCAAACAAGGAAGTGAGGAAGATCCTGGGAGCTGCAGGCTGATCAGTCTCACCTGTGTGCCAGGCAGGGTCCTGGAGCAGATCCTCCTGGGAGCTGTGCTGTGTGTGCCAGGGCACCCTCACACGTTTGCTGGTACACCAAGTGTGCCGTGTGGTCACCATGCTGGAGAGAAGGGATGGCTTCCAGAGGGAAGGGATGGCTTCCAGAGGGAAGGGATGGCTTCCAGAGGGAAGGGATGGCTTCCAGAGGGACCTGGGCAGGCTGGGAGAGCTGG
>NW_021940560.1:583815-585732 GCF_001715985.3 Manacus vitellinus
TTCTATGATAATTTAGAGCAATAATTACATTTTTATTCAATAGCTATGGGAAAACACTGAGTTGAATAATGAGATAAAAATGAGTGTCTCAGTCCTAACAGGACATTAATCAACATATTAGCTGTGTAGACAAACTGATTTGAGGCTGTTACAGCTTAATTTGTCTCAAAATCATTATTTTTTATGTATTGCATAATGTACTTTAAAATACTTGTTGGGGTGATCACATGTAAGCGTTGCAGTTCTGCAGAACTGATGCTGTGTTTTGTTCTGCCCCGAATTACACCTTTTTCAGGTGTCATTTTGTACCTTTTCCAGGTGTCATTTTACACCATTTCCAAGTGTGGTTCAGCACAGAGCCTGCACTGCCGGCACTCTGGCATTTGGGAGTCGGGCTGGGACAAGCCTGAAACCTTCTCCTTTATATCTTAGCCTGTCCAGAACACTTTTTCCTTAGCATTCCCATTTCTAAAGCCTTTGGATTAGCATATCCCATTTCTCGGGGCAGCAGCCTGTTGGCTCCGAAGCCGCTGGCCCCCCTTGGCATTCCCTGCTCAGGTTTTTGGCTGCTGGTCAGGATGAGTGATGTGGTGGCACTGAGCAGGGAGCCCTGGGCACTGTGAATGTCAGATGCCAGACAAACTGGATGCCAGACAAACTGGATCCCGGACAAGGAGCAGTGGCTCTGGCACTGTGTGGGCACAGAGCCGGCTGTGCCTCTGCATTTCGGGAGACAATGATCCAGGAGGTGCTGAGGGGCTGCTGGGACACAGGGCAGGCAGTGCCCCAACAGGAGCTTGGTGGAATTCTCATAAAGGAATAAAAGCTGAGTTGGTGTTAGTGGCTGTTTGCTCTGCCCAGCACCCCGAGTCTTATTGAAGGTGCTGCAAAACACATCCCCTGCGCTCGGATGTGAGGATTTTCTCCCCTGGTGTTTTGTTTGTTTTGTTTTCCCGTTCCCAGTGGATGTCGGTGTCCATCTGACCTGGCAATCCACACTCAGGTGTGGTGTGGACACTGCATGCTAGGGCTGGGCCACCTGAAGGTGACGTTTTCCTGGTCACTCCTTGAACTCCAGGTGCTTGATTTAAGGTTTATGAATATGTTGGGGTTCTTTCCTGGGAGGACTGGAATTGCTGTCAGAAGCAGGCAGGCCCACACTAATGGGGGTGAGAGGCCCCGTTGCCCCAAGCAAACCCCCATAGTCAGTGGCCACATCTCCCCATGGCCCTGCAGGATGGCCAGGACTGCCAGGTGGGAGCTTCTTGGCTGAACAAAATGTTTTAGGGACAGGGAGAGAACCAGCTTTGCCTCTGTTTTGCTAAAAACCCCTTGTGTCACAATTTCTATTTGTATTGGACCCAAAACAGTGCCCTGGGTGGTGCCAACAAACCCCAGTGAGGGGCACCGTGTGTGGCTGCAAGGACACAGTGGCAGAGGTGGAGATCAATAGGGTAGAGCTTGTCCCCAGTGCATTTCCTCATTTTCCTTTCCTCCTTTTCCTTTTCCTTTTTTTTCCCTTCCTTTTTTTCCCTCTCCCTTTCCTTCCTTACCTTTGTTCATATCCTTATCCTTTAATGACTGGACATGGCACCCAGTGCTCTGGGCTGGGTAACAAGGTGGGGATCAGTCACAGGTTGGACTCGATGATCTTGGAGGTCTTTTTCAGCCTTAATGTTTCTGTGATTCTATTCCTTGCCCTTACTCTCATCTTTTTCAACCTTTTCCTTTTCCTTTATCTTCCCCTTTCCCTTTCCTGTTCTTTTTCTCATTCCCTTTGCCATTCCCTTTCCTCTTTTTCCTGTTCTTTTTCTCATTCCCTTTGCCATTCCCTTTCCTCTTTTTCCTTTTCCTTTTCCTTTTCCTTTTCCTTTTCCTTTTCCTTTTCCTTTTCCTTTTCCTTTTCCTTTTCCTTTT
>NW_021940560.1:585745-589933 GCF_001715985.3 Manacus vitellinus
TCCTTTTCCTTTTCCTTTTCCTTTTCCTTTTCCTTTTCCTTTTCCTTTTCCTTTTCCTTTTCCTTTTCCTTTTCCTTTTCCTTTTCCTTTTTTTCCTTTGCCTTTTTTTCCTTTGCCTTTCCCTTTTCTCCTTTCGCTTTCTCTGGGCTCTGGGGCAGGTGAAGGGGTGCCCAGCACAGCTCCAGCCCCCACTCCTGTGGCTGGAATTGTTTGTTCTAGAAGGAGGGAAGGGAGCTCCTCTCACGGAGCTCCAGTAGAACCTCAGCCAAGGCCTGTCCCCACTGAGGCTCCAAGGAAAGGAGCCCTCCTGGGGGACCCGGGGAGCTCCTGAGGTGCCCCAGCCTGTGCAGGGAGCCTTGTGCCAGGGAGGAGAGCGTTTCAGGGCTAATAAGTGGGGCCACCAAGTGCTGCCCAAGAGGTGCCCGAGAGGTGGCCCAAGGGTGTCCCAAAGGAGCATTTTCTCCTGCTGTGGATCAGTCTCACACATTCCCAACCCTCCCTGTGGATCAGTCTCACACATTACCAACCCTCCCTGTGGATCAGTCTCACACATTACCAACCCTCCCAGTGGATCCATCTCACACATTCCCAACCCTCCCTGTGGATCCATCTCACACATTCCCAACCCTCCCTGTGGATCAGTCTCACACATTCCCAACCCTCCCTGTGGATCAGTCTCACACATTCCCAACCCTCCCAGTGGATCCATCTCACACATTACCAACCCTCCCAGTGGATCCATCTCACACATCACCAACCCTCCCTGTGGGTCAGTCTCACACATCACCAACCTTCCCTGTGTTTGGGGGCACACGGTGGTGCTGCTGCCCCGATGGAGTGACACAGAGCACAGCCCAGGGCAGGGGGAGCAGGGACACCCTGGGCTGTGGGGGTCAGCACTGGCACAGCCTTCCCTCCCCGAGCCCAGTGCTGGCCCCTGCCTCCCCGCCCAGCTCCGGGTGCCCATCCCGCGCGGGCAGGGGGCTGAGGGGATGCAGGACTGCTCACAGGTCCCTCCTTCCCCAGTCAGCAGGCAGAGACCCCTCCATCCCTGAGTGCCAGCCCAGGCCAGCACAGGAAACCCCCCAGGAGAGAGGCGTGGAGGGCCAGAGCACAGCCGGCTGCCGTCCCCTGTGAGGGGTGTGACAGACCCGGGCGGTGAAGGAGCACGTGAATCTCGGCTGTTCCCGGCCCCCATCGGGATGTCTGTCCAAGGATGCAGTGCTGCCGGAGCCCCGGGAGCCGGGCAGGGGCTGGGGGCTGGCCCTGATTAAGACACTGACAGAGTGCACAAAACCCCGTTTGGTGGCGTGACATGTCAGGGGATGAAGAATCAGTCTTTGTCTGCGCCGGGCCGGTTTCCTTTCAAAAGGCCCTTTAGATCAGCTGCAGGAAAAACAAGGAGGGAAGCAGCCCATTGATTTAATACAAGCAACACGCAAAGTACATAATAATGAAAATCAAAATCCTTTCATGGCATCCGTGAGGGCAGTGAACAATGGGAATTAATGCAGCCTCCAGCCCCTCAACTTTTACCTCCGAAAGTCGTTCGGATTATGGGACTAATTCTCCTTCCACCCATGACTAAATTGTGTACTGGGCTCTACTTTTGTTTGACAGCAAAAAGTAAATGGTAGAAAATTGGACCCAACAATATGGTCTGATTATTCCTGCAATACAGAGTGTTCTCTCAATGTGACAAACCATGTTTATCCCACTAGGGAGAAAGGGGGAGGGATCCCTTGGGATTTGTCAGCATGTGTGGTGCCATTAAGTTAAATAGACATGTTAGGATTTAACACTGTCAACAACATTTTTATTTCTCTTTTTCATGATTATGAAGATTTCAGTTTGTAAAATCTCAACTAAATATAGTTTTGATATTGGACAAACAAAAGTTATTTTGGGAATTCCTCCTGTAGCAGGGAAAGCTCCTCCACCCTGCAGGCCCTCCTCCTGCCATGGTACCATTTCCCTCCCTGGGCTGGAATTTCTCTGCAACCTCAGGAAGTCACATAATAGCTGAGTTCATGCAGGTCTAAGGCACGGTGTGATGGCCTTGGAAGCCCCTTGGAATATCCAGTGTGGGTCTCTGGGCGTCACATGGAGTCAGCAGGGGCTGGCACGGGGCTGGGAATGCTGCACGTGCAGAAGAGTGGACCCCAGGATGTGAAGAGGAGAACCATCTGGTGCTGCTGATGGCTGCACATACTCACAGCAGCAGCAGTTTCTAAATAAATCCCATTAAACATGTCAGTCCACATCCCTCAGCACTGACACCTGCCGTGTGCCCGGGCCCTCCCTGGCACTGCCCTGCCCTGGGTCACAGAACCACACCATCCTCCAGGCTGACAAAGTCCTTTCAGATCATCGAGTCCAACCATTAAACCAGCACTGCCAAGTCCACCCAGCACAGCAGCTCAGGACAGGGAACCCACCCAGGGCTGTAAAACTCAGGGTCCGGGTGCTGTGCCGAGTCTGTGCTGAGTTTGTGCTGCTGTGCCCCATCCCTCACCCACATCCCTCACCCACATCCCTCACCCACATCCCTCACCCACATCCCTCACCCGCTCCTGTTTTACTTTGCTTGCTTCACCTTTATGAAAGTCTTCTGGCTGCAAGTTGGATGTGCACAAGGGGAATTTAAAAAGCCAACTCTGTATCCACGGAATTGCCAAGCAATGCCAGGGCCCCCTCACTGCTCTTCTCGAAGGCTGGAGCCAGGATCTCGCTCCTGTCCCAGCTGGAGAGGGGCCTGGCAGCCCTGAACTGCTGAGAGGGAAGAAGAGATGAGATTTTGGCAAACCTGAAAGAGCCAACAGTGACTGTCACTGAATTCAAAACAGCCATTGGGCAGTGAAGGCATTGCACAAAATACTTCTGGTGCTTAAAAACATCGAATAAATAAAAATTAATATATTATTTTTTAAGACCAGGTATCATATTCAACTGCAGTGTATTTAACCTCAGATTATAAAGTCAGTAAATATTTGATTATGCAGGGATTTTACATTGTTTTATCTGTTCCCACACACTTTAGCAGAAAAAAAGAATGAATGATGCTGCAGAGCTGCTGATTAGTGGCTGTGTTCAACTCCTAGAAAACACAGAGTAAAGTGCAAAGAGGAAACATTATCATAGAATCACAGAATCATTTGGGTTAGAAAAGCCCTCTGAGACCAAGACCAACCATTCCCCAGCACTGTCAAGGTCACCACTAACCCATGTCCCCAAGTGCCACACGCACAGGGATCCTCATCCCTCCAGGGATGGGGACTCCAGCGCTGCCCTGGGCAGCTGTGCCAGGGCTGGGCAACCCTTTCAGAGGAGAAATTTTCCCTAAGATCCAACCTAGACCTCCCTTGGTACAACTTGAGGCCGTTTCTTCTCATTCTGTCCCTTGTTCCCTGGGAGCAGAGCCCGACCCCCCGGGCTCCACCCTCCTGTCAGGGACTTGTAGTCAGTATCTATTTGTATATTTACATTTTAGTGATTTTATCTATTTATATAGTTATATATTTCAAAAATAATACAGTAATCCCTGCAAGGTTGGTGATCCCACCACTACACATTGCCAGGGCATACTTGTGTAAAATACTCTGGCTTCTCAGTTAGGGGATTTCTTCTTCCCTTAAAATTCAATGTTTTCCTTAAAATATGGAGTTCTTTGGAATTTTCTTGTGCATGAAAACCTCGGGACCAACAGAGCCAAGTCTGACCCCAGCAAATGTCATGATGAATCAGCTGTTTTTCTGAAACCTTTCCCAAATCCAGCTTTTAAAGAAAGCAGTATCCTGGTGTGTGTGTGTGTCTGTGCTCCCCGGGGGGGGATCCCCGTGCTGCCGGGGGGTCCCTGTGTTTCAGGGGGTGTCCCAGTGCTGCCGGGGGTCTCCATATACTGGGGAGGTCCCCATAGTGCCTCGGTGTCCATGCTGCCCATGGGGTCCCCATATTCTGGGGGGTGTCCCCATATTCCGGGGGCTGTCCCCATATCCCGGGGGGGCTCTGTGCTGCCGGGGGGCTGTCACCGTGCTGAGGTGGGGGGAGGTCCCTGTTCTGTGCCCGTGCTGGCGGGTGGTGTCTATATATTCCCAGGGGGTGCCTAGACTGGAGGGGTCTCTGTGCTTGGGGGTGGGTCCTGGTATTCCAAGGGGTTCCCTGTATTCCAAGAGGGGTTCCCTGTGCTGT
>NW_021940560.1:590968-598519 GCF_001715985.3 Manacus vitellinus
CCTCTCCAGCTCTTCTGGAGCCCATTTAGGCACTGGAAGGTGTTCTAAGGTCTCCCTGGAGCCTTCTCTTCTCCAGATGAACACCCCCAGCTCTCTCCCATTTATCATGGGCTAAGCTTTCCCTCAGCCCAGCTTTTCATCCACTCTGAGCCTGGCTCTTCATCCCATGATTCAAAGCTCCTACACCAGGCACCTCCTATCTGCCACTGTGCTGACATGTCAGTCCCTGTGCTCGAGAAAGTCTGTTATTAAAAGAATAATAACTCTATCACAGGTTTGGGAATCCAGGATTGTATTTTCTTTCTCAAATATTCATTACAAATATAGATTGTACTTTATTGGAAGTGGCCTTTAATGAACAGGGTCCTTGTTTGCGTACAAGGAGCAGCTTCCAGTGCCATTCCCTGACAGTAATTGTGGGCTGAATGGAGCCAGCACAATGCCAGAGCTCAGCTAATGGCTATCCTGTGGATTGAGTGCTCCACTTTTGTCATTATCAGGCTACTTTTTAAAATGCAGAAATTAGTCAGGCCAGCAAAGAGTTAATTATGTTCCTTGTGACAGGAAACCCTCAAAGCACATTAATTGTGGAGAATTCTTTGTCTTTAATGCAAAGCAGGAATTTGAAAGGCCTGGGCAGATGATATCATAGAGGCAGTTACTGAAAGCATCATTTAGAAGAGAAAAAAAGTAGCCATGAGTGCAGGAGGAAACCCTCCTGGTAGGTAACTCCCACCCCCACAGGAGCTGCAGGAATCTGGGAGGCACATCCTTGTTTCTGTGTCCCTGAAGTTAAGAACAGGCACTTAAGAGAGGCTGTCTGACTCTGCTTCCTTTCCAGCCTCACTTCTCCCTGGCATTTCTCAGTTTCTAGTGCTCGTGCCTTGGCAAAAGCATGCAAAAACAATGTCCCAAACTGCATATGGCAGCCCTGGGTGCCACTGGCTCCAGCCTTGGAGGCTGTGATGGAGCAGGAGCAGCATCACCTCCGTACTGTGCCAGCCTGGCAGGGGCTCGGTCACCTCTGAGCCCTCTGGAATCTGGCACCGGGTATCTCCGTGGTCATGGGACAAATGGGAACACCACAACCTCTTGCTGGGGCAGGGATGGAGCAGGAGCAGCATCACCTCCGTGCTGTGCCAGCCTGGCAGGGGCTCGGCCACCTCTGAGCCCTCTGGAATCTGGCACCGGGTATCTCCGTGGTCATGGGACAAATGGGAACACCACAACCTCTTGCTGGGGCAGGGAATGCAGGTGACAAACCCCAAGGAAGCTGCCTGGGTTGGCTTCACCCCAAGCACAAATCAAGGCGCCGTGCCCCGCGTGCCGGCACTGCCACGAGACCTGCGAGGGGCTGTTGATTACCAGGCTGAGGAGGAGCAGAAATGATCAGCACAATCAGAGACGGTGTAATTAACTGCACTATGTAAAAAATAAATTAAATAACTCCTCTCTAATGATCACACACCATGCTGAGCTGGGGGGTTCACACAGCACCGGGAGCACTGGGTGGCCCAGTGGTGATGGGGGTCCAGCAGTCCAGCTGAGGGACAGCAGGGAACAGGATAAGGACCCTCACTGCTATTTTGGGGAGAGCTGGGGTGCTGGCCCACCCAGCCAGTCAGTCTGGGGGTTGGGGAGGTGGGAGGGAAGTGGGGAGAGTCCCTTGCTGCTGCCAATGCCCTCAATGCCAGCTGGGCCGGGCCCTCACCTGGGAACAAGGTGATATCAGGGCTCACCTTCACCTCTGAACACTCTGCTAATGCGTTTACAGGTGGAATTGGACCACGTACAGCTTGGTGGTTACATTTCAAGGGCCTTGTTGCACAGACTGTAGGTGGTGGTGGCACCAGGGTCTCCTCATACAAGAGCTGTTTTCATTAGTGAAGCCTGAGCTGCAGCAGCACCCAGACATTCAGTCCTGCCGACTACAAAATTAAACACAATCAAATATGCAAAAAAGCTCCAACCAGTCCTGCAAAGCAATTCAGGCCTAAAGACAGCTTGAAAAAAAAAATAGAGGAATGGGCAACTAAAACAGGGCAGGTAGTTCCATTAAAAGAGAAAGAATTGGATGTAGAGAGGAGGAGTTGCCTTGGCCGGGCAGCCCCACACTGGTCCCTTCTTTCCAGCCAGTACAATTGTCCCAGTGGCACCAGGAATCCAGAGGGTTTTCCCCCTGGTCTCATTGCTCTCCTGGCTTCGACCCTGCACTGTAACACTGACAGAGCCCTGACCCTGGCAGGTTAAGGGACTCCCAGGGACGGGGGTCAAATCCTCAACTGCCTGCACACAGTGATCAATGCAGCCCATCCTTCACTGTCAGCAGCATTTACAGAGAGATGGGGGGGCTGAAAAGTTGGATAATGGTGTAAGGCAATATTAGATTGTTTGTTCAATTATGGGTTAACAGAGCTTTTATTTTCATTAAAGCAGCCAGTAGCCAGTTCCCACTCAACACTGCGTTTTTTTCAGCTGTGGTGAAGTTTCTCCCAGCTTATTGGCTAATTTAGCTTAACTAAGTCAGAATCAGCTGAATAATGTGTCTTTTCCTGTTGCAAATTATGAATAAACCTCCTCCCATTGAAGGCAGGGAAGTTGATAGTGATCCCACTTCTGAATGCAAACTCCAGAAAGGCACAGATTGGGCGCTGCTGTGCTTGGGGTTTATAGGGAAAAAAACAGGCTTCAATGAACAGTTTTTTATATAAATATTTTCCATTTGGATTTAATTAATTGATTTTAATGTGAAGTATTAATAGTGGAAGCCAATATCATCGTTACTGTTGTGTATGTTCCTAAGAGGATTAGCTTCCCTGAAATATATATATTATCCATGAGAGTCAGGGAAGACCCTGGATGCTGTGGGAGCCCCCAGGACATGGCTCTGCTCCTCCCTCCTCCCTGCCCTGACCCACCTTCACCTACAGTGGCTGCACTGTGTGAGGAGCTCCCATGACCAGGTTTGTCCCTGGCTTTCCCCAGGCTGGGAGCCCAGGAAATCTCAGCTGTCACTGCTGCTCTCCACGAGGAGACACAGCCCCATTCCAGAGGAGGACACCAGCACCTCTCTGTGTCTGCTTTTGGGCTGCTCTGAAGGTAAATTTATGCACTGCCAACTGATCTCTGCTGTTACTGATCTTGACAGAGAGCCAAAGAGGTGTTGTGAAAGCTCAGTGTGGGTAGTTGTGGTTTGTGACAACACATGGACACAGAAACACCTGGAGTGGGATGAGATGGGATGAGAGCTGTGGCTTCAGCCCCTCCAGGCCCATTCCCCAGCCTTTGAGACAAGGTGAGATGTGCTGTGGGAGCTTTGGCTTTGCTGCCAGTCAGCCCTGCTCAGCAAAACAATGATGCACATCACTCATTTTAAATTCAAGGTCCGTGTGGAGCCCAAAATTCAGCTCAGCTTTGCAGGAGGCCTCACAGAGCTTTGTGCAGCATCGTTGGTCAGACAAGGGATTTCCATGGGCACACGAAGGAGGAACGGTGGGACCAAGAGTGACCAGTTGTGGGGGACCCACAGTGGGCTCCAGTGAGATGTGAGTGCTCCCTGCCCGGGATGTGGGGTCGTTTAGGGGTCTAAATAATTCAGGAGAAAACTCCAAACGTCACGGAAATGTACACTTCAGTCAGACCTTCCCTCTCCCCATTTAGGGAGCTGAAAGGGGATAAATGGTTTGAAGATGCTATCGGAGTTCCTCTGTAACACCTCTTGTCACTGGAGGAGCCTCCAGTGTCCCTTTTATCTCCATCAGAGGCTGCTCTGTCTGGTGAGTGAAAGGGAGGGAGGGCTCAGCACAAATTACACTGGTAATTCTTTCCAGAACTAATTAACTTAAAAGATACTGTACTGATTGCAGAAAAGGTGTTAACAGAAGCTTATGAAGTTGAAAAACAAAATTAATCTGCATTTGAGAAAGGCTCTGCCTTTAATCTTGAGCTTGTGATGTACCAAATACCCTGAGTGGAGCAGAATGAAGCAAATGATGAATTCTGGTTTTTTCATGTTTGAAAAGCCACGATATCTGGGAGAGGGATGAGAAGGGATACCAACAATTTTTTTTCCCACTTCCACTTGGCACTTTGTTCTTTCCTGATAACAGAAGACACAGGTTGCAGCCTCCACAGAGTGGGGACACACTGGTTGACTCACCCCCCACCACCCTGGGGGTCGGCAGTGTCAGAGCCCTCAGCGAGGCCACCATGGCCCTGTGGGGACAGAGCACAGGTTGCCCAGAGAAGCTGTGGCTGCCCCTGGATCCCTGGAAATGTCCAAGTCCAGGTTGGACGGGGCTTGGAGCAAGCTGGGCTGGTGGAAGGTGTCCCTGCCCATGGCAGGGGGTGGAACAGGATGAGTTTCAAGGTCCCTTCCAACCCAAACGCTGCCATTGTGAGCAGCACCCCTGCATGTGCCCTGGTGTGGGGGACACAGCAGGACCCCCAGAGTGAGCCAGGGCCACCAGGGCCGTGGTCCTGGGGGGGCCCAGCAGGCAGCAGCTCTGCCCACCTCTGTTTGGGAGCATGGAGGGATTTTACTGTTCTCTGTGGATCTCTCTTCCTGCCTAACGGCTTGGTATTATGGAAAAAAAAGTGCCAGTCTTTGAATATTATTTTCACATAAATTCCTTACAAATCATAAAATGAAGCTTTTAAGCCCGAATCCTTTGAATCTGGGAGCAGTCTATATTTCAAGGCATTTCGGACGTTGCTGGTAATATTTCTCTCTCTCATCCCATTTTCCCGAACTGTCCCCGCTCTCCTTTTCCATCCATCCTGCTTTGCCCTCTGACTGCAGTAATGTCTCCAAAGCTTTGCATTTACACCCAGGATGGCCCAGAATTGCTCTGATTTACACCCCAGACGGGGAGAGAACCGAGCCCTTTGAGCCCTTTGAGCCCGTCCCCCCAGCCTGGGGGTGTGCAGGGGCCCAATCCTGGCTCTGTCCCCTTGTGCCAGCCACAGCCTTTAGTGAGCTTTCCTAAGGAAGGGTGCAGATGAATCATATTTTAATATTTAGAGACTAAAATTTGTTTATATTTTAGCAAGATAGCACTTCTGAGCAGCTGATTCGCTCTTGAAGCTGCAAAATCTGGGAACTGGCAATCAATCATGTGCTGGTCCTTCCCTTTCCCCTTCCCCTTCCCTTTCCCCTTCCTCTTCCCTTTCCCCTTCCTCTTCCCCTTCCCTTCCCTGGCACTGGGATGTCTGGATCATAGTAGGGACAAACTGAGACTTGTGTGGCCTGAGGTCAGAGCCCATGTCCTGCTCTCTCCTCTCCAACTCCTCATTGCTCATTGTTTTCTGTGTGATAAGAGTGTATTTTCTCATTTATTTATGGAAATAAATATATTATGGCTCTATTTAGGAAAACAGCTGCTCCAAAGCCACTCCTAGTTTGCATCTGGGCACAGCTGGGCAAAAAACTGTTCTTGGGCAAACCCTGAACAAGTTCCCAAGGAGACACCAAGGTGGCAAAGGCATGACCAGGAGTGTGTTTAACCAGCTCTTACCAGGAGCTGTTTACTAATCAATCCAAAGTAAATTATTGTTTTCTGCTGCCATTAAGTAACCTCTGCCAAAAAATTAACCTGTAAACTGTTTGACGTCCTGGAGCAATATATCAAAATGCTGCCAGCATACTGATCCCTCACCATGCTGCTGCAACAAATCAATTAGGCTACCAATTCTGTTCATTAGAATTCATTTAAATCTCAATTAAAAAGTTAATTAAAAGTAAGAGTGAGAAGGAAATAATGTCTAACATTCTTATTAAACTCAAATCACCAAATTAATTTTAAATCCAAATCAACAATCAGAAGTGGAAATATAAAGAAAAAGGGGAAAAACCCTGGGCAGGCTGTTCTGCTGTGGCACGGGAAGAGGCTGCCCTTTGGTGCTCCCAAGGAGTGATTTTCTGGACCTTGATGCTGCTCAGAGCCCCTGCCTGGCAGCTCCATCCCATTTTATTTTAAAATACAGTATGTCTGATTTCTGGGATGAATTTGTCTCTGTCAGACAGGGCCTTCAGCAACCCCGTGAGTTCAAACAGCTCCTGCTCCCACTCGGCTCACCCCAAGCTCTGTGGGTTGTTTTTCCCTTCACTGCTGTGTCACGGGACACTTCTCTGTAGAAAGGGCTCATCTCTGGGATGAACGTGCCCCGGCCCTCTGTGCTGGGGTGGGGGGTGTGGGAGGAGGGGGCTGCCCCAGCCCAGCATCTCTGTCCCCACCGTGTCGGGGTCCGAGCGCATCTCGCTCGCCGGGAGCGATGGTGACCCGCGACTCCTAGGGGTGGTTTTAATTAGGACACGGACCTTTCCTTCCCGCCTGGGAGCAAGGCACTTATTCTTTTGTTTTCTTAAGGTCCAAAAATAGAACCCTCAGCCGTGAGCATCCTCCTGACAAGCTCCAGAAGCCTCAGCCTGATTTCCCATGCAGTTCTTGGCACCGAGGTCTGGGTGGAGGTGGGCAGGGTCCACCCAGCCTTTCAGTCTCATTAATCATTTGGCTTTCCCTGGCTGCTCGCAGCATCTTCTGGAGGAACCCTTCTCTTTATTCATTCAGACAACCCTTTGGATTAAACAGAGCCAACTAAATGTCAAACCAAATCTGAGTCTTGATGCAGATAATCATTTCAATAATATTTCTCCATTTGTGCCCAAACACCAGGGGAATAAAGCTTTTCTGCTGTCAGGTAGTGTAAGACTGCAGTTGGTGTAAATGCTTGACATTGAGCCAGATGGCTTAGCCGTGCTGCAAACATATGTTCAACAAGCAGGCTTGCACACATTGGAATTTTATTATTTTGCACTGGTGAGGCATGCATATTTATTTACTTGACCCCCTTTGGTGTCACTTTGGTATTAAACCAGCCAGTTATGGAGTGTCTCAGAGCCGTGGGGCAGCCCAGGTTTAGTGTGTCCCTGCTGGGCTCCTGTCAGCACCCAGCACTGGCTGGACCTGCAGCCTTGGAGGGAACATCTCCTGGAGCAGCCCAGCTCCAAGGAGTTCCCCTTCCCCAGACAAGTGTTTCTCTGCAATTATACCAATAATTTTCCCACTTTTTTAAGACCGGGATGTCTCGACAGGTGATATATTGTGCTCTGTCAAGTGCATCCCAAACATCTCGCTGCGATCACCAAATTAGAAAAAAAATAATCAGCGCAAAGGGGGAAAAAATGAACAAGATAAAAAATTAGAATCTTTGGTTGGACTTAGCAGCAGTGACACAGGTACACCGAGCCCAGGAGATGCAGGTTGGTTTTTTTTTCCCAGGCTGATATTAAATAGCCGGATATAAATCTCAGTAATTTCACTAAACAGCACTGGAATGACCTGGCATCTGATCCAGAACTTGTTAAAAGCTGTAGGAAGCTTTTTCCTCACATGTGCTCCAGGCTTCCATTGGGTTTTTGGGTCCCAGTCCTGGCGCTGCACAGAGCAGGTTCTGCCACCCCAACTGCTCTGACACCACCAGGGTGTGTGAGGTCCTGGTGTGGAGAGGTGCCTGCACACCAACTGTGTGGCCTCAGACAGGGCACAGCCA
>NW_021940560.1:599308-600270 GCF_001715985.3 Manacus vitellinus
CCCGGTACTCGAGCTGAGTGTGCAGCAGCAAATTGCTCAGCTGTCCCCACTTGTGGCAATTGAGTGGCACCCTGCTGGGTGCAGGGTGACTCCACACCCCAGGAACAGTGTCCTCCTGCCCAGGGCTCCCATGGCTCCTGGAGGGAGCGGGGGTCCAGCAGCTGCTGCTCTGGGCACTGCACAGCACCAGGGGATGGGTCACTCTGACCAGGCACCCAAACGGAGACTGGTGCCAGCTCCATGCTGCTCACTCAAACACTGCTCCGTGCCTTTGGCATCCGTGCTCTCCTCCTTCTCTCTGCCACTGCACACCCAGTCCAGTTGTTTATTACCTTTAGGGTAGGATGGGGAGGGATGCCAGGTAACCCTGCAAAGGCTGGCACCCACCGTGGCACACGCTGGCTGCACCATGGGCACCACAGTGATGGATTGCCTGTGTCCAGTGGTGCAATCCCAAATTGCACTGGCAGGACCGTAGATTTGTTGCATACGAAATAGGATTATCCTTCTGATGAGATAAAAATCTTTCCTTCCCAATTTCTGACTCTTCGGAGGGACGAAAGGGCACACGCGGACAGGCGCAGGGACTAAATGAGATCTGCCGTGCGGCAGAGGCAGGGCTGGCAGGTTTGGAGGCAGCCCTGCTTCCAGAAGCTCTCATTCCCAGCTAATCAGTGCTGCTAACAGTCAGTTTGATTTATATCTGTTGATAAATCATTCTTCCTTAGCCATGTCCGGCTGGGACTCTGTCGGAGCAGAGGTGTCTCCTCAAGGCACGGAGCAAGCCGGGAGGATGCTCCAGCAGGATCATGTGCACTCAGGGCTGACAACAGGAAACTCCACCAGTGCATTCACCAGAATTTGGGGGTTTGGGGCTTACCTTGCAGGCAGTGCTCTCTGGGTACAGAGCCAGCCTGCAACAGTGCCAGGTGCAGCAGCTCCTGGCACATCCCTGGTGGGCA
>NW_021940560.1:600640-620277 GCF_001715985.3 Manacus vitellinus
TGCCGGGATGGTGTCCTGGCACATCCCTGGTGGGCAGCAGTGCTGGGATGGTGTCCTGGCACATCCCTGGTGGGCAGCAGTGCTGGGATTGTGTCCTGGCACATCCCTGGTGGGCAGTGCTGGGCACAGTCCCAGGGCATTGCCCCCAATGCATGGCCCTGTGCCCAAAATGCTGAGCACCAGGTGGCCACGGTGCCCATGTTAACTTTGGGAGCAACCGTGGAAAAAGCAGAAGCAAATGACTGGAGGGAGAGTTGCTCATGAATTTTCCTATTGATTTTGCTGGGTTTGAATTGGTTTCTCCCGCTGAACAAATCCACCCGCCCTGATTTGCACAGCCTGAGCCCATGATGGGAATATTTGGAATAAAAGGCTCGAGCAGCCCTGCTGCAGCTCCAGGGATCTTGCTGAACAAAGTGCTGCTGCTCCTCCCTGCATCTTCAAGGGAGGTGTTTCAGGATCCATTTAAATCCAACTGACCAAGAATTGGTTCTGAATTAAATCCTACATATATTTAGCCTCCATTTCCCTGAATTCCCATCCTTTCAGTGGAAAACTGGTGAGTGTTTGATAGTTATACACTGGCATTGCAGAGTACCTGAGCATAACTTTGGGAAAATGGCTCTGCCAGGGAAATCTTGACTGCAATTCCAAATGCAGCTCTCGTGGAGTCTCCTCAAGACCCTTAGATGAGGAGGGTGGGATGGGACTGCATTTACTGCTGGGGCTGTGCTGGGATGCCAAGGTGCCAGGATGCTGAGCTGGGTGAGTGGAGGAGGAGGAGGGTGATGGGGTTCCCACAGCAGCTGCTGCTGTGGCACATACAGGTGTGCAAGCAGCAGGTAAATTTTATATCAAACATTATCCATGAGTCTATCCCCTGTAGAAAGGGGAAAAGGGATGGTGAGAGAGCAGGGAGGTACAACACAGGGGAATGGGGGCTGGGGTGCTGCCCACCTTGTGCCCCTTAACGTGCCACAGCCAGGGGTCACCTCTCCTCTCCAGTTTGGTTGTTACTGGGAGCAGTGAGAGCCCCTGGTGAGTTACTTCAGGGGAATGGGGGAGCAGGTCCCCTCCTCAATGACATCCTGCTGGAAAATACGGAGTAAATCACACCTGCCACTGCTGCTCCTTCAGAAAAAAAATGAGCTGGAGCTGGAGTTGACTTAGGATATAGATCTCTATCCTCTCAGTCATTCGTGTGCTAGTTTTTCATAAACTTGGCTGCTTCTCGTTTGCCCTCTAATAATTCTCCGAAGGCTCATTTCCCCTGTATAACTCTGTGCAAACACAAAGTTGAGGAAAGGGTATTTAGACTCATCCTCCAGGAATGCTGTTGTTGGGGAAATGCTTGTTTACCTACGTCAGTAATTTTCAAGAATATAATGTGCATTTGAAGATCAAAGAGAATCATGTGTGAAAACTCCAGCACTCGGATCAGCTTGAAGCTCCCGTGGAATTGTGGTCCTGCCACTCTGGGCTGGCTCCTTGCCTTGGATCACCAAAAGCATGGAAAGGCAAGGGATTGCTGGCTCCAACAGTGGGAGGGTTAACCCCCAACCCCTCCATTTGTGGGTACTTTATGGTGTTATTCTTCATGAGGGAGGAGGGATCTGTTAATTCCTGTTATTATGTCTTCCCTAATGAGTAAGGGTAAATGTCATCAATAGCAGGAACCATTATGTGTTCCATACAGTGCAAGTTACCTCACGACAGTTTTTCCTCTGTATATTTTCTTATTTTTTAATGTATGCAAGGAGGAAAATATTTGTTAAAGCTCATAAATTTTTAAAAATGTATTTATTAAGATTACAAAAAAAAAAGTGACTGGTGACCTGCTTGTCATGCATCCTACTCTCCCTCTTTTTCCCAAATTTACAGAAATCATACAATCCCAGAATGGGTGGAGTTGGAAGGGACTTTGAAGATCATCTCATTCCACCCCCTGCCATGGGCAGGGACACCTTCCAGTAGGCAGTTCCAGTTTGCACAGATGGACAGCCTTGAGCAGAACATCCTGGCTCTGGTGGCCCAGTACAGAGAAGCAGCAGTTTGGGTGCCCCTGGGCAGCCTGAGCCAGGCCAAGGGGGCACCCCAGTCCAGGGCTGGAGCAGTGCTGGGGTCCCACCCGCATCCCCACTGCCCTCCCAGGGCTGGGCTCTGCCCAGCACACAGGGGGTGAGTGTTCAGGACACCTGGCCCCACTGTGTAGCCCGTAAATCCTAGAATCATGGAATATCCTGGGTTGGAAGGGGCCCACGAGGTCATGCAGTGCCACTCCTGGCACCCCTGGGCCACCCTGGCAATGATGAGCAGCCCTCACAGCTGTGGGCACGCTGGAGGAGGAGAAGGGGATGCCTGTTAAACAGCAGCAGCTTGGGCAGAAAAGAGACCAAACCCTGGCTGACAAACAGCCTACAAAGCCCAAGGTCTCTAAAAGTGCCCTTGGTCAGCCTCAGGGAACACCCCTGTGTCCCCTTGGAGTGCCCGGCTGGTACCAAACCCCAGCCACCCCACTGGGCACCCAACAGTGTGGGGGAAATGTGTGGGGGGTGGGTGAACCAGGCTGGCCCATGGAGTGGCACTGAGGGAGCTGGTGGAGTGTCATGGATGGGGCAAAGGTGGGGATTCACCCCCAGGTGTGAGTGTGGGTTCAGCTGCCTGCCTGGTGCCACTGGGAATGGTTGTGTTCCCATGGCACATGGTCTCGTGGAAGGTGTCCCTGTCCATGGCAGAGGGTTGGAATGGAATGAGCTTTAAGGTCCCTCCCGGCCCAAACCAGCCTGGGATTCTGGGATTCTATGGTCCTATGATCCTGACGGCAGGACGATTCCTAAATCCCGTGGCTGGAGGCTGGGCCTGAGGATTCATCCAGGAGGCAGGATCTGCTCTGTGCCCATGCCTTTGCAGCCAGGCACGTGCACAGACCCGCCAGGGCAGTCCCCGGGGAGTGTGACAGGGACGTGCAGGCTGCTGCCAGCAGGCCATAAATAAATCCTGCTCTGCCCTCAGGCAGGAGCAGCCCAGGAGCTGAGTCCCTGTGCAGGCAGCCAAGGGGATGGGGGAACTGGAGCTGTCTGTGCCCCAGCACGTTCACAGGCACCGCCTGCCCCCCGGGGGCTGGTCCTGGGGTGCCCTTCATCCCCGTGCCCCGTGTGCAGGGCACAGGGAGGCCCGGCAGACACTCCCCGTGCTCTGCAGGAACCTGGCTGGTGTCGGTGTGCTGAGCACAGGGGGAGCAGGATGCTCTCTGGGACACACCCACCCTCCCCTAGGGGTGCTGGGTTACCCAGGACTATGCCCTGCAGCCTGGTCCTCTCCCCTTCCCTGCATCCCTAGGCACGGCCCCTGCAGCCCCTCACGTGCCCACGGACCATCCTGGCTCCGTTGGTTCCCTTTTCTCCCCTGGCATTTTGCAAAGCCCTGGGAGTGCAGGTGCCCCTTCCCGTGCCAAGCTGCCCTAGTCCCCTGGGGCTATGGGGGCCCCCTATGGATGCCATGGGTGCCTTAGGGCTCACCCTCCCTGTGCCCCGTGGCCCCGGCACCGCTGCCCCCCTCCATCAGGTATTGGGGTGTGCAGAGGGCAGTGCCCTCCTGGGAGCCAGGCTCGGGGTGTTTGGGGTTCCCCTGTGCCGCACCCCGGGGTGCCTGTCCCCAGGAAAGGGCGGGAGCAGGGACGGGGCCAGACGGAGCAGCACCCGGCACTGGGGAGGAAAGTTTGTAAAGAAAGTACTGAACACAGACTTCCCGGGGTATCAGAAGGAAAATTTATGCATCGCCTTTGAGTTCAACTTCTCCATTAAAGCTTTTTCCCTATAATCTAGGGAGTTCTTATCTTGGTGACTTATGATGTTATGGAGGGGCTCATGCATGGAAAATGTCAATAGAAATAGTAACTCTAGAAGGGAAGGGCCTCCTAATTAGTCCCCATTTAGATTTTATGATGGCTTTGAGATCTGCTCATCCTGACAGTGCGCACTCTGGTTACATATTGTTCTAGCCTGAGGGAACCATAGGAAAATCCAGATTTATTGTACCTATCATACCAGCATATTTCATTTGCCATTATGAGCAGCCATCTCGCAATGATGCAGGAGTATTTATTACAGATTAAATTGTAGGACCTGGATGGTTTAGTGAGGTTCTTGAGGTATCATTTATGTCATTAACTGGCTCATTATCAGATCTGCAAATCTCAATTCCTTTTTTTGTGCCTTCTGTTTCTGAGCAGGGACCTGGGCTGGGGCTCTGGCAGGTCCCAGGGTGTGCATGGGGACAGGGTACAGAGGCAGAGCATCCGTAGGGTGGTGGCCCTGGGAGCTGGGGCTGCTCCAGGTCCCTGGGGACCCTGAATCCCCAGCTCCACACACGTGGGAGCGGGACACGCCACTGCCCCCAGCGAGGTGCCACCCTCCTCTCTCGCATGTTCCCGCACCCATCCCTCTCCATCAAACCACAACTTAGAGAGGAGAAGCTGGGAAAGGCAGTGTAGGAGAGGAGGTAATTTAACTCTAATTATTTAACAAGTCTGTTCCAGGCGTAAGCTTATTACCAGCGGCGAAAGGATATGCTGGATTTTTTTTCTCTCTCTCTCTTTTATGCTTTATCTCTACTTGGAGAATTATTTGAAGAGGTTTAATCCAGCCTTGATTGTTGTTGTTAATGGGCAAGGAGAATGGGTTATTCCATGTGCTCGGCTGCTCAGCTCTCCAGAAAAGTCACGGGGAGAAGGGAGCTCTCAGACACCGCCTGGCTCTTCGATTTAGTGATATTATTTGAATTTATTGTTCGCTCCGACTCGCGTGTCCTGCCTTGTTGGTATTTGCCCTATTTACTCTCCTATATTGCTTTTTCATAAAACCAGGGGATGGCATTTAAGTTGTTGTGTTCTTTGGTATTAAAAGGCACTCGGAACAAGCCCGGGAGCACATCCCGGATTGTGGGGTTCAGGGCAGAACCTGCCCCACTCCTGGGTGGCTGAGATTAATTAATTCCTGGGCTGGCCAATATTTCTGGGGAAGCTAAAGCTCAGGAAGGGGGAAATAATGCATAAAAATACCACCTCTTCTCACCCCTCACTTCACAGCCAAGGCAGCAAAAAGGCTGCAGAGAGTGTTTGCACCCCAAGTTATTTTTGGGGCTCTAAAGTCACGGCGTTACGAGGACAAATACGGGCAATGCCCTTCCCAGGGGTGCTTGCCAGCTCTGAGCTCCACGGGTGCCCCTACAGCATCAACCCAGCGGGAGCAGCTGCAGGGTGATGCTGGAGGGAACAGGCACAGAGGGAGAGGAGGGGAAGCCCAGCCCAGTAAAAGTCTGGCTTAAACTCCAAACCAGGGGATTGGCACCCAAACATTCACCTGAGACTGAGGGCAGAGCCAGCCCTGCTCAGGCTCCTGTGCTGGACTTGTTGCTGCAGGAGGAGTCCCCACGGTGATGCTGCCCCGGGGGGGTCTCACCCCTCCCTGCCCAGCTCAGCCAGAGCCCCCCACAACGTGTCCTCACCCCAAGACCCTCCCTGGAACACCTGAACATTCCCTGGAACCACAGGCACACGTTTGACTTCCAAATCCATAATGCATTTTGGAGACCTGTAAAAGTTAACCCTTCACAATGGTTACTAATTTTATTTGTTTTATTTGTTTTATTTTTTTTAGCACTTTGTACCTGTCTTTGAACAGAGCTGTCTGCTCTGGGGTTAAACTGTGCAAACTGGGTTGAAAATAGAAGGTGTGAGAGCATTTAGATTGTGCTTTTCCTTGAAGAGCTTCAGGATCCTCTCAGCTTTAAAAAATGTTTAGATGAGGTGCTTCTCACTGTAACTTACACATGGCCCTTCCCTCTTTATTTAATTTATTTTGCATTTTCCTCTAAAAAATAAGGGACATTTTTAAACTAAAAAGAGAAGAATTTTTGGATATTTATCTCAAATCAGTTTTCTAACATCTGCCTTCCGTGTCCACACGGGGTGAGTAAATTCTAAATGAGAATGTCAGTAAAAGTGGCAATGTGTGTGCCCTCTCTTAAAGGGATATTTTCTGGTTTAGCACCTGCAATGCCATGAGGAAATTTAGGTATTTTGTGCGCTTTAAACCTGCAGCTGCATCAGTGAGGAAAGCACTGCTGAGCAGGGATGGTTTGGATATTGTTTGGCTATTCCTGTGCTGGGTGTTTTAAAATGAAAATGGAGTATAATTAATAAAAATAAATAAATAAATGCCTTTACCTGAGTTGATAGCAAATTACTGAGAATTTAGGGCTGAAGGAGCTGTCTCCCCCAGCCTGGCTACTGCAGGTACCCCTGAATAAACACAAATCTGCTATAAGTGGGCTCCTTGGAGTAAGAGTCGTAGCTGAGCCTGCTTTGTGAGGCTGCCCTCGCCAAGCTCAGCCTTTGCCACATAATCTTAATATTGAGGCTGCTCGTTAATCTCCATTCCTGGTTTAGGTTGGGCTGGGCTGCTCCAGAGTGCTGGCTGGGTTGCCGTAGGAACAAGGAATTCAAGTAAATATGCTCAGGGAGGAGAAATGTCTACTAATTAAATGTGAGTAGCATTGATAAGGGACCAGGGCTGGGAAAAGGTAGAATGTGATGGTCTTGTAATTCATTAGAAAATACATACATATACATGTATATATCTGTGTATATAATAATATAGAAAATACACATGTGTGTATATTTGTCTATATATAATATATATTGATATTAATGTATGACACATATATGTATGCATATATAAAATATATATGAGAGGTTTACAAGACTTTTATATGATGCATACACCTCTTTGTGGGGAGAGTTACATATGTTGAAGATGGCAGGAACATTTTTATATAGAAGTGACACTTTATACCATTTTTTTCTTCTGAGGCTATAAATTCCGTAGTCTTCTCTGAGCCCTTTTATGGCTCACGCATGGCAGATGAAGACATTCACTGGCTCTGTGGGTGCTGGGGCCTCATTCACCCTCACCAACGCCCAGCTTGCACAGCTGGGGTGACATTTCTCATGGAAAGGGACCCCGTGGCCCACGTGATGCCTCAGTTTACCCTGGGTGCAAATGGGATAATCAAACTTTTGATCTCCCCCTTCCTCTTCGTTTGCTCCTTAGCTGATTCCTTTTTTTATCCTAGGCAAGGACTACTTAATCCTGCACCCATAAATCGAGCCCAGCTGGACTCCCAGAGGTGCTGGGGCCGTTCAGAGTCGAGCAGAGCTTGCTGGGCAGAGATGCTGCCAACATCCAGCATCTTCCAGCTGGGTCCTTCCAAACCAAATGGGCTGCAAACACGGGTAATAATTGGTACATTGATAAACAATAAACACCAATAAACCGATGTTACAGGTGGGGAAACTGAGGCACCGGAAGAAGATGCAGGTTTTATTAAAAAGCCACATAGACGTGGCTTTTGGGGACATGGTTTAGTGGTGACCTCGGTGGTGCTGAGTTGAAGCTTGGACTCGACGTTCTTAGAGGGATTTTCCAACCCAAATGATTCAGTGAGTCTGTGGTAAAGCCTCTAATATTGGAAAGTCAGCTTTCTCAGCTTCCCCTTCCCAGAACCCTGGGGAAACCCCTGGGCTTGCTGAGCACATGAATCACATGCAAGGGGAGAAATGGGGTTTGATTTTTGTCCGTGTCACCACCCATCCACCAGCCCGTTTGCAGCCACGGCCACCCCCGGCGGGCTCCGGGGGCTGCCCAGAGCTCACATCAAGCGAGGGTCGATATGAAAACTCCTGCAGCAGCGCTTGGGAGCATCACGGCTCCCTGAAGAGAGGCGTGCAGGGGTTTCCCTAAAGACCGGGCTTTTCCTGAATTCCTACCATTGAGCCGCCGATGTTCCACCCGCGGGGCAGCGGCTCCCTCCGGAGCAGGACAGAGGTGTCTCCTTCATCTGCATGAGCACGTGGACTCTGCACTCATTTCATTCTCATTTTTAATTACAGCTCAAGGACTAAATCCATCTCAGGCTGGTGCTCAGGTGGGATAAATCCAGCGAGGGTCCCAGATTTACAGCGGGGCAGTAAGAGCAGGGTGTGCCTGGTTTCCTGATGCCCCTGTGCTCCCTGGGGGCTTTTACACTTGGTCCTGGCTTTCCTTTTTCACGTTTGCCTTGCCCTGAGGGACTGGCCACTGTCCCCCCTTAATGCTGGGGGTCAGTCCCTGCCTTCCCCCATGGGCTCACCCCCGTGTTCTGGGGTGATCTGGGAGCAGTGCTTAACCCACGGAAGTGGTCACAGGACAATTCCATCAGCCCTGTAACCGCTCACAGCCACTGTCCTTCCCCCTCCCCGTGTCCCTCACCTGCCCCATGGGCACAGTCACCAGTGGGCACAGGACACCACAGCCCCTGTGCCACCGCCGGTGCCTGTCCTTGCCCACAGCACGAGGAGCAGACGATATCCAGCGGATCCTCACACCCATGGAAAAGCGCCTGGCAGAGAGACAGGCTGATCTCAGTGCCCCGACCATTTACAATTTATATGTCCTTGTCAGACGGGGAGTTTGATGACTCTAATGTCATGTTTGTCCCTCACCCAGAGAAAATCTCCTTTTAAAGATCACCAGCCCGGCTCTATTGACAGGAACCGCGCAGGTCACGCCGTTGACATGTGTGGGATTGTTCCAAAATGCAGATCCTTTTCAACCGTTAAAAAAAAGACAGAAAAGCCCTAACACCTTGCAGTTCCCAAACTGGATGGGACCCAGAGCAGCTCTGGCTCTGGAGTGGAGCTGGGTGGGCTGTAGGGACACAGCAGCTCCCTGGTGCCAGAGCCTTGTTGGTTCCTCTGGCAGAACCAGGGTGTGTTGGACAGGATTTCTCTCCCGTTCTGAGCAAAGCTCTCTGAAATATGGATATTTCTGTGCCCTGTCTGGACACTTCTACTGAGCCCTGGTGCTTTTGTTTCCCAGGAAGCCGCATTAGAAGAGGAATAGGTCCCTTGGGCAGACCCTGTAGAGCAGCAGCACACCTGGATTTGGTGGCATCACCATCTCTTTCCCTGAGATCTGACAGCCAGGAGCACTCCTGTCCCTGCCTGCAGCCCTGCCTGGCACAGCCCTGCAGCCTGGGGTGGTGACTGGGATGGTCCAGAGTCATGAGTGCATCCCCTTCATGTCTGGGATGCCCAGGGATGTGTCCAACCATCCCTGCGCCTCCAGCACAGCTTGTGTTGGTGTGGCCATGGTGGGCAGAAGCTGTGCCTCTCCTGAGAACAAGGAACTACCTGGAGAACACAGGCTGGGAGGTTGGGAGCCTTGCTCCTCTCTGAGCCAGAGAAACTCCCAGCCCCAGAACTCAGAGCTGTTGTGTCCATGACTGTCACCCCGGGCAGTGCAGGTTTACTCTCTCCAGAGGAGCACTGAGTGCCTTGCTCAGTGGTTTCAGCTTTCCAAGCGATGCTGCTCCCACCACATCCCGTGAGACACTAAAAGGGATGCTCTGCTAGACAAAGATGCCTTTGGAATTTCAGTCCCTTTCTATTGAGGCTTATTATTATTCATCTCTGGACGTTCAGGTGTCCTTGAACACTCTGCACTTGGTCAGTGTGGTGCGTCTCCCTTCGGGAATGGCTGGAGACCCCCAATCCATGGAGCCTTGCAGGGGCAGTGCCTGAGCTGACCCCCAGGGCTGCAGCTGCAGCTCCCCCTGGCCCGGCAGGAGCCCGTGCTGAGGGCGGAGGAGACGATGGTCCCTTGGGGATTCACAAATTGAACTGGCAGCAGGTTTAACCCCAGTGCACTCCTCACACAATGCACTGGTTGTGCAGGTCTGTGCAGCCCAACCAGCTGCATTCAGCCTCAAAACCAAGGGAAAACAAAGCACCCACAAGGGCCTGACCCCGAGCTCTCCTGCCAGGAAGCGGGGTGGGGTGCTGGGTTTGTGCCCTTGGAGCTGCTCAGCATCACCCCCGGGGGGTCAGACTGTGCCCAGGGCACGCAGGGGGACTCCTGTTAATTTAAGGGGAATTATGTGAATTGTACAGCACGGGTTGACTATACTCCTGAGTATTGTGGTTATTATGTTTACCATCAATATGCATGAAGGCTTCTTAAAAAAAAAAGCAGGAGCAGGGAAATTTTGCTCTGAACCAGAGAAGTGCCACATCTTCTGGCAGTGGCTGTGGAAGCAGTGTGTTTTTCCCAATTTATTTTCCCTCTATATTTCTCAGAGTGCTGTCTGGAGTTATGAGGACAGTTGTTGAAAAAAGCAAATTGTGCTGGTGCACATCATTTTACAAGGGCCCAGAGTGACAGAACAAGGGGGAATGGCTTCAAACTAAAAGAGAGTAGGTTTAGATGGGATATTAGGAAAAAGTTCTTTACTGTGAGGGTGGTGAGGCCCTGGTACAGGTTGCCCAGAGAAGCTGTGGCTGCCCCTGGATCCCTGGAAGTGTCCAAGGCCAGGTTGGACAGGGCTTGGAGCAAGCTGGGCTGGTGGAAGGTGTCCCTGCCCATGGCAGGGGGTGGAACGAGATGATCTTTAAGGTCCCTTCCAACCCAAACAATTCTGGGATTCTAGGAGTCTACCATCGTCATTGCTGTTTGGCCTCTTCAGGAAACCAGATGTGTTTGATTTTTAATTCCCTTTGGAGTTTTCCAGCCCAGGCAACTCCCTTGTCTAAGGCAATATGTAACTTTAGACCAGAGAATCTTAGGAAACCTGGGTTCTCCCTGTGTGGCACTGGTCTGGGTGAATGCTCTGGTGCAGCTTGTGTCCAGTGCCAAAGGACAATGTTCTGTGGGTTTCTTCCTGTTATTGCTGAAAAAGTATCTTTTATAGGTGTCACAGAGTCCCCTTCACAGGCAGCACTTTAATTTCTGCCACCAGCTGTGGATGTTACCTGCACTGGGGGGGAGGAGGGGTGCAGGCACCCGGGGGGTGCGGGTGGGGAGGAGGGGGTCTCCATCCCCAGCACTGTGCCCCGGGATGGGGCAGGGCCCCTCTCCCCTCTGACTAAAGCCAGCAGAGGGAAGAAAGGCAGCAGTGGGCCCTTGCCTTCTGCCGCCGCCTCCGCCGGCGGCCCCGCACAGGCTGCCAACAGGGCACTGCTCTGCCAGTTGTAAATTTTAATTGGCCATCTGGGGAAAGCACAAACCACTGACTAGAGATTAATCAGTAAATTAACCCAGGCATAATACACATTTCCCAGCGGGGCCGGGGCTGCTGGAGGCTGGGGCGGAGCAGGCGGGGATGCGGCAGGACTCGCGCGGGGGTGCTGTTATTGCCGACGGCCGCGCCGCCGAACATCTTCCCCGTGTCCCGAAATTCCCTTCAGCGTGACCTTGGCGGTGCCCCTGATTTGTACGGCAGTTGCCGAGAGGTTTCCCCGTAAGTGCTCAACACAGATGGCACAGGTAGCGCTGCCGGCGCGGGAGGAGCTGATGAATGAGCGGCTGTGACACCTTCCCCCCGGGGAGCTGTTCGCTGCCGCCCGGCCGGCCCGCGGCTGTGCCCGCCGGGAGCGCCGGGCTCCGGGCTGTGCCGCCAGTGCCGAGCCTGGAAACAGGGCTGGGGGAAGCAAACATCAGGAATGATAAGATTGCCCAAGTGTTTTTAATTTTCTTGATCCTGCAGAAAGATTTCGGGCATCCCTCGCATAGGAGGAGAGTCACCTCTGGCTGGCGCAGGTTCCCCTCTGGCTACACAACCACGACGGGGGCAGGCTGGGGGCAGCAGAACCTCAACCTCTGCCTCGTGCTGCCCAGGGAAGGGGCAAACCCCTCTTTCCCCCAGTGGTCACATCCCCCGTGGGTGGCAGGAGCGGTGGGGAGGAGCAGGAGGGGGAGCACTGAGCAGCAGCAGCCTCGCTGTGCAGTCTGGGCTGCAGGAACCGATGGGGTTTGGGTTCAGACACATCTCACCAGGACATTTGTGACACACTCCCCATCCCTGAAAATGTTCCAGACCAGCCTGGACAGGGCTTGGAGCAACTGGGTGTAGTGGGAGGTGTCCTTGCTCATGGCAGGGGGTGGAATGAGATGAGCTTTAGGGTACCTCCCAGTTGGACTGGCAGCAAGTTTAACTCCAGTGCATTCATCACACAGTGCACTGGTTGTGCAGGTCTGTGCAGTCCAACCAGCTGGGGTTCTATGGTCCCCTCCTGTCCCAAATGCTGCATGTGGCTTTAGACCAAGAGGACACTGTCCCTGTGCCCTGTGCACTGTCCCTGTGCACTGCACAGGTTTATACCAACTTTCCTATCCTGTTACCCAAACAATTAAAACTGACTATGTTGGAGTGTGACACCTTCTCCAGCAGATTCCCTACTTTGGGGTGAAGTTTTGTGGTGTTCAGTTTGGTAACCCCAAGGACTGACTCTGCCCTAAAGAACGAGTCCTGCTCTTCGGAATTTAAACATTTCTCCCAGTAAGTGGTTCCTTGGCTGGGAATATATGGATGCACCACTGTATCGTGCCTGTGATATTGCATTTTCCCCACTGTCTCTTCTGCCTGACATGATAATGAGCTCTGTGTTAAGCCAGAAAAAAGCAATTTTCTCCTGAGGTTAATTTCTTTGGATTGCCCACCTGAAGTGGGGAGTTGCATATAAATTCTAATTTGTACTGAAGTGCAGAAGATTGAGTTAGTTTTTTCGGCATAGATGATACAGTGCAAATCCTTATTGACACACGGGGTGTTTTGTTCTGCCTTCCTGGCAATTGCCTCGGGAAGAAAATGATGATAAACCCGTTTGTGGCTCTTTGGCTCCTTTTAAATGAGTGTCCAAGGCCAGGTTGGATGGGGCAACATGGTCTAGTGGAAGGTGTCCCTGCCCATGGAGGGGGTAGAACTGGATGAGCTTTAAGGTCCCTCCCAACACAAACTTGCCCCTTTCAATGCTTGAGAACCTTTTCCATGAGGAAATTCTTCCTGAAATCCCATGTCCCACTAGCACAGCAAAGGACAGTCAAGGCGAGGTCTGACCAGAGAAACTCCGCCTCCTGGGATACTGGTCTCCTCCCCAGCAGGGCTGCTGGAGCATTTATCTGCTTGTGGGACAATCAGCCCAGTTATTTCCTTACCTAAGTCCATTTTCCTGCAACTGAGCCTAAAGTCTGGAATTTTTCCATCCCTTGCTTCCCAGAGCAGCAAGCCAGGCTGCTCCCCCTAAGCATCACTCAGTGTTTCACAGGGAGAGGAAAACTGGTGTTGTGATTAATATGTAAAACTCCTAATTAATGGTGGGTCTCAGAGCAGCATGCATAAGTAATTCCTTTGTATTTGATAACAGGGTGTATTGGAGGGGCTCTACACCTCATTATTACCCACCAATTTCCTTAAGGGGTGGGCAGCCCCTTTCCTGACAGCCCCTGGTACAGCACTGCTGGAAAAGCCTGGAAAAGCCTGCTAAGGGACAGGGGGAAATGGTTTGGGTTCTGATAATTCCTTATCCTTACCAAGGAAATAGAAAGGAGAGTGACCAAGAAAGGGGATGTCCAAGAGACATATTGACCCCAACATCCCCGTGGGTGTGGCTGGGCAGGAGCTCGTCCTTGCTCAGCCCTGACTCTGGTAATGCCCACGAGCACAGGAGAGGGGTTTGATGGAAAAACATTGATGATCTGGTAATTGTAATTGTTATAGTCTGACCGGAGGTGGAGACCTACAGTGTGATCTCCCCGAGCCCTGGAGCTAAACTGTCTTACTGAGCTGCTAAACCACCCAAACTCAGCACCCAGCTCAATAATGCAACTGAACAAAGGAAGAAAAAAGAAGGTTGGTGGCCTCAGGAATTAAGTCCTGGTTAGCTCAGGTGGTCTGGGATCCTCCTGGATCTTCTCAGTGAGGGGCCCGGTGTGTGAAGGCTGGTCCTTGAGCCACTGCGGGAGAGGAGGGTTTTCAGGAGGGATTTAGGGGAGAAAAAGTTTGTATAGTGGGGAGGGCCAGGCTGGCGTGTGCCTCCTGGAAGTGACTGCGAAGAACATATGGTTTCATTTAGTGCAAGAGACTTTGTAGATTATAATTGAGTAGATAATTGGGACAGGATGATGATTGTTTATGAGAGGGAGGGATTCAGTAATTATTCAAAGATGCTTTAAAAGGCTCACAAATACAAAGGCCCTGGAGGGGCCAAAACTTTGGCTCCATCATTTCCTGCCTCTCCAGAAGTAACGTTTAAGCACGTATGAGAAATCAGTAATAAGGTGCTGGGCACTGGGGTGCTGTGGGTGGTATGGGATGGCAATGCCCCTGGCCATGGCTCCTGTGCCCAGTACAACATCCCCATCCTCGAGCAGGAACCTGGTGGAATGTCATGGCTGGGAAATTTGCATTGGGGATGTCTGAAATCATGGACAAAAGCTGCTAAGCTGACAGAGGGTAGATTTAAATGAGATATAAGGAAGAAATCCTTCCCTGTGAGGGTGGGGAGGCCCTGGCACAGGTTGCCCAGAGAAGCTGTGGCTGCCCCTGGATCCCTGGAAGTGTCCAAGGCCAGGTTGGACAGGGCTTGGAGCAACGTGGGCTGGTGGAAGGTGTCCCTGCCCATGGCAGGGGGTGGAGTGGGATGGGCTTTAAGGTCCCTCTCAACCCAAACCATTTTGGGATTCGGGGATTCTCTGATTCCATGTGACCCTTGGGAGGGTCTGTGGCAGCACACACACATCAGTACTGGCCCTTCTGCAACCACACAGGTTTCTTTGACTCTGAAGAGTGAACATTGGTTTCAATTATTTCAAATTCTGGCCTGTCAAAATATATGTGAATAAACAAATGTGAGCAGGCAAACAACACTCACGTATCCCAAATATTTCTTCTCCTCAGCATGCCTCTCCAGAAAAGCCCGGACGTGTATCTCAAATAATTAGATTTTGTTCAGTAATCAAACTCAATCAGACGGATTCTCTGTGAACTACTTTTATACCCACAATGAGGAATGTGTGTCGTTCTCTGCGCATTTGCATATTTTTCCATAAACCTAAAACCAATCAATTTTGAAGAGTTATGATAATATAAAGAATCTGAGGCAATTACATGTCTTTTAAACAGGGATTCAAAATACATTCCACTGGCAGGGTTCACGGAGCAGAGCAGTCAAAACTTCTTTAACCCTTTCGGTGACACCTCGGTGTGGGTGCAGAGGTGACACTCGGGACGTGGCCGCTGCTGGAGCCGGTGCTGCAACTGGGGACCATTTATTCCTCCTGGTCATTAATCCTCCCATCCCAGCCCGGGGCTGGTGCCACCACTGCCCTTCTGTGGCTCCAACGTGGAGCTCTCATGGCACAGCATGGAGCAGTGCTGCCAGGGGACCCGTCCCAGGGGGGGCCAAGAGGCAAATTAGCAGCACCGTGTTTTCCTCCTGACTCCGCCAAATATCACACCCGCCACCATATGGGCTGGAACACAGACTTCTCGGGGATTTCATTTCCATCAACAGGGAGGAATTATGCAAAGTGTTATAGGTAGGGCTTGGAAATGTTTTTTTTAAAACAGCCATTTGGTGGAAATGACTTTTTAATGATTTTTCTCTGTGGTTCCGCCTGGCCACGGCAGCCTTTTCCATGTTTATTAAGTAGTTCAGACCTTGTCTTTCGTGCTGTTAATGCTCCAATCCAGAGCAGGCAGAGCACCTCCAGGGGTTTGGATGGGCACCCAGAACTGCACGTCCCACCTAACAAGCTTCACTTTGGAGGGGAGCTGCCCTCAAACCCCTGGCTCAGTGTGCACAGAAAGGGAATTTTTTTCGGTGTATTTGTGGCCCTGCTGTAGCTCCTGGGACCAGGAACACCAGCAGAGCTCATGCCCACGGGATGGGGCAGCTCCTGAGGTGAATGCCAGCGTTTCTAAAGAAATGACATCCACCTCAGTGGCAGCAATTAAAGCACAGCTGTCACCTCCCTGTCCATGCTGTGTGTGCATCACACCACAGCTGAAAGGCCGACATATATCCAAGGAACAGGATCATTCAGGAAAAGCCAGGAGGAGAAGGAAGATATCTCTGGTGTGGCTGCTGGAGGAGAGTGTGTTTGCTCAGAGTATATTGGAGACCCGGATCCAGGGGAGGTCATGCTTGTGGAAATATTACCACTGTAATATCGCGGGGTCAGGGCTGGGGCAGGCTGGGCTGTGCAGGAGATGGCACAGCAAACACGTGTGGGAGAGCACAGCTGAGCCCCCTCCTTGCCCACTGCCTTCCCTCCTCGTCACCCCAAACCATGTCAACGTTTCCCCCCACGTGCCTTTGTCTCCATCCTCTGACCTCCCCACACCTTGTGGACCCACAGTCCACCCCTGAGCCCTGTGGACATCCTCGTGGGCCCCTTGTCTTCTCCAGAGCTTTGTGGACCCTGGTCCTCTCCAGACCCTTGTGTCCCCCTACTCCTCTCCAGACCCACTCCTCATCCTAAACAGAGGATCATCTGCAAGTTCAGGATCCGGAGAAGGTAGGAAATCCCAGGGATGGGGACAGGAGGAGGTGACAGGCGCCAATAAAGGGGGTTTCCAGACCATGTTGCTGGAGATAAAGATGCCAAAAAACTTGGTATTTCAACCCAAAGAGCAGCACCCCAGTGACAGTGGGCTGCAGGCTGTGCTCCCGGAGGAGCAGCACCCCAGTGACAGTGGGCTGCAGGCTGTGCTCCCGGAGCACAGGGAGAGCAGGGATTAGCTGTGGGTTGTCAGCAGCAGCTCCTTCAGGGCTAAGGGAGGGTCAGCAAAGAGCAGCTGCTGCTGCTGTGGGGGAGACCCAGGGGCAGCCACAGCGCTGGCTGCAGACCCTCACTTCACGTGAATTCCTGTTTATTGGCCTTGCCCTTCTTCCGAAGGGGGGAGAAATTCATTCTGCATCCCCGTCATTTGCTTCCTACTGGAATATCTTTCACCAGCATTTCCAGTGTCCTCTCCCCCTGCAAATGAGTAATGGGGGAAAGTAACTTTGGAAATGACATTGCAATGTAATCATCCATATTGTGTATTGTGGTTAAAATTGATTAAAATAATATTGAAACTCCCCCAAGGGATTATGCAATTATAAGTCAAGTCCCAAATGGAAAAGGTTTTTGAGAACTTGGCAGATGTCTTAATGAAAATGAAGCATTATAGTAATATATTAGTGCTATTTGTATGTTATTGACAGCAAGATCACTAAACTGTATAAATTACTGTCCACAAGAATGGCTGAATTGTTTTTCTTTCAGGAAATTTTTAATCAAATATAATTTCAGAAAAATAATTGTTTAATTTTGGCCTTACCTTTGATCTGCACGTTGATGGATCAATTATTAAACTGAGTTTTAGCCACTCATTCGCTTTGGAAGTTGACACTTTAAATATTTGATTTTACACCCATTTTGTTTTATTACAGAGCAAATTGTGGCCCATGCCAGAGACTATTCCGTGCAGCCCTGCGATAAAAGGCAGTCGGAGGCTCCCAACTTTTGTTTGCTGCCCTCCTGGCACAGCCCCTTCCAAAGGCTGGGGGGAGCACAAGTGGGGATGGGAGAGGGCAGGTTCCCCTTGGGAAATCTCCTTCCACTGGGGGAATGTTGAACCCTCCCGAGCTGCCTCATTAAGCATTTGCATAAACGGGCTGGGGATTTGGTGGGTGTTGCCTTTTGCCCTGCACAAAACAGCCCTGTATAAATAAACACAGGGAATTTGTATCAGGAGATTTATTCCCATACAGGAATTTCTGTTCCAGTGGTTAAGATATAAACTGCCTGCCTGCAACTACACAATATTTTAGTCTCTAATTTTAAAAAGATGCTGTATTTTAATACCTTTTTTTAAAAGAGATACCAGTTTTTATGAAGCACTACATGAGTTGCTGATGGATAAATCACCCAAGCATGGTTAAAGAGACCCTAATCTCCAGATGGTACCAGATCCATTTAATTGTATCCTCTGACCTCATCTCACCTGAGCCTGCATTAAAATCATAATACAGTTCAAGTGTAAAAATGATATAGTGTTTATTCGTCCTGTTTATAGGGGGGCAAACACACAGTTAAATTCAGATGTCGAGAATTAGTGTAGTCATTTGAAAAGGTTGAGTTAGATCAAACTGACTCTCAGCATTTTATTTGCCCTTTTTTTATTCAAATGGCTCTATTGCTACAGTTCGACATCTCTAATGAAGGGGGAAGCTGAGGGAGAAGTGAGATGGGTTTTGGGGCACGGCGAAGGCGGATCCAGCCCTGGGGAAGGGGGATGAAGCACTGGGGCTCGTTTTTGATTTGCACCATGTGTGACGAGAACGGGCCACATGCATCACAAATGCCCTGCAAATATTTTAATATTTGAGTGCCCAAATCATCCCCTCCCTCTGTGTCCCATCCTCCCTACTCCAGCAGACAGGGATGCCCCTTCCTGCCCGGCACGGGGACCTGCACACACCACTGAGAGTTCCTGCTTCCTCCTCATGTCTACAGCTGGTATGAGCTTGCTTTCATGGAATGATGGAGGCATGGAATTATAGAACACAGGCTGGTTTGGGTGGGAAGGGGCCTTGAAGACCATGTCTTTCCATCCCTGCCATGGGCAGGGACACCTTCCACCAGCCCAAGTTGCTCCAAGCCCCGTCCAGCCTGGCCTTGAGCACTTCCAGTGCCACTTCCCTCCCTGCTCTCAGGGCATCCCCCTGTGGCCACAACACTTTGGGGATCTCACCTGAGCTCCTTCTCCTCAGGGTAATCACCTGAACCAACACCCTCCACCCTTGCTGCTGTCCCCTAAAATAGGGATCCACCTAAAATCAGGTGGTCAAGCTTTGCAGACTGGTGATTGTGGGAGTAATTAATAATCCTGCTCACCCCACAGTTACACACACACACATGAAATTCCATGGGAAATCTATGTTGACTTGTGTGTTGATGTGGTACCTTGTCTTCATCACACAAGAGCAAAATGCTTCACCGTGGTGGGGGAAAACCTGAGGGGGGATGGGTGGAGGGGAGGGAGGAGAGGAACGCAGACAAATAACCAAAATTATTATGAATGCATTGGCAGAGCCAGGTTAGCAGTTTTACTGCAGATATACTGGATTATGGAGAGAATTGAATAATTTATCCAGCAATTTTCACATAAGCAATATTATTAAAAATGAAGACATGAAAAAAGAGCTTAGTTATAGTGGAGAATATATATAGGCCATGAATAAATGTATTAGGCAGTAGGAGTAGTGAATGTTTTAGTAGGTTTAGACTAGATTAAAAAAACTTGTATTTGATTTCAACTAAGTCCTAAAATATCAGCTGAGAAGAAAAGCACATCTTAGGGTCTGCAGAGCCAGAAGGGCTCCGTGTGTGTGAGCTGGAGGCAGCGCCGGTGGTGGGTGGGGGGCTCTGTGTCACCCTGCTCAGCCCCAGGCGTGCCCGGGTGATGGGATCACGCTGCCCACGCCTGGGCACAGCCCCACGCTGCCCTGTGTGCACACCGGGATGGACACGGGGCTCCGGGACCGCTAATGATTGTCCTGCACGAGGCTGGGTGGGACTGGGGGCGAGGACGGGCCTGGCACCGTGAGGAGGCAGCTCCGCCTGCCAGGGGCTGGTGCGGGCTGATCCCTCCGGGCTCCAGCCGCGCATCCCGGGAGCCGCTGTGGCACACGGGAGGGCATGTGCCCATCCCAGCGCTCCGTGAGGAACCCGCTCCTGTCAGCCCTGCGGCGAGTCCCCGTGTCCCCATCC
>NW_021940560.1:621094-630694 GCF_001715985.3 Manacus vitellinus
CAGGTCCCAGCGCAGCCCCGGCAGCGTGTCTGTGTTTCCCATGGAGCTCCCTTATCTCCGCTCCGTCTGCTTATCTCGGCTCCCCCGCGCGCTGGCAGGGGACGCGAATACTGATGAGGAGCAAGCTGGTAAAGTCCCAAGCATTTCCAGGCGCTGGGTTTGGGAACGAGAGGTTAGTCTGACTAATTAGCCCGGAGGATTCTTCTCCCCGGGCACGGGGGTCGGGGGATCACAACAACAGCCTCCACGGCAGCTTTTGTGCCGCGGGCTCGGGTTCGGCTGCCCAGGGCTGGGGCCGCGGGACCAGGGCCAGGATATCCCTGGGCTGGGCGACTGTCTCCTCCAGGAACTTTAAATAACGACCAAGGCAAGGCTTAGGAAGCCCCGTTATTTATGGACCATGTGCAGAGAGAAGAATATTTCTGGGATTTTTATGATCCAAGTATTAGAATGATTTTTTAAAGAAAAATAAGTATACGTGTACTTTGTGTGTATACAAATATAAATATTTGTATACTCTGTGTGTCTGGTCTAGTGGAAGGTGTCCCTGCCCATGGCAGGGGTCTGGAACAAGATGAGCTTTAAGATCCTTCCAACCCAAAAAAGATCATGATTCTTTGATTTTATATATATATATATATATATATGGGAGTGGGTACTGCATGGACAACTCCCCCATTGAAGTCCACCCATGGACCATTTCTGGGAGCCAAGAGCCATGGCAGGTTGTTTTAGGCCATGGCTCCATCAGTGTGGCTGGGACAGGTATTGTAGTTTGGTTCAGAGTGATGTTTGTCCCAAGTAAAGCTGAAATAAATTTCAAATATAAGTATATATATCTACATGTGCACAAAACCACTCCCCTCTTTTTTTCTTCTTTCTCTGTAGGGAAACCAACCTTGAAGCTCTTTCAACACAGCCCTGATCTGAGTGCTCACTCTGGGGGCTGCTGCTTGCTGTACACCTATTCATAAAATAGTTTATGCTCCTAAATTAAGACCATTAAAAACATTCTCAAACATGTTGATTTTCCAACTAGATGGGGACATGGAAGATCAAAGTCCCTTTCCCACTAAGGCTGACAGTTCCAGCGTGGTGGCACCCTGGGACACCAAATTCCTGATGGTGGGACTGGCAGGAGCTGACTTTTATATAGGGGTCCTGTCCCATCCCATCCTATCCCACCCCATCCCATCCCATCCCATTCCATTCCATCTCTGTCCCATCCCATCCCTGGGCAAAAGGGAAGCGGACACAGAGGAGAATCCCTGTGTTTCCCTCGGGAGCACTGGTGCCTCACATCGACACAGGGCTGAGGTTTCCCCTTTCAGTCCTAGGGTTATTTTTAAACACTGAAATTTGGGGCAGAGCTCCAGCCCCGAGGGCTGCGCTGACGGCAGCGCAGGCGGGAGCTGCCCGTGCCCCTGCCATTCACAAAACACATGCTAATTGGAGGCAAATATCAGCTCTCCTCGACGAGCCTCGTGCAGTGAGGTTGTGCTCAGACGTAGGAAGAGGTGTGCCGGTGGCTGCGAGCGGTTTGCACTTTGGATCACCTCAGACACCGGGAATGTCTCGGTGGAGGGTGCTGGGGTGGGTATGGAAAGTGCCAGGACTCTCCAGCAGCAGCCAGAGGTGCTGGGGGTCCTGCTGGTAGGACGGGTCCCACGGCCACCACCACGCTCCCAGAGGCAGCTCCCCTCGCTCCGTGGAGCTGTGCCGGCTGGAAGGAGCCGTGCCGGCGGGAAGGAGCTGTGCCGGCTGGAAGGATCCGTGCCGGCGGGAAGGAGCTGTGCCGGCTGGAAGGATCCGTGCCGGCGGGAAGGAGCTGTGCCGGCGGGAAGGAGCCGGCTGAGCCGCGCTGTGCTCCCAGTCCCGGGATCCCACCGCGGGGGTCGGCCCTTCCCATCCCGCCCGGCCCCGCAGACAGGACGGCTCCCTGGTCTGATGGTGCTCTTGTTCGGCGCTGCTTCTTCACATCTGGTCGCCAAAGAGTCACTCTGTCACCCTGCAGCCTGCTAATGAGATCCCCCATTTAATTAATACCATAAGAATTTTAATTCTGACTGAATCAATTTAACGTGATGTGATTTTGTCAGCTCTATTCCCCAAGTAAAAAGTGAGCCTGATGCTTATTACATACATCATTTCACGGGCTCTGCATTCCCTGCTGACTTAAACAAATTCTAATTAAGACTAATTAAAGCATCATTTATGAAAGCGCTTGTGATAGCTATGCAAACATTCTGGGTGGGTATGCTTTGCATAATAATTATCCTAGTTAATATTAAGGCAAAGTCCTTGGCAATTAGGTCTTTGAAACAGAGAGTTATTCTGAATTTAGCCCTTTCCACTGTTAGCAATTAATAACAAAAAATAATGTGCTAAATTTATGTAGTGACTTCATTAACCGAATACATTTAGAAGTTGGAGCATTGTTTGCATTTTTAAGTTCAGGCATCATTTTTAAGCCAGGTGAGGTTACTAAACCAGAAGGAGAAGGTTTGCAGGGGAGTCCTGAGGCTGTGCTGGGAGGAGCTGTGGCTCTGTGTCCCCTCCAGCTGCAGTGACACTCCAGCTGGGAATGTCCTGTCCCTCATGGACCTCCTCGCCTCCAGAGCCTGGCTGCAGAGCAGGAACTGGAAGGTTGAAAACATTTTGAAACAAACTAAACATTAATTCCATTTGGTTCTGTTTGTTTTTCTGAATCAGGTTGGGGAGATTTTCAAATTCCTGCAGCAGCTGGTGGAGTTTGGGAGCAGAGCACTGGAGAGCTGGAGGGATGTGATGCCGTCAGGACCATAATGACTAAAGGAACATTTCCTTGGCTGCTGCTTATTCCATAAAACCAAACACCTTCCCAGCCCAGTAGGATGATCTGCCTGTGTTCCCCATGGGTACAACACTGCCACCAGGCAGCAGGGCACAGTGTTGTGTGAGACATTCAAAATATCCTACTTTTCTCTTGTTTTTTAATGCAGAGGGTGGCTGGAGGGGTGTGTGTGTAATAGCTCTGCTCCCTGAATGCTTTCCATGGGAAAAAAGGTTGGGAACTCTGCTTTGAACTCTGGTGTGGGGCACCACCCCAGCACACCTTCAGGAGATGCTGTGAGACCCCAGGTGCCATTAAGAAAAGGATTAAAAAACTCTTCCATGCATTCCCCAAACATGTTGAGTGTTTGACATCAGCAAAACTCCAGATCTGAGCAGCAAGGTGGTTCCTACCAGGAGACAGAGCACAAAGGCTGTGGGAGGCAGCCTCGGCCACTGCTCAGGGGCCATTCCATGCCCGAGAACCTGTGCATCACTGCAGACACATCATCTTTATGCTGACTGACAGAAAGGTCCTGCCTGGCCCATAACTTTATCCAAATTAAGGTGACATTTGGCACATCCAGTTGATTCCTAATGAGGAGGGCTTATGCTCCTTGAGGTCAGTTATCACTTACATATGGCATGGAATCATAGAGTCACAGAATCACAGAAGGGTTTGGGTTGGGAGGAACCTCAAAGTTCATCTCCTTCCATCCCCTGCCACGGGCAGGGACACCTTCCACCTGACCAGGTTGCTCCAAGCCCTGTCCACCCTGTCATCTTCCTGGGAAACCTACTGAGTGGTCTGTGGGTACCAATCTTGCCCTTCACCCCTATTTTCTGTAGACTTTTTTTTTTACTCTGTTCTTGGCTGGTATTTGTAGTTTGGAGAGAAAAGTGCACAAAAGCCACCCTGCTCAGCTGAGAGAGCTCTCTGGAGGCAGGAGGGATGGGTGTGAGCAGGCTCTGCTGGGATAACTGGGAGGTAGGAGAGCTGCTGGCCCTGGCCCTGGCAGCACAGAGGAAATGTGGAGCTGGTGGTGATTTAACAGTGTGGGAGGTGGAAACTGCTGTGCCTGTGGCTCCAGCTCTGGAAATGGGAAGTGGTGGCCCAAGCTGCCTGAAGGGCAGGCAATGGAGAAACCCCAGGTAAGTGTGTGTCAGGGGAAGAGGAAGTGTCAGAAATGTCAGGAGCACCCAACACCCCGTGTTTGGGGAAGTTGGTGTTTGGGCATCTCCCTTTGGCCAAGCTTGGGATGTTCTCCCCTAATGCCTCCACCCAACATGCCCAAGACTTTACAGTACTGCTTCTAACACAGGGGAGGGAACACAGCCATTCCATATGGAATCATGGAATGGTTTGGGTTGGAAAAGCCCACCAGAGCCACCAAGTCCAACCCTTCCCCAACACTGCCAAGGCCACCACTAACCCAGGTCCCCAAGTGCCACATCCACACAGCTTTCACATTCCCACGGGGCCGGTGACTCCGGTGTTCAGCAGGGCAAGCCAACTGGAAATACACACTGTATAAACAGAGGAATATATCAATTTATGCTAATTTTGTCTGGTTAATTTTTAACAGCTTTTTGCCGTGTTAGCTTTCGAGGCTGCACCGTGTGACTCCCCAGCATTACTGGACTGACAGGCAGCTGGCGCAATAATAAAGCCGCTATTCCCATCCCTGCCGAGGCTCAGGGAGGGATGAGAACAAGACAGATCTCTGCCCACTCACCATTTAACGTGCACCGCTCCTCGCCGAACATGCAGATGGCATGGCGGTCCCAGATTTCATTTGAGTTAATCTAATCCCTCCACTGCTCCCACTAGAAAGGAGGGCATTAGCAGCCATATGTCAACCAGATTTGTCAGATTATTCATTACAATTAATTGCTGTTCTCACTTAAGGCCTTTAAGGCTGTGAATTGCTCTGAATTCTATTGCAAACACAAAATTATGAGTAAAAGACTTTAGCCCTGTCATTCAAATTTCACGCTGACCTTTATCAGCTTTTGGCTTTTCCATGGGTGCTGGGCTGAAAGCTTTCTAATTGGGGCTCCATTTCTTCCTCACTCCAGGTAAGCTGTCGGCCGGAGCCGGCACCGCGACCGGCACGACAGGAGAGAACTCGCTGGCCCCAGCAGACAGTACTTAACTGCCAACTAATAATGCATTAGGAGGGTAATGAAACGAGCTGGGTGTCATAATGACCCAATATACTAATTAAGCCTCTAAATACTGCAGCTTTTTAAGACATTTTCTGTCCTGGGCGGACTTTTTGGAAGTACGTTTCCCTTTGCTTTGTTTCATTAGCCAAACTCTTTCACAAGCTATTATGGATCATCATTAGACAGGGTACTGGGGAGAAGTTCCTGGCTGGGAGGGTGGGGAGGCCCTGGCACAGGTTGCCCAGAGAAGTTGTGGCTGCCCCTGGATCCCTGGAAGTGTCCAAGGCCAGGTTGGACGGGGCTTGGAGCAACCTGGGCTGGTGGAAGGTGTCCCTGCCCATGGCAGGGGGTGGCACTGGATGAGCTTTAAGGTCCCTTCCCAGCCAAGCTGTTCCAGGCTTCTATGATTCTAGTCCATAAATCCCTGCCTTGGCTCTTGTCTTCCCTGGGCCCTTGTCTCCATCATGTTCCCAGGGGCTCTGCTGCCCCGTGTCCCCCCTGCCTGCCACTGCCCCTGAGCCTCAGCAGCCCCTGCAGACAAGGCTTTTAACTTTTCAAAAGTTAAATCGAGGGCAATACACTCCCTTCATTAAGCAGTTTTTTTCTTGGAGCAAAGTTAGAAGCAGCATAACAGCCCACGAGGGGCCTCTCAGCTGGAGAGTGACGGCTTTGGCTCCTGCAGCGAGAGGTCCATTAAATGGCAGCTGGGATGCCATTAACTACCTGGTTTTGACAATGTTACAGCTGTGAAATAAGTGTGGACAGTCCTTCAGTCCCTGCCCTGGGGGGAGTTTGGTGGCACAAACCCCTCTTTCCAGTATTTTAGAGGTTCCTTCTGCTCTTGCCATTGGCCCTACAGCAGCGTGGGGCATCCCTTAACATTGGGGATTATCTTTGAATTCATCACTTCTCAACAATTGGCCACCAGTCTTTTCCCACAGGCCATGCCAGGAGCCTGTTTCCAGTTTAGTTTAGAGGGAGAGGTAGAAAGAATTCACAGCTGATTTCTCCCGATGTGACAGACAAACATCCACAGGAGCAGAGGTGTAGCAAAAAATGGTAATTTTTTCCCTAGACTGTAAGTTTCTGCTGCTTCCTGGGAGGGGGCACAGGCTCCTGCAGGCAGCTGCCACGGTGTCCCAGGGGGATTATTTTAACCCAGGAGAGCTGGGAGAAACCCAGGGTGCTCCCCTCTCCCACCCAGAACAGCCACAGTGACCAGCCTGAGCCCATCCCAGGGCTCAGCTCGTGCTCTCAGCAAAGCCCACGCTGGGGGGGGCTCAGGGAAATCCTCCCTGTGCTTCCAAAGGTGCTGCTGCCTCGGGGAGGGGAGGCACTGCCATCTCTCACAGTGCTCATTAGGGTGTCTCAGTCTCTGAGGTACACAGGCATATGCATATGTATATATTTTTATATATAAACACACATTTATATATATATATACATATAGGTAAATGCCTGTGCATGTATATAAACATAATTTTATATATATATATAAAATATGTATTAATGAACAATTAGCAAAGAGATAATCTCACGATCTGCAAGTACTTTGTATTCCAGTCTGTTCTCCGTGTGAAGTGTTTGGATTCACAGTCTGTAATCTCACATCTCCTGCCAAAACATCAACCTGAATAATGTCTATTTACTTTTAAATCTTGCTGAGAGAGAGGAATTTACAATTCATGGGAAGCACTGCCCACCAGGGCAGCGTGTGCTCCGGGCAGGCACAGCCCAGGGAAGGGAACGGGGTAGGGACAGGCATGGGAGGGATGCTGGGGGTGATGGGAGGGAGGTGGGCAGCGGGTTCACCAGTCCTGGGCTGAGGATGTGGGGATGCATGTGGGATGCACGTGGGATGCACATGGAATGCACATGGGATGCATGCGGGATGCACGTGGGATGCACATGGGATGCCCACGGAGCCCCAGGGCACAGCGGGGTGAGGATGCAGGGGTGCCCCAGGCCCCTGGCACGGCTGGGTGAGGGCATGGGGTGCAGGGGGGACACAGAGCTGTGCAGCACAGCCAGGAGGGGCGGCCCCAGCCCCCCCACAGCACAGTATCGCCCGCGGTCGCCGTTATTAAACGTGCGATATCCCCGCGTGGAGGGGTGGAAGAAATGATATAAAATTTCATATACCCACCCTGGTGTATAAACAGGCTAAATCCCTACACATTTTCAGCCCTCAGCAGTCTAAAGGTTAAAGCCTGTCAGCTGGATTTCACAGATTCCAGGAAGGAATGGAGAAGTCACGCCAACTCCTCATTGTACACCAGTGATCAAACATCTCCTCATTACACTTCAATATTGTTGCCTCTAAAGGTCACCATTGCTGAACATAATCACACAAAATCAAAACTGCAAACTTTATATATCATGGAGGTAGTAAATAGCTCGGAGGTTTATTTTCTGGTGCCTGAACAACACTCTGAGCCCATTTATAAATTCCTGGGTGCTGTGGCATGAACCGAGTGCATTCGCAGGGGCTAACAAAAGCTTCAATTAAATCAATTTCCTGTGAAAAATATTCAAAATAATTTATTAGGTCAGTACCAACTGGTCTAATCAAGCAATTGTTCCTCGGCAACTTTAATTTGCATAATTAAAAAAGAAGAATTTTGATTATTTAGAGAAACAGCAGATTTTTAAGAACATGATTTCTAGGTCAGATTCCTTGAAACGCTTCATCCTTGGCAAGGAGAGGATCCTGGAATTTATTGAGATGTTTCTAAGATGTGCTATAAATTCTGGATCACTCCATTATTTTCCTATTCACTGGTTTTCCTCAGCACTCATTTAGCTTGGCAGAGCCTTGGCCCCAGCTCAGTCACAACAGGCTCCTTGGAAAACTGTGTTTGATCCTTTCACCACCATGAAAGACCAAAAATTCTGACCTGGGATGGATGGACACTTCTCCAGGGTCAGACGAAGTAAGAAAGAAAAATTGATCCTGAAAAGGGAGACTGACAGGTGCAACGAGCAGCTTTGCAGGAGGGTGGATTCTTGGATGAAAAGGAAAATTTTCAACAGCCAAAATTATGTGCCAGCCACTTGTCAAATTCAGCTCAGGGCAAATATGGAGAGGACAAAACATAAAGCAGAAGGATTTTGGTTGTTCAGTGGATGGACCATTCAGCCAACCCCAAACACAGCTGTTTGTATGGGAGAAAAAACAAACAAACAAACAGGAATTTTCCTGCTGGCCCAAATGGAACTGTGTTCAGCTCAGCCCCTGAACTGGAACCTGCATCCTGGGCCAGAAAGTCGTGTCCCGGCTCTGGGACATGTCCATGGACAGAGCCTGGAGACTTTTCCAGGCTGACACAGCCCTGGGGTTCTCCCACCTCTGGGGCAGCAAAGAGGGTGAGGCTGGACACCCCCTCCCACAGAAAGTATCCCACAGGGACAGCCTTCAGGGATCACCCCTATGGATCAGCTCTGCAAATCCAGAAGGGAGCGTGGCTCAGTGAAACCCCTGCCTGGTTTCTCCACCTGGAGGCCCTGCCCTCCCTCCTCTCCCCATGGGATGCTGCACAGGTATTGAATAGGAGTAGGAGTCAGAGCTCATCCACCTGCTTGAGTTCTGCCTCTGCAAAGTCAGGGCTCAAAGGAGATGAAAAGGCCCATTAATATTATTATTGCCATATATTTTGATATCTAAATCAGATTTAGCTACCAAATATCTGAATTCTTGTGGCAAAAAATGCCCCCAGGATGTTGTAATCCCTGCTGAAGTCACAGCTTTTTGCTTCTGCAACCCACCTGCTCTGCCAGCCAGGCTGGGCCCCATTCCCACCTCCACCACCTGTGACATCCCAGCCGTGCTCCTGACCCCTTCCCTCCCGTGTCCTCCAGACAGCAAGATCCCAGGGAGCGGCTGTGGAGTTCAGATGGCCACGGAAAACACAGACAGGCAGGTCTGCGTGTGTCCATGCGGGTTTTAAACCCCAGCCCTGGCTCCCTGCTGCCTGCTCTGCTGCTCAGGGACAGGAATCCGTCACCTCTTCGCTGTTTTCCCAGCGATTTAGCACAGGCTGGGATCCCACCCGTGTTCCCACGGCTCCCGAGGGGCCTCCTCCTTTCCCAGCCCTGCTGCAGCAGGAGGGACAAACCAGGGGAAGCACAGGAGGATCCCGCTTGGCGTGAGCGGGAGCACACGGCCGAAAAGTCCCTTGGAAGCGGCAGGACACGTCTCCTGGCAGCACAGGGTGGGAATGTCACGCCTTTGAGCGGGCACGGGAGCGCTGGGGCTGTGCCTGCTCCTGCTGCCTGCAGGTCAAACACAAAGCAACAGTCCGGGCAAGACAGGCGAGGTTTCTCGCTCTCCCCCGGCGAGGGACGGGGCCGTCGGGCGGGAGATGCTCTGCCTGGAGCCGGGAGGAGCGCTGGGGGAGCATCGGGTGAATCCCCCGTGCCCTGTTTCTACAGGATTCACACCAAACCAACGAGTGCAAGGCCGGCTCTGTGCACAGGATCCCCGAGCGGCTCTTCCCGGAGTCCCCGTGGCCTGGCACGGGGGTCCCTGGGTGGGGGTGCCCCCCGGCCGCAGCCCCTCCTGCGCCCCGTGCCGGGCTGTGCTGGCGCAGGAATCGCCCGCGTGATTTCCTTTCCATCACC
>NW_021940560.1:630719-638617 GCF_001715985.3 Manacus vitellinus
CTGTTTTAAAAGGCCCACCGGGAACGCCGGGACAGCTCCCGCGCCAGGGGCAGGCGATGGAATAAATGGCTTCATTCAAAGCAGAGCTGGAAAACAGCACATTGATCCAATGCTTCCAAGCAGCTTTTCAATAGCCCGAGCAGTGGAGTCCCGCGGGGCTCAAAGGGTGCTCTTGTCCGGGCTGGAACAGGGCCCTGAGGCACTGGGACACTCACACACTCTCGCTTTGCTGCCTCCCTCCCCCCCTCCCCTGTGGAAACTTCCCCAGATAATTGATCTTTTCAGGAAAAGAGAATAACAGACTCGGGGTCCCATCCTCTTGCCGCGGGAGTCAATGGGAATTTGGCTAATGACCCTCCCGGGAAGAGCGAGCCTTCGATTTCCAATAGGGAAGCAGCTCGGTGCCGCAGAGGGTTTGATGCGGTGCCGGAGCCTGCGGCTGACACGGGAGGAGCCGCCCGGGCAGCACTCGCGGCTCTGTGCGGGACCAGCCCCGCCAGGACCCTCCCACACGGAGCTTCTCCCACGGCGGCAGGAGCACCCTGAGCCCCAGAGCCCCCCGAGCACAGGGACACCCTGAGGGTGTCATCAGGCTGTTCCAGCCCGCAGAGAACTCGCGATTGCAAAAAAACCCCACTCCCTCCTGTCCCTTCCCAAAGGAGCTCAGACCCCTCGCCTCAGCCACCACCTGTCATTGGCTTTTCTCTTCACAGAGTCACAGGATCGTTAAGGTTGGAAAACACCTCCAAGACCACCCAGTCCAAGCTTTTTAAACTTCTTCACTAATATTCCCCGCTGAGAAGGCACAGCCTCTCCAGGAGCTGCTTCCCCAGGGGCACAGACCCACCCACTGCCAGTGCTGGGGGTTCCGGCCCCCCATGCCATGACCCCCCTCTCAAGGAGATGCCCCTGACACGCTGATGCCCATCAGGCAACTCTCTCCCATGCTGAAAAATACGTTATTTCACTAATATTTCCATTGAAAGCAACGAGATGACCTTAAGAGTGAAGTGCCATCTGATCAGTGCCAAGAGCAGCGGACACAGATCCCACATTTTTCCAGGAAAACTGTGCACCAGCTGTTTTGATGTGTACACGCTCAGAGTTGGTGTGTTGTGCTGGAGCCACAGAGAGCTGTTCTGCACAACCCGATTTTGCTGCTTTTTACCATGACAAAGGACTCGTGTTCCTATGAATAAATCTGTAACTAGACCACACACGATTATTAGGCTCCGTACCAATTGTCCCTCATTAATGATTCAGAGGAGCCATTAGCATTTTGAGGCAAACAAGGTGTACTTAGTTAGCAGGACACGACCCAGCTGTCATTAAATTATATCTATGATTAATGATCTTCAGAGGCAGAGCTCTGAGCCTGGGCGAGGGTGAAGGGACAGGGAGGGGGGTCACAGCTGGCACTGGGATGCTGCAGGGGCTCCTGGATGGAATCATGGAACGGTTTGGGTTGGAAAAGCTCTCAGACCACCGAGTCCAACCATCCCCAAGCACTGCCAAAGCCACCACTGACCATGTCCCCAACTCCCACATCCACACGGGTTAAATCCCTGCAGGGATGAGGACTCCAGCACTGCCCTGGGCAGCTGTGCCAGGGCTGGACAACTCTTTCCATGAAGGAATTTTCCTGAATATTCCATCTAGACCTCCCATGGAGGCCGTTTCCTCATGTCTTGTCATTTGTTATCCGGGAGCAGAGCCCGACTGCTCCTCATCACCCTGGTACAGGCTGAGCTTTGTGGTGGGTTTAGTGCTCACAGAGCAGAGGGATCCCAGAGCTGGGATCTGCCATGGGGGGACAGGCTGGACAGGAGGGATGCTCAAAAATGGGGGGGTGGGGGTGAGTGGGGACAGCCCAGTTGCTGGTGATGCTCAGGGAAAGCCGAGTGTGCTGGCAGGGGGGGATCCTGTCCCAAAACACCCTCTGTGCCCCACTGTATCACTGTACCCAGGGCTCTCCCGGGAACTGGGGGGGCTACACACTCACACCACGGTGCCAGGGACATGCCACGGGGTTGGGCTGGATGCTCTGAAGGCAGAGGGAGGCAGGTGGGGATGGAGAGCCCATCACTCTGCAGCCAGTGGGCACCACTGCTGGCATCTGCCTGGGCAAGTTTTCTCAGCACTCTGACTCCTCAGGAACGTGTTTTATTTATAGAAAGCCTGACACCTCCTCAGCAGTTGCAGGCTGTGATCAGAAGTGGCTGAGGAAGCACGGGGCAGAAGGTTGTAGCTGAGGGAGGGGTGACAGCACTGTCAGGGCAGACACAGCCAACAGCTCAGGACAAACGGGACCACGTTTAGAGAGAAAACACTATTTTTGCTGCCAAATTTTAATTTAATTAGGGATTGTTTTGGTTTTGTTCTTTTGAATGTGGTTTGTTTATGGCTGTTGGGGAAGCATCACTGCCATGGCAACGGGCAGCAAACACAGGGAGGGAGCACCAGGAGCTCAGCATCGCAGGGCTGTCACTCACCTGCCAAGGGAGGGGAAGGGTGATCCTAACACCAGAACACTGAAAACTCTCAGAATGAATCAGGATTGAAGCAGTGACAAGTTATCTGCACTCACCACAACACTTACAACTCTTTTCCAACGCTCCCATGTGAGCGATGACAGGACAGAGGGGAATTAAATGAGGCTGTGGGAAGAATGCTGAGGTTTCCATCTGATTTTGATTTATGACGATTTTGTGGCAAAATCAGATTTTACTTTTTTTTCTTGCTGGACAGACTTCGCAGACACTCCACAATGCCATCAAGATTCAGTGTCTGGCCAAAGTGCTCTGAAGTGTCTGCCCTGTGATTTGCAATGGGATAACTAAAAATGCTGGGGTTTCCTCTTTTTTTGGTTTGTAGGAGAGAGAAGGTTATGTGTGCTGTGAAAACACCAGAGCTGAATTAGCTGAGCAGGAAAAGCAGGGAGGCACTGCCAGGGCCAGCAGAGCCAGGAGGAGGGAAGTGGGGAGGGATGATGATGGGGTGATGGTGACAGTTTTAGTCTATCGAAATGCCCAAACCCTGAACTGAAACCCCCGGGAATGGTTAGTTCAGTGCAGAGACTCTGTTTGTATGTTTTTCCCAGCTGTGTCTCTGTTGCTGTCCCCGTTTTCCAGCACAGATGGCACAGTTCCACACTGCCTTACGCTCCTCTCAGAGGGTGTTGTGGTTCACAGGATCACCCGTTCAAACACGACGTGACATGTTTGGGGCTGCTCCCACAGCCGCTGAAGGGAGGGGAAAACTTGCCATTGAATTCAGTGGATCAAAACCGTCATGACTAATTTATAGCTGATTACATTATTAATATTTGAGTCTTTATAAGTTGCCCAAAAGGCAGCAGCTGTCGGGAGGGCACTGTAGGGTCATGCCCTGTGGCAGGACACCAGGCTGAGGGCACGGGGGTCCCACTGCCAGCACTGTTTGGCACCACTGTTTGGCTCACGTGGGTTTGTTTAAAACCTGACCATCATATGTGTCCTTAAGAGACCCCCAAGGTCATCAAGTCCAACCTGTGACCATTCCCCACCTTGTCCCCCAGCCCAGAACACTGAGGGCCATGTCCAGTCCTTCCTTGGACACCTCCAGGAATGGGGACTCCACCACCTCCCTGGGCAGCCCCTGCCAGTGCCTGACTGCCCTTTCCATGGAGAAGTTCTTCCTGAATTCTTTTGTATCTGGGGAAAACTGCCTGTCTTTGCCACCAGCAGTGTCCCTGCAGGATGCTCGGCCCATGAACACATCAAAATGCAGCAGCAGCAGCTCCCAAAGTCTGAGCTTCCAGGAGGGGTTTTTCCTCTTCATTGTCCCCACAGGCTGGAGGAGCCACGTGGCCAGTGAGGGGTTGGTGGAGAGGTGGGGACAGGGATGGGGACAGGGATGGGGATGGGGACAGGGATTGGGGATGGGGACAGGGAAGCCAGTGGTGCTGGTGGCAGTGCCACCAGTGGGGTTTTCCTGCTCTCCCCAGACCCAGCGTTGCAGGGCAGGAAGAGACAGAGGCGAGGCTGGAAAAGGTAGAACTGAAATTCATGTGACTCCAACCAACACCCTGGCTGGAGGTGACCCCCTCTCTCTGAGGCACATGTGACAGTCACAGCCCGGTGTGCAGGACAGCTCTCACACAAAATCCCAGGAAGCTGCTCCCTCCCAGCAGAGAGGAAGAGGCCAGCTGGGCTCTGGTTGTCCTTGGAGCCTCAGACCCTGCACAAACACCCACTAACTGCACCTCGAGCCCCCCCCGGGCACACACCCCTGGAGCTGCCCATCTGAGGGGGCTGAGAGTGGTACCCAGAGGGAGGTGACCCTGGGATGGGGCTCCTTGTGAGCCATCCTGCTCCATTCCTGCTCATCCTTTGGGCACAGCACAGCCTGCACGATCCCATTCTGTGACCAGAGCCGAGGCTGAGAACACAGCACACCTTGGACACCCCTCCTATCCATTATTTAAACCCATCCTCCTCACAGCATTAATTAACTTCCCCCTTCTCCCTCGCTGCTGCAGATCTGGTATGTCAAGTGGCACTTTGACGGATGACTATGGATATTTTCCTAGAGAGACAGAACCTGGGGGGCACGGGTCCTCCTTGGTGAATTGTTTAACACAACTGTACCTGGCAGGCACCCAGGAATGCCAGGGGCAGGAGGTCCAGGTGCCAGGGGCTGCCACCAGGCAAGAGGGTCCCACCAACCCCACTGGTGTTTGGTGCTGTGTCCTCACCTGAGGCAGGACAGGGGTCGGAGGAGCCAAGTCAAGCAGGGATGTGTTACAGCTGCTGAGGCACCAGGTATTGGGAAAACTCATAATAAAAGGGATCAGTCCCTGTCCCCAGAGACTGCCCATTCCCTGTGCTCCAGCCTGAGAAGGGATTGCTATTTACATGGCCCAATCAGGAAGCTGATGAGATTTTTGGTCACTTTTTTGGAACCCTCCTTGCTCAAGACAAAGAAGATGCTGCCATGGAAAAACATCTGGAGACTGCACTGCCAGGAAAAACATCTGGGGACAGTGCTGCCAGGCTCCATGCCCCACGTAATATGTGTAAGGCTCCGATCTCCAATCTCCAACCCCCTCCAAAGCCCCCAGCCCAGCTGGGGCAGCCAGCACAAGGGCTGTGCCTAAAATCAATAAGTCCTTAATGACATCTTCCTCCTGTCAAGCACCGAGAAATTGTGCATCCTTAAGGCAGTTCCTCTTGTAATGAAGTTCAGGTGCCATTTCTTTTTCTTCTAGAGAACTGAACACACCCATGTTTCTGCTAAAACCAATAAATGCTGATTATTTGGTGAGGTTGAGAGGAGAGATGCACAAGGCAGAGCACAGCAGAGGCAGCAGACCTGCACCACCTTCTCTGAACTAGCAGGTGATGCAAAGCAAACCCAACAAGTGTTAAATAACAGGGCAGTGGTTGCCTCGCTGAGAGGGTGGAAGCCGTCCCCAGAGTATAATAGGTTTTAAATTGGAGGCCTCTGCTTCAACCCCACAGGAAATGAGAGGGGTCACGGAGGCAAAGATTGCACCACTGTTATATTACTTTAAAAGACAATCTAATTTCTCGGTCAGAAATTGCAGTGGTTTTGGGAAGATGCCTTTGACAAAAGATGTCATAATTCCAGGCCGTGGCTGAGCGAGGGCCCCGAGCTCTATTCAGCTGCAGCATTCCTGGAGCCTGGCTGGGAGCTGTGGCATTTGACACAGCTGCTGCAAAGGGGGGTTGAACAGGAAACACAAATGGCAATGGAGAGAGCTCCGGGAGGCTGAGGCTGGACACTCCTGCCTGGAAAACAGGGCACGGGCACACCAGGGTGCTTCGGAGCACCCCGAGCTCTCAGCCCCCACCCACAACCACCCCACCGTGGTGTGGGCAGGGTGGGCACCTGTGGGCAGGTCCTGCACCAGGCCCTGCTCAAACGCTGCAAATCCTGCTGGCAGAGGCTGCTGACCCACATGGGGAATAAAATAAAGTCTCCTTTCACTCACCTTTGGCCTTCCCAGCCCACCCAGGGTGGGTGTTCCCCACCAGGGAACTGGAAATACCAGAGGTGCTGTGGAAAGAGGAAGGTCTGCAGCACCCAGAGCCCTCTCTCTGTGGGTGGCAGCAGGAACCCTGCAGACACTTCTGTTTTCCCAGGGGCTGGAGCCGAGGGAAGCCGGGGGTGTGTGGGAGGGGGGACCCCCCGGCCAGGTTGTGGGGACATGGGACAGTGGCACACACACTGGGGGGACAGTTACACTGTGTGTGCTGCAGGGATGGGTTTGGGCACCACCTTTCAACCCGTGAGTCCTTATGACCCCCAGCTGGCAAACCACACAACTCAAAAGTCACAAAACCCAACCCCGAGCCAACCCGACCCAACACAACCCAACCCTACCCAACCCCAACCAGGGATGACATAAATTTAATTTAATTCCACACACATCTTAAAAGTTTTCCCTTTTCCTGCTGCCTGTAACATTTACTCTCTTGCTCAAAATGTGCAATTCCACTAGTTGGGGCTTTTTTATATTTTAAACAAGGTACACTACCTGAATCTTTCCTTGTACCAGAGCAGTATCATCTGATGGGACATGACAGCTTTCACCAGGGAATATTCTGGCCTAGTGTGAAGATAATTCCTGGTGTTGCCATTCTCTCCTCCCAGATACCAAAGGAGAGGGGCAGATTTTCAAGAGAGCTCGAGTTTCTACCCATCTCCCCCAGCCAGCACAGATGGGCCAACCTGAATGGCAGCAAGGTCATAATCACCTCTACTGGCCCAAAGTATTTGTTCATCCTCTGCAATAACATAAAACCTCAGCAATGCAAATGTTCTGTAAGCTGAGAAGTCGTTTTTTACACTTGAAATGCTATTTTGCATTTCCATTTTTTCAGAAACTTATTAATTTGTGAGCATAGCGGGAGCGTGCCCTGTGCCATGTGTCTCAATTGCATCCCATAAATATTTAACACTACTGGAAAACAATAATTTTCTAACCCAAAAACCAGCGTTACACAAATTAAACAATTGCTAAGTGACCAGGGTGCTTTTTTGTGAGTCCCATCTCCTTTATTAACCCGAGACAAGCTGAGAGAGCCAATTACAGTGCACTAAAATGTGCCGTCAGCTGCCTGGGAATGGCCATTACATTTTCAGCTGCTGTGTAGTTCAATGAAAATTAGAGTTAAATGTGTATTTTGAATGCAATGGGTTATTACTATGAAGTTAATCATACCATTACTTTTCACTGTGGGTCTGTGGAAGTTTAAAGGGACCCTGAGAGAGGGGAGTAAAGTGAGGGCAGCCCTGGCTGCTGTCCCCACCAGCGGGGCACGGCCCGGGCTCAAGGCACCCTCCTCAAATCGTGTCACTTGTAGGATTTGCACTTGACTTTTGCAAACATTAAATGTTCTTGCCGCCGAGAACTAATTAAGAAATCCGGGCCACTATTGCCGAGCTAATTCTGTTCGGGTTGACTGGGTGTTCAAATCTGACTCTGGATGCTCATCTCATGTGTGCTGTGACCAACTATTGCGGTTGGATTAAGGTAATTACCGAGCTCAACACTTTTCTGATACATTTTACAGTAATGGAATCCGAAGCTTTTATGTGCTTCTCCATCTTCACTTCAGAGGATTGGGAGTGTGAAGCTGTGCTTGAGGACAGAAAAGCCAAAGCCCAGTTGATCACCAGCCTACAGGGTGGCGTGGCTCGGCTCAGCTCAGCTCAGCTCAGCTCAGCCCAGCCCAGCCCAGCTCAGCCCAGCCCAGCCCAGCTCAGCCCAGCCCAACCCAGAGCAGCTCAGAGGAGCTCAGTCCAGCCCAGAGGAGCTCAATCCAGCCCAGAGGAGCTCAGGTCAGCTCAGGTCAGCCCAGCCCAGCCCAGAGGAGCTCAGTCCAGCCCAG
>NW_021940560.1:639417-641917 GCF_001715985.3 Manacus vitellinus
CTGGACTCCATGGGCTGGGAGGGCTTTTCCAACCCAAAGGATTCTCTGAATTTCACTGACCCTGGGAAGAGCCTCATCACTGGCCCGAATGAGGTAACCTGCTTTGGATGTGGGGAACCAGTGACTCTGGGATTGATCATTGTTTTCCTGGGCAGACATGGAGCTGGCAAAGTGCAAAAAGGGGAATGTTTTGTGAAAATTGCCAAAGAAAAGAAAGCCATCAGAAGCAAGAACCCAAATGCAAATTAAGGCAGTAAGAGTGGAACACAACAGATCTCTCCTGAGACGAGAAGACCTTTGTTCTGTTGAAGAGAGACAGAAGGGCCACAGACCTTTCCATGCTCCACAGCCAGCACGCTCAATCAGCTGAGCTTGGCCTTTACCCCCCTCCAGCCCTCATGCTCCCTGTCCAGTCGCTAACAAGGGCCATTTATGATGGTTCTCTCTGGGATGGGGCTGCCTCTTCCTCGGAAAATTGGATTGAGCTTATTCCTCATCCGCCACAAATTGGGCAATAACTTTCAGCCAGTACCCACGAACTGGACTCGAGTCAGCCAGCTAGAACAGAAGGGGCCTCTCCAGCCATTACCAGCCTCCTGAAATATCCAGGCTCTAAGTGGACTGAGCACACGAGGCAGGGAGTGCCAATACTCATTAGGAGCTCCCGCCGCTTCCCCGATCAATCGCGGCCGCGACCCGAGACACAGCAAGGCACGGCACAGCTCTGACACCTCACCAGGGCACTGCTGCCACTGGCTGAACTCTGGTCCCATGGGGCAGAACTTCAGCTCATAGAACTCGCCTCGTGCCCACCATCTCCAGCAGCAGGGCAGCAGGTCCCTGGGAAGGACCCTGACACACCAGGCTCTCTGGTCCCGCCTGGCACACACGTGATGGGCAGAGGCTCTGGGGCTCACCATGGCCACTGGTGTCTCTTGGCCCACATGAGGTGTCCCACCAAACCTGACTTTAAAAGGGTTTATTAAAAAATACAGACCAGTATGGATCCAAAAGAAACCCAATCACACCCAGTGGAACAGGAGCCTTCAACCACTCCAGAGCGAGAAGAGGATCAATGAGTGAAGCAGGGGGTTGGACCCTGCTGCTTGGCCTTCATACAGCCAGGACCAAGAGCAGGGATATCAGTGCCAGGCTGGATGGGACTTGGAGTAACCTGGGCTAGTGGAAGGCGTCCTTGCCCATGGCAAGAGGTGGAATGAGATGAACTTAAAGGTCCTTCCAACCCAAACCATTCTGGGGTTCTATGATTCTGTAAATTCATCAATTTTTCCTCAATTTTCTTTTATTCTCTCTGTCATTCTGTGATCAGAGTGAGGGTACAACTACAATTTAGCCCTTTGGTAGAATTTACTTCAGTGATTAAAATAACTGCATGGAATTAGCGCAATTCTAACGTTGTTTTTTATCTTGAGTGGCAGAAAATCATTGCTCCTGGGATAATTCTTAACCTAACAGAGTGACCCCCATGAAATACATCCAAAAGTTTTATGATTTTCCCCCTTCATGCTAATTTAATGTGGCCCAATTGTTTAATCTCAAACTGAACACATTCCAAATAAAGTAATGCAGCTCACAACAAGACACTGCAGGAAATAATTAGGTTGCAAGTTGTGGAGGCTTTAATATGGTTGAAATTATATAACTATCTTTGCATTCCCTGTATGGTCCTATTAAATGCAGTCGGCATTGATGTCGGGAGCTGTCAGGAAGCAAAATGAAAAATAGTTTTAATAGCTGCTCTTTGACCTGTTTTATATTTTATGTCAATTATAACAGCACACAACCATGCATAATTATGAAGCATAGATGCATTAAAATGTACACATAATTTGTGTTCTTATGGCAACCGTTGCATTAGGATCTGGAAAACAAACGGATCCTTCCTATTGTGAAGTCGTCGGGACATTGAACGCGCTGGAGTTTTGTCCCTCTGAGGGATTTAAAGCAAATATTCTCAGGGACAATAAAACCAGCAGGTCAGTGTCCATCTGCCCTCTGTCCCGAGGCTCTGACCATGGGCCTGGCCCTCACCCAGCTGCTGGAGTGGTGAACTAGAGGGGGCTGAGAAGGGTTTTTTCCCAAGTTTATTTTGCACATTCGAGAAATGTCCATCCCAGTCCATTCACCAGGAGGGATGGTCACAAACTGCAGCCACCGGCCTGTCTCTTTCCCCTGCTCGCCTCTTTCTGTGTGCAATATTTTTAAACTTCCTGAGCTGTCTGACACAGAGCACGGCAGCCACTTCTGAAAAGTCATGTAAGCAAAACAAATGTTTTGGCAATTCCCTTGGGCTGCTTTGGTGCCGTCTGGTACAGGGTTGGTGTCATTGCTGTGTCCTTCCCCTGGCAAAAACTCTCCCCCTTTGGGCTTAATGCGAAAGTAGCAAGTGTTTTAGTTTTTTAGTTGCTTTATTTTTTAAATTGCTGAGTTATAGTTGTATGTAAACCAGAGCAAATCTAAGGGAAATCCCTAAATCAGT
>NW_021940560.1:646917-690564 GCF_001715985.3 Manacus vitellinus
CCCAGGAAATTATAAATTAGGGAAGTGTATGGGGGGAGAGAAAAGCAGTAATTTATGAAAACACAGTACACCATAATTTTGCCATTTTTCTGCAATAAGGATGGCAAATGATTCATGGGGAAAAATGAAATATATTCCCCTGTCAGCTCAATAGATCCAAGATTTACAGCTCCTCGACTTGGACAGGAACAGCTCCGCTTGCATAGGAATGAATTGCAAATCAGTTAATTGGAGAGACGCAAAAGTAATAAATGAATCTGTGCAAAATAAACGGAGCAACAATTTGGGAGAGCAAATGAAGGGCTGCAGAGCCCTGGGTTTGTTCTGCGGGGGACAGGGACCCCACACCAGGGACATCGCCTCAGCACTCGGTTCTGTGGATCAATTTAATTCCAGCTGCAGCAGTTGGACAAACAGATCAGGGCATTTGGGGAGGCAGAGCCAAGTTTGCCTTATTTAGATAAAAAAAGGCACCGGGGGAGCGGGTGATGTGCACCCAGCTCTGCTCTGGGCCCCTGCAGAGCTGCACAGCCCAGCTCGGAACGTCCCACCTGGCACAGGGAAAAGCCCTCAGCCGGGAAGGTGGGAATTCGGAGCCCATCCCCTGCACAGCCCAGCTCGGAACATCCCACCTGGCACAGGGAAAAGCCCTCAGCCGGGAAGGTGGGAATTCGGAGCCCATCCCCAGGCGGAGGAGCCGGCCTGGCTGTCCCGGCTCAGGGCAGACAAAGCCCCGGGGCCGGGGAGCAGTTCGGTGACATCCACAGCGGAAAGTTGCCCAGATTTTCCAGGCAGCAGTGCCCTGCTCACATCCATGCACCGGGATGAGCTCACACACGGCAGCGCTCGCACAGGGCTGTGGCGAACACACGGAGCGAGCTCAGGGAGCAGAATTCCATCCGTGCCTTCCTTGGCACACCGAGCCGAGGGGAGCTGCCCCAGAGCCCAGGGCACCGAGCCCTCCTGCCACACCGCCAGCTCCCGGGGCATGGACAGGAAAACTGGGCACTGCTGGGACAGGGAGACCAGGGCTCACCCCCTGAGCCATGAATATGAGCCCCCCTTCTTCCTCGGGGGGCATCGAGCCCGTGGGAGCTGCACCGAGCCCGTGGGAGCAGCACAGCCGCGGCCCCAGGGATGGATTTCTCTCCAGCGGATGCAATCAGTTCCCACCCGACACAGGAAACACCCAGCTCGGGCACAACGCTGAAATATTAATGCTGCTATGATATTCCCCATCATATTTTAACCAGCCCGTGGAGCACCAGCTGCACAAGGTGCAATAAATCTGAATTTCTGACCGTGCCATGGAGACGCCGGAGGAAGGGACCAGCCCCAAAACTCCTCTTCCTTTCAGCAGCAAGGTCAGGAGCGTGACCCAAGGCAATTCTAGTGCTGCCAAATATTTGGGACAAAGCTGGTCACAGCAAAACATTTTGTGCCATATGATTTACACACCACGGACTAGAGAAAATCCATAATCTCTGTAGTTCCACCCCGGCCCGGTTCATCCCCACACGGAGGGAGCTGCTCCAGCTGCACACACACAACCCCTGCACCAGCACAGCTCTGCAGCACTTGTGGAATATCCCCATTACAAGTGTAAATTAAACCCTACGAAATAATCTGGAGATTATAGAGATTGTGCTTGCCCTGATAACGGCGCTGCTGATTTACTGACAGGGAAAATGGATTTGTTCTGTCGGAACATTCATCAACACACGGCAACCCCGGGAAACCTGACATGTAACATGATCCAAATGGATTAGGAAATCGCTCCTGTTCGCTTCTATTGATTTTAGTCAGGATCAAACTCATCAGTGTGCAGGACTGCTCGCGGTTGGCATTTCCAGCCCCCCCCCCAAATCCAGGTGGCTGCTGCAATTCCAGCCTGAGAGGGCAGTGCAGGATTCCTCACCCTGTCACCTCCCAGGAATGCCAAGTGCTGCATTAACTCCTCATTTTCACTTCGGAACTACTGAGTGCCAAATTCCGAGCTAAGGTGGGAAAGCACGAAAAAAAGGTTCTGTTTACCCAGACACATCTATCCCAACATCCTTCCTTCCCAAAGGAACTTTTGCAAGGCGAATCCAAGTTATTTTTTCACCTGCCGTGACAAACTGCCAGTGAAAGGAGCGTTTTTAACCAGTTTTATTGATTCATGCTCTCAGTCCTTACTCAGTTAAAAACAAGGCACATTAAATACATCCTCTTATTGCTCAATAAACGCATGCGGCTCATTCCAGATATCAAAGGTAATAAATAATGGCAGGAAAACACCAAGACAGTCATAAAAATAACAACCCAGCCTCAAACACAGCATTGAACAGCCCAGGCTGCAACAGGAACCTGACAACAGACGTAAGTGCCACGTGTAAACCTGCAGTGAGTGTCTGTACATGTATTTATACACATGTATACACATGGACACACACTGCATGGATCCCCCCAGGTGTGCAGTTTATTTAAAACACAAAACAATCCCAGCAAATCCAGAAACCCAAGTCTCATCTCACCCCCCCCCCCAAAAAAAAGGAGAAAAAAAAAATCCCATTCCTGCTTTTCCACCCCAGATCAGCACAGCAAGACGGTGACATTGTACAACTCTTCCCACAGTACATTCACATCAAAAAAACCTTAAACAACACAGCCAACATTCCTGCAGACAGAGTGAGGGGACAAATAAATACTTTGGATTTCTTCATGTACAGATTCAGCTGTTGAAGGAACACATGCAGTTGTCCCTGTCATTCCAGGGCTGTACAGGGGAGCAGGAGCGTGACATAAAGTGCCTGAGACGCAAAGCAAATCCATGTCCAAGGACACATAGCCAGGAGAATCCCAAAGTCACATTCCAGATGCAAGATTAGCAAAACAAAAGAATCCCGAAGTCACATTCCAAATGCAAGATTAGCAAAACAAGAGAAACATACTTTGGGTACAACACAGAAAAATCCTGCTTTCCAGGTAAACCGGGGTTATTAATTTAACAAAGCCAGTTAGAGAGAAGTGGAAGAGAATTCCTCTTTAAACCATATAAAAGCTGTTCAATATTGGAAATATTTTTTTTTAACGTGGCCTGGAAAAGGTCTCATGACTTTTACTTTCCCCCCCCCCCTTAAATTATTGGTAATTGTAGAATCCCAACCCCCTTCCCTTGTTCATTGAGCCAAAATTACCTGTGTGTTATACATTCACTTCCCTCAGTTCTGCAGGATATGTGAAATCTGTTACTGTGGGTTTGGAAATACAAAGCTGAGTCAAACATTCAATCTTTCACCTGAATATTCTGGAACACAGTTCAAAAGGAAAAGTTTACAGGACCACAGGAACAAACCCCTTTGTTCATTAAAACAACCTTGTGGTGTCAGATGTGCCAACTCCTCCCTCAGTCCCTGCTCACAGCACAAAGCCACAACCTGAAAAATATCTGCATCAAAAAATGAATTTAACATGCAAAAACCATTTTAAAAACTCATTTTAGATGAGCCTTGCCCTGTTTTTTTTTCTTTTGTATCTACTATTTTTCAGCACCTGAATTTTAATTTTTTAAAGGATTCTGCCTCTCCAGCAAAATAAAACATTTGTACTCACTGTGCTACATCCCACACTCCTCAGCATCTCCATTTGTGTCTGGAATCATTTTCTCTATAAAAATATCCAAGTAATCTTTGCTGTTCACTCCTGTCCTGTTATTTTCCATCAGTGAATGTGGTGACACCAGTCAAATACATTAGATTTTACTGATCAGAAATTCTGACACCTGGGAAGTGAAGCTTGGTTTGAGGTGGAAATTGCTATTTCTACTCAAGGAATAAAACAGATGCCAAATCCAGCAATAAACCAGGTTTTCCCTGCCTTGTTCTACATCAGGCAGAAATCTCCCACCTGATCTCGACCAAACCCAGCAGCAGGAAGGCAAGACACAGGTACAGCAGTGCTGGAAACAGCTTCTTGTTTTGGTCTTTCCATTAATGTGCTGAAAAATAGCCCTTTTTTCTAGAAAAGTTAGTGGAATGCAAGACAGACTTTGTTTTTTTTCACTCTGTGTTTGAGCATTTTTTAATTAAGACTGTTGTGCTACCAAAACCTGCCCTATCCTACATGTCAGCAGGGTTTGTCCCAAACTCAAAGCACTTTTTAGCATAAAGCACCTTTTACCTTTATTTCACAGCTCAAAGCACAACCTGCCAGACAGTGCCCATTTATTAAAGGCAGTTATTTGTGTTAATATGGGAGAAAGGGAAGCTGTCCTCAGCTTTTAGCCAAATTATTGCCTGGGGGTGATTCATCAAGATGTCTTGTTTTCCAGCTGCTATTTTTGTGTGGCCAAGTACTGGCACCACTGGAATAACAGAGCAAACCCAGCCTCCTGGAAGGCTCAGGACAGCTCTCCACCATCACCACCACCCCAGGAAAGGTCAGAGTTGTTCCTTTTGGGATCATATCTCCAATCCAGAACACCAGCCCTCCTTCTCTTGCTTTTTGCTGAGGACACAGCAGCAGCTTGGAGATATCAGGTCTGTATTTGAAGAATTCAACACGTTTAATGGCAGGATTCGCTTTGAGCATCCTTTGCTTTAAAGATAAAAGTGCAAAGTTAATGACCAAGGCAGTAGGTGCTTGTGTGTGCCCCCAAACCCTCCCAGCCTGTGTTCCTGAACTCTTGCTAAGAAACCCCTGGGACTGCAGAACCCCCAACCCGAAGGCCACGTACCGGAGGAGTAAGAAAACCATTAATGAGGAGGACGAATGCACCAATGTATTGGGGAAGAGCTCTGGGCACCGGGGCCAGCGGGGAGGGCAGAAGCTCTGGAATGTTCTCAGCAGCCTCGGGCAGCCATGGGGGTGGGGGGCTCACACACCGCCCCCGCTCCGGTCCACCGGGATGGCGGCGCGGCGCCGCAGGTTCTCCTCGGCGCTCTTCATCAGCACGGCCAGCCTGCTCCCCGACACGTGGCCCTTCTGGATGGCACTCATCAGCTGGGGACACAGGGACAGCAGCCCGTCAGCCCCCTGCTCAGGGCAGCCACGGGGCACAGGGCACAGGTCTTTGGGAGCCCAGAGCCCTCACCACCCCTTCATGAACCTACAGACCCGACTTCTCCAGGGACAAACCAACACTGCGGCTTCAAAGCCTCCCCTCAAGGCTCGTTTACACTTCCCAGAAACATCAGAGAAGGCTTTGGGCAGGCACAGGTGGCAGGAAGAGTGGAAGTACCAAATATGATCCACTTGGAAGTCCCAGTGCAGACAACCACCATCACTGGGATTTTTTGCCATGACATTTCAGAATGTGGGATAACCACCCCTCCCACAGGGTTGTTTGTAATATCTGTGAGATGCAGCTCAAACAAGAGTACCATTCAGATTTTTTTCCATTTAGGAAGAAATTCTTGACTGTGAGGGTGGGGAGGCCCTGGCACAGGTTGCCCAGAGAAGCTGTGGTTGCCCCTGCATCCCTGGAAGTGTCCAAGGCCAGGTTGGACGGGGCTTGGAGCAACCTGGGCTGGTGGAAGGTTCCTCCCAACCCAAACCATCCTGGGATTCCATGATTCCTGATCCACAACTGACTCCAGACCAAGCCCTTTTTCACTCACAAGCCTTTCTCTGCAGAGACACTGTACTTGACTTCCACAATTCCTTCAAATCCAAACTCCTTTATAGACTTTTAAAACTAATTTGCCTTTAAGTCCTGGGAGCTGGGCTCGGCTCTCTCTCAATGAGCACACACTAGTGCTAAGATTTTAGTTAATTCTTTTTTATCCCACGGATAAAGTGAGCATTAGATCTGAAATTACCTGCAGACAGCTCAGCACAGAGCGCTGGGGAAGAAATTGGCACTTGCAAAATGCAATTTCTTACTCCCATGGAGTGTAGGAATCCTTCAGATTCCTTCCCTTCCATAAGAAAATCTATTCATTGCACCTGCAGTGGGACCTGTGCAAATGTGGTGTCAGCCCTGCCAAGGCTGAGTTGGAAAGGGACTTTGGACAAGTCCTGGAGTGCCAGGACAAGAGGGAATGGCTTCCCACTGCCAGAGAGCAGGGTTAGATGGGATATTGGGGAGAAATTTGTGCCTGTGAGGGGGGTTGCCTTTACATCCCAACCCCAAGGTCCCCCTCTCTGCTGAGCATCACTCCATGGACATGTGTGGGCACCGGGGGCTGCCAGGCCCGGTTCTCACCAGGCCATTATTTGGGTTCCCTCAGCACTGTGCTCCCACCTGGAGAGCCAGGCAGCCCCCAGGTACAACCTGTTCTATATTCTAACATAAACCTCCACAAATATTTGCCCAGGGCTTGCACAACCGCTCGGCGCTGAAACGCAATTACTTGGAAGTTTTCAGAAAGCAAACACCCAAGCATTGGGCACTGACTTAACAGATCCATTAAAAAATTAAACAAACATTTAATGTATTTTGCTCCTTCCATGGCAACCCCCTGTTCATTTCAGTGCCACTCTTCCCACTTAGCACTGGGCTGTGAGATGTGCAGGAGCCACAGAGCGACACAGGTTTGCAAAGACAATTGTGAAACCACCCCAGGGCAGTGCCTGCCCTTTATATTGTACAGAGATGACACAGGGCCCCCAGCCCCCAGGGGGACTGCTCAGCCCAGCAAAGCAAAACCCCCACAACCCTCCCAAAACCCACAGAACACACAATTACTGGTTGTTGCAGCTTCTTAACCATGATGTTCCCCAAACTACCCAAACTCCAGCTAATGCAGCTCTTGCAGTAAGGGCTGGGCTCCCCCAGCTGAAGGTCTCCACATGCCAAGGGAGGTATGAGGGTGACCCTTTCCAACAGCCAGAACCAGCTGGGATTTTCTCTTCCATTTCAATATGTCACCACAAACTCCCAAAGCCATTGGTTCTCCCTCCCTCCTGGTTTGTTTGGTTTGCTTTTTCCCCTTCTCCCGAGTTCACTGCAGCTCCCCAGCTCAATCGCTGCATTTTAGGCAAATAAATACTCCTTTTTGCTAATGCTGGACACAACCTGTGAAAATTTTCTGCATTTAGATTCAACAATGCTGCTCTTATCCCCAGCTCATCTCCAGAGAGACAATTACCATTTCCTTCGCCTTGATCTTGTTTGTTTAACTTGACACAGTGAAGAAAGGGCTGACATTGACCAAAATCCCCAGCATTAATTTCTCTCCTGTTCCACATTCATCATTGCCACGGGGCAGGGGAGACATGGCAGGCTCTGAAATACCACCCCAAAAAACACTCCTCAGAACAAACCCAGCTGGCAAACTGCATATGCAAAGGGAGCACCCTTGGTTTTATTTGAAAGCCCCACAAAAGGCAGATGCCTGTCATTTCTTTCAAAGAAACTGGGATAATTCAGCCAATCCAGGAGTTAAAATGGGTTATTGGGCCTGGATGGCCCTTATAATATATTTACAATATAATATTCAGTTATTTAGTTTATGAATTCATTTTTTATTTATAGTTTATTATTATATATTATTAATATTTAGTTTCTTATTATTCGGTTTATTCATCTCTATAATTACCAGTAATTTAGAAACTACTAATCCCTTAACAGTCCAAGATAATGTCAGTGTGCACAGCTCTGCCATGCAACTTCCAGTGGACAACCGTATTATTTTTTACATATTTAAACAGCATTTCTGTACTAAAAATGCCAAACTCAGGACTGTACCGGGGCATAATCTGTAAACTGGACCTGTTCTTGGGTCTCAGTGGAAAAATATCGTTGCCCAAGCTGCTCAAGGATGGCTCTGTGTGTCCCTTGTCACAGGTCACACTCACCTGGTCTCCATGCCAGCCCTAAGACAAGGGGAAAAAATTCCCTACCTGTGGCTTTGCTCACTAAAGAAACAGCTTCTCCTGGAAGGAGAGGAACCACCCACCTGCAGGAACTCGTTGAGCTCCACCTGCCCGTTCTTGTTGAGGTCCACCTCGTTGAGGATCTCGTGCAGGGTGTTCTCGGCGATCTGCACGCTGATGCTCTGCACAAGGCAAACACACCACTGCTCAGCACAGCACAGCTCAGCATAGCTCAGCACAGCTCAGCACAGCACAGCTCAGCACTGCTCAGCACTGCTCAGTCCTGCTCAGTCCTGCACTGCTCAGCTCAGCACAGCACAGCACTGCTCAGCTCAGCTCAGCACAGCACAGCACTGCTCAGTCCTGCACTGCTCAGCACAGCAACAGCACTGCTCCAGCAATATAGAAACTGCTCAGCACAGAGAACACTGCACTGCTCAGCACAGCACTGCTTTCAGCCAGCACTGCTCAGCACAGCACGCATAAGCCACAGCACAGCACTGCTCAGCACTGCTCAGCACAGCACAGCACTGCTCAGCACAGCACAGCTCAACACAGCTCAGCACAGCACTGCTCAACACAGCACAGCACTGCTCAGTACTGCACTGTTCAGCACAGCACTGCTCAGCACAGCTCAGCACTGCTCAGCACAGCACAGCTCAGCACAGCACAGTACTGCTCAGCACAGCTCAGCACAGCACAGTACTGCTCAGCACAGCTCAGCACAGCACAGTACTGCTCAGCACTGCTCAGCACAGCACTGCTCAGCACAGCTCAGCACAGCACAGCACTGCTCAGCACTGCTCAGCACAGCACTGCTCAGCACAGCTCAGCACAGCACAGCACTGCTTAGCACAGCACAGCACAGCACAGCACTGCTCAGCACAGCTCAGCACAGCACAGCACTGCTCAGCACTGCTCAGCACAGCACAGCACTGCTCAGCACAGCTCAGCACAGCACAGCACTGCACTGCTCAGCACAGCACTGCTCAGCACAGCTCAGCACAGCACAGCACTGCTTAGCACAGCACTGCTCAGCACAGCACTGCTCAGCACAGCTCAGCACAGCACAGCACTGCTCAGCACCACACCCCAAGAGCCACAGGGGCTGCTCCCAAAGGAGACCGAGGGATCCTCACCTCCAGCACACGCTGCACGTCCAGGATGGTGATAAAGCCCTTCTTGTCCTTGTCAAACATGTGGAACCGCTTCTTGTACCTGCGGGAGAAGGGTTATCCATGGGGGACTGCACCAGGAGAGGGACAGGGGCTCATTAACTCTGCTGCTTCACTCACCTCTCAATATCTGAAGGCACTAGGCTGATTTCAGAGCTGTCTGTTAATTGGTCTGTTTTTACTTTGTAGCCCATTTCATAATAGAGAAATTTTCTTGCAGTCTCAAGCTCTTCCTACAACAAAAACAGAAAACCTGTGTATCTGAGGAATAGCAAGTTCTTACACAAGTATTTTTCATGTAGTATTTCTTATTTATTTCTTATATTTTATTATTAGATTCTTCCATTTAACCAGGAGTTATCTAAGCTGCCAAAATTAAGCAGATGGCAGCTGAAAAGTATTTTAAAAGTTAAACTTGGGCACTTTTTAGTCTTGGAAAGAGGTATCAACTCCAGTAAGACTTCTAATTTCTGTGTAAATGCTTTCAGGACCATCCCACACCTTCAGTCACAGATGGGGAGCATGCCCATCACAGGAGAACACGGCCCTTTTGGGTCAGGCCTACAACACACCATTTCACTTCCAGCTGATACCTCAGTGTGATGTTTCACCCAACTGTCCAAAACCAGCAAGAAAGTCAGGAGGCTCAACACCAGGCAGGTTCTTTATGGTTTAAACTAGTTTTCCTGATGGTAGTAAAATGACTTTATTACCTGAAAGTTCAGTGCAAGGTCTTCCCTGGACAGGTTTTAATGAGTGATAAACCCCTGACATACATAAAGCACCACAGAATTGAGTTCTCTCTACAGCAAAGGGTCTTTTTTCAGAACAAAGCCCAGTGGGCACCCAGGTGATGCAGAGATGCCTCAGTGGCATTCCTGAGCTCCCACGAGCCATGGAAAGCTTTGGAATTCCTACAGGTGAGTGCAGGACTTGCCCACTTTTCTTCCTGCAGGTGAGGGTGGGAATGGTGCCCAACTCCCCACCAAAGGTGCTGGCACTGGGGCTGTCCATGCAACCCTAACCATGTGCTCATTCCAAATTCCCTGCCTTGACAGCTTCCCATTTGCTAAGCTAGTTTTAGGGAAGAAGTGGTGTAGCTTTGTTCAACCTGGAAAAGGATTCTATGAGCAAATGTCACAGGGTGAGGGTGAGGCACCTCTAACACAGCTGAACTCCTCTGGCTGTGATACACAGCGCCAAGCAGCACCCTCACACCTGGGACAGGATGGGATCCCTTTCCTCAGGCATTCCTGCAGGCAGGCTCTAGGATCACAGCAGGTCCTCTGGCTCAGATGAGCCCCTTCAGAATGTTAATCCAACTTCTCACTGGTTAAAAGGTTCCATGAACACTCCAAGGGAAACTCTGGAGTGGAAGTGCCAGCTGAGCATTCACAGGCTCTGTTTGCTTCCCAGTGAAAGAGGTCCCAGGGGCCTGTCCCTGCTTTCCTGCTGTTGCTCCACCACACTCAGGACAGTATTACAAGTGCAGCCTCCACTATTCTGGGCACTTCTTTGTTTACAACAACAGCAACAAGTGCTGTTTGGTAGCTTACTGATGCGGTAGCTCTGAAGGGACAGGATTCCTGTCAGTGGGATAGCCAGGTCTGTCCTCAACACCACAGACATCACTCCTCAAAAGACAGAGTGAACAAAAAGCAATGACACAGACTACAAGATCCTCCTTTGCTGAGGCAGATCAGCTGAAAAGTGTCAGTAAACAAAATAACTGATAGGAATAGGACAGTAATGCCAAGTCTGCTTTCATTTTTAAAGCTGGGGAACAACAGGATACAGATCTTCCCTTTCCCCTCCACCCCCTGGCCAATCCCAACTCATTTCACAGCTATTTGATAAACTCTTTATAACGAAATGCACCAAGTGACTCATTCTCTCAGGAATAAAACATCGCTTGTAGTTTTCTATTCAACCGACTTGGATCGTTAACATGGAAACTCCTTAAGCAAAACAAAGCAGCTCCAGCTGAAAAAGGCCCTTTGTACCTTCTTCTTCTGCTCGCTCCAGTTGAGTTCTTTGCCCATGATGTCCACGATCCTGGGCAGGGCCTCCTCAGCCGCCTGCACGTTGAGGAAGGCGAGGCGGGTGCGGCGGGAGATGATGTCCACGGCGGTGCGGGCGTACTCCTTCACTCCATACACCACCTGCAGCAGGTCAGACGGGCATGGCAATTGCATCCCAGAGCACACTGCTGGGCTGGCCACGCCACAGGAGCTGTGGCAAACCAGCACCCACCCAGCCAAGAGAAGGGCTTGGAAAGTTCCCTTTTCCTTGGGACGTTTTATAAAACTCACCCGGGATAAATTTTTTTATATATGAAATTAAAAAATGACATTATATAAGCAGTTAATTATTTATATTAGTATGTGTAAATATAAACACATAAAAATAAAGCGAGCTACAGGTAAGAGGAGAAACAGGATCAGAAAAAAATCTGGACCTTCCCAAAGGAAAGGGCTCAAGGAGATGTTTCACAGAGCCACGACCTGCTCTAGAACATGCTCATGCCAAGAACAGACCCAAAGAACATGAGGCAGTTTTCCCACATACCTCAGCTTCGATGTAGGGGAATTCAGACACGAGACGTTTCCCAACAATTGGCCACCTCTTCCCTGTGACTTGGGCTATTTTGGCCACCTCAAAAGCCTTGTCCCCATAGGTGGAAGCCAAGTGCTGAGCCACCTGTGGAGAGGAAAACAAACCCAGTATACTCTGAAAGCATGAAATATGCAGTGTTCCTTGTCCACTCCCTCATCAGCAATAACAAACAGGCTACAGAGGGTGTTAGATTGTGACTGTGTGGGAGGAAAGTCTGTTGTGGATGGGCTGGACCAGCACTGCCCCCCGTGTCTGTATCACTGGGTCTGAGGACACCCCAGCTCTTCTGCCATGCTGAGATCACGGCTGATGTACAGCTTTGGGGGCTCCAAGGGAGACAGACCCCAACATTTTAGAGCAGGAAACAGTCAAGACTGAAAGGAAAGAAAAAGGAAAGATGAAGAACAACTACCAGAATTTATTTCTGTTCAAACCATCTTTGCCCCAGCCAGACAATAAGCTCTGATCAGGCTCACCAGACCTTTGCCCACATTATGCTGGTGTTTGATTTAGGGAAAAACCAAACCCCTGCAACACCAAAACATCCAAGCATCACCAGAACCACAACTCACCTCACTTTCAAGCCCGTAGTCTTGGACCAGCCTAATGTAGAGTGTGGGGCTCCAGTCCTGACCCCCCTCCAGCTTCAGCCCCATGGTTTTACTGGATCCTGCCTTTAGGTTGTGCTCCTGAATGGCTGCATCGATGGTGTCCCGTGCCATGGCACGGTAGGTCGTCCACTTCCCCCCTGTGGGAACACACGTCCACCTCTTTATTTGGGAAGAGCAAGAAGAATATGAAGTTGCTACACACTATATACATATATATAATTATATATGACAGGATTCTCATCAGGCTTGCCCCACAGAGCAGTGTCTAGCTCCAGGACCCGAGGGATGATGAGCAGAGCCCCCTGGAAGCCCAGCCCAGCCCCACGAGGGGCCCCAGCAGGACCTGCGATGGTGACGAGGCCGCTGTCGCTGATGGTCACCACGTGGTTGCGCGAGATCGACTGCGTGTCCTTGGAGTTGGGGTCTGTCACCAGGGGCCGGATCCCGCTCCACGCTGCCAGCACGTCTCCTCTTCTCACTGTCCAGGGATCAGGCACAGTCAGCTCAGAGCTGAGGGGGATTTAGCTCCCACTCCTCCCGGGCTCTGGGGCACTGCCAAGGGCTGCACCCCACCGTGACCAGCAACCTGCAAAGCTGGGGGACAACTCTCCAAAGTCAGGGAATGAGCTGGGCTACAGAGTTACAGAATCACTGAGGTTGGAAAAGACCTCCCAGACCATGGAGTTCAACCTGTGACTGATCCCCACCTCGTCACCCTGAGCCTCCTTTCCTCCAGGCTAAACCCAGCGCTGCTCCAATCAGGATTGGCAATAATTGCCAGCCCAAAGCAAAGTCAGACAGACAGGTCTGTTTGTCACACTGGTGAGAAACCCAACAGAACAGAGATATCCTGGGAATGGATAACCCGGAGAGATTCAACTGTCAAACTCACCCACCAGCCCATGAAAGCCCCAAGCCCCAAGCCCAAACCCTACCAACACATCACCCCAGCACCGTGACTCTCCCTGTTTGCCTGTGCTGGCAGGATAGTCCTTACACTACATTTTAAAAGCCAAAATAAAGTTTGTGCCATGAGTGTAACATTTCCTTTTAGGACTCCCAAGCTTTTTCTCTAGCTTATAGGTTATTTTTCCAAGTTCTCCTCTTGACAAGTCATCTTTACCCACAGCCTTCACCCTAAGTGCAGTTACCGATCTGCTTCACACCGAAGTCTTTGCAACATGTTTTTATACAACTTTCAAATAAACGATAATTGAAAAATCACTAAAAGGGTGTAAAAAACATCCCCCAAAGAACATGGAATAGATTTCCAAAATCAATGGTGCTCTGCCAGCGTGTTTAACCTGCCAAAATGAAGTGTTAATCACAGGACTAGGACCCCATATTACGTTTATAAACTAATGGAACGAGAGGAAGCAGCACGCGTGACGCTGTAATTAAGCAGCTGGAAGGTGTCCAAGCCTGTGGAAGTTGATAACCCTGGCACTGGCTCTGGCAGCACAGGCAGGGCTGTGGAGGGTTGATATGGGCAGAGCAGTTGTTATTTCAGTACCAGCCATCTATAAAGATGGTAATTGCAGGGGTGAGAAACACCCAGTGCCCAGGTGGGCTGGAGTCAGAGGGATTGAACACTGTGGGATGCACTGCTGGGAAATACCTGTGAAACCATGGAATGGCTTGGGCTGGGAGGGGACTTAAAGATGATGTCAGTCCACCCCCTGCCATGGGCAGGGACACCTTCCACTAGCCCAGGTTGCTCCAAGCCCCATCCAACCTGGCCCTGGGCACTTCCAGGGATCCAGGGGCAGTCACAGCTTCTCTGCCCAACCTGTGCCAGGGCCTCCCCACCCTGCCAGGGAAGAATTCTTTCCTAATATCTAATCTGATCTCTGTCTTATTCTAATTCCCAACTCCCTGCCTGGCCTCCCGCACTTCCAACAGCAACTGCTGCTCCAGACACTCAACAGGACCTTCCCTGGAGACTCTTTCATAACTTCACACAACATGGAGACATCAATTCTCCACTGCAGGAAACAAGGAATCCAGCATTTCCCATCTCCAGACAGCAAGTTCTCCTAAATCTAAGGATGTTCCAATGTTCCTGACTGAGTGATTTCCATTTTAATGCAGCTGCTGCAGCAGAAATACAGTGGTACAAATGCTGTAATTTAGATAAACCAAAGCCTCGCTCCAAAGGAAAGACGCCCAGGGCAGTCACCACCCCTGGGAGTGGTCAAAAAATGTGTGGATGAGGCACTTGAGGACATGGTTTAGTGGTGAACATGGTGGTGGTGCTGGGTTGATGGCTGGACTTGATGATCTTTGCCAACCTTAACTATTCCATGATTCTGTGATTCTAAGGAAAGAAGCCCCTGTCCTTCAAACCAGCCCTGAGCCACAGCAGGCCAGCACCTTACAGCAAAGGTGCTGAAGGGAACAACTTCAGCTACTGAAGGGAACAACTGCCACCAAGGAATTTTTATACATTCTCCTTCTGGCCCATTTTACTTTCCCACCAAAACTGCCACTGTAAGATATTTACCAACCACGCAAAGTAAATTCTAAGAATAAAATGCCTAGAAAAATGAAAATAGAAACAAGGGCATGGGAAAACTCCAAACACCTTTTTCTTCCAGGTGAATTATTTGCTGTACTTCCCCAGGCTGGGATGGCCAGACCCCTGAGCACCTTCCCAGGGGAAGGAGCCCTCCCAGGGTTACCTTCCACGTCGGCGCCCAGGTAGTTGCGCACTTCGCTCAGGATGAAGTTGATGTCCTCCTCCGTGGGGATGGGGTGGGAGGTGACATCGGTGGGGCTGTCCGTGGTCCCTGCGATCGTCATCTTCTCCCAGGGCAGGAAGAAAATCACCCTGCCATCACTGGTGGCTGGGTCCAGCAGCCCCATGTTGTCAGGGCTGAAAGAAAGGAGGGACGTGGGTCAACACAGGGCAGGAGCAGCTGGGGTTCTGCACACCTGGTGCTCCAGGGAAATACTGGAACAGAACCTTTGTTCTTAGGTCAAATGATTTAATAAATAAATAATAGAGTTCACCTCTGGCCAAGACCTGCCTTTAAACAGCAGTCCCAGGAGTTCTGGGAAACAAGGCCCTCGGAAGTGAGGCTCAGAAATTCCCACAGTTTGGTTTCCTAAGCCAGTGAGCAGATCACAACCTTAAGGTGGAGCAATCAGGCCTTGGGCATCTCCCATCTCCATTCACTCTGGAAAACCTTGTGTGTTGGAACTTCAAATATGAACAGTTGGAAATTTTAAACCTGCAATGACTTGAAACTCTTTATTAAATCTGAACAACTGCTTTTAATCCCCAAAACAGGCAATCCTCTGTATTATGCCACAAGGGAGAGGGAAGGCTGAAACACAACAAGTGTTCACAGACTGAGCTGGGTTGGGAGGGACCTTAAAACTCATCTCATTCCACTCCCTGCCACGGGCAGGGACACCTTCCACCAGCCCAGGTTGCTCCAAGCCCCGTCCAACCTGGCCTTGGACACTTCCAGGGATCCAGGGGCCAGCCACAGCTTCTCTGGGAACCTGTGCCAGGGCCTCCCCACCCTCACAGCCAGGAATTTCTCCCTAATCCCTAATCTATTCAAATGGAAGAAAGAAAAACAGAACCCTGTTTCTGTTTTGATGTGTCTAAGTACAGAACAAGAAATAATAAAGATCAGATCTTATTAACCTGAGCTGTCAATTATTTGCACCCTGAACAGAGGGCAAACTTAAAGACATACAAAATCCCCTCCAACCTGCCTCCCCAATACATGTGGAGTGGGAGGGGCAGGGGGTGGCAACTGAGAGAAAAAGGAGAGAAAAGAGGAAAAATGAGGACATTTAAGGAGTCCTTCCAGTGACACTAAGCCTGAGTCTGTCACCACCTGCCACTTCAACAGGAAGGAACACCCACAGACTCCTGAGGGATTCGAGTGCTCCCAGTTCTGTGGCCCTGAGCGGGGAACTGTGCTTTGAGGAAAAAAGGCAAAAGAGACACCAATGATGCTGCTACTCAGAGATTTTTTCATTAGTTCTGACAGTGCAGAACGGAATCGTTCAGTACAAGGAAGAAAATCTGTAGTTCTTTGGACAGGAAATTTTAATTTATGTATCAGTGGTTTCTGGTATAATGTAAAATAAAATTCACAGGTACAAACCCAGCCACCTCCTCGTGGTTTATTAAAAAGCTCTGCTTGTATTTCAGAAAATAAGAAGCTTTTATAAACACTTAAAAGTAAACAGCTTTTATAGAGAAAAACATTAAACTGCCTCTTTCTTTGTTCATTTTTATTTTAAGGGTAGCTGCTGACTTTCATTTCAGGTGCTGCAAGTCCTTATAAAAACACATGTAGTCTCCAGTGGTCTCCAGGCTGTGCACCCACTCCTGGGAGTAGAGGGGGATATAGGGAGCACGTGGAAGGAGGACAGGAGGTGGAGATTTAGGTGGCAATTAGGAACTTTAGAGGGGAATCATTCAATGGGCTCAAACAATTCCTAATGAAAGCGAAGAGGTGCTTGGGTGAGAACTACCTATTCCAGCTGAATCAATGAATATTCCATTTTGAGGAAGCCTAAACTGATTACTGAAGGGAAGTTTGCAATATATGGCAAGGCTGGAAGAGAAGCTGAGAATTTCATACCTAGCATGTATATTAGAACCTTTTTTAGCTGATATTTAAAGACAGCTTAGGCCTACAGAGGGAGAGGTACAATCTAATAGGGGAAGTCAACACAGTTTGGGAAAGGTAAATCACCTCAGACAAATGATTACTTTTTAAAATGAAAAAGCTGTTGATTTAGAGACAGAGGAAATCAGAGATTTAATATACAGTATCAGAATTCAGAAACTTTACAGACATTTTCTTAAAAGTATGTGGGGTTTTTTATGTGATTTCATAAAAACTGTTAAAAATAAGGAAGAGAAACAAGCAGAGACTTCAAACTACGTTTTCCCACAGCACCTCTGGACTGAACTGTTTTTAGATGGCACAGCAAGTGCTGAGAGAGGATGCAAGCCTTCCATGTGCCAGTTATTTACTAAATGTGCCAATTATTTACTAAATTACTGATACCAGCTTTCCTGGGCAGCTCTCTCTTCCTGCCCCTTGCCCGGCTTGTTCCAGCTTATTTAAATAACTGAAGAGCCACCCAAACAAATGCAAAATAAGGTGGTTTGCATCAAAAAGCAGCATCTTAACACCCAAATACCGGCCTCCGGGAAGCCTGTGGAGTCACGCTGCTACACACCAGGGATACCTGTGAAACAACACAGCTTTCTAAGGCAGGAATTCCTATGATTCCAAAATGGATGGGAGAAGGAGGTATGAGCCATGTCAGCCACGCTGAGATTCCTCTTCAAAGGCTGCTAAAATGGGCAAGCTCAGTATTGCAAACTGTAATATGAAGCATTAAAGCAAGGCATTGACACACAGAAATGTCGAGGGAAATGGTCTGGGAGATACATGGAAGGTCTTGGCTCCATGTTGATCTCCAGCTGAAGAAGCATTTGACCAAAGCACCACAAATGCACTTAAAGAACAAAAAGTGACTTTCCACAGAGCAGAACTGAGGTACAACAGACAAGTTTACCTGGAATCTGGAATGCAGAGCAGAGAGGAAAACTCGAGAAAGACTGAAAATGTCTGAAATTGGTCAGAAGGGAGAGGAAAAAGCCTTGTATTCACAGACACATTCCAGGCTGGAAGCCTAATTAATGAGGGGAGGAATTCTGGGACTATTAACGAAGAACATCAATGAGCAAAAAACCCACGGGAAGTGAATGCATTAGGTTAACATTAGTTTTACAAAATCTTAACTACGTTTATAACTGACAACCTCTAAATCTTAACCAAAAAAAATAATTTTTGTGACTATGGGCCAAAATTCTGTAAAACATTCACCACAGGGCACAAAACATTCACCACAGGGCACATGGACAGGGTGAAATGCCATCCCTCCTGTCCTGAGGAGTGTCCCCTGGCACCAGGAGAAGACCTGATACAACCCAGATTAAATCCCACGAGTATTTTCTGTTCAGCAGACAGTTCCCTGCTTTCAGCTCTCACACTCCAAGGAAATTCAGTGCAGTTTTATCTAATCAGCTGTGCTGTGGAGGCAGCATGTGGGCAGATACTATTTTCCAAGGAGAGTAATGCCCACATGCTGACATACACCGGGGAACACGGAGAACAAGAATTCTCCACATTTCCAATTAAAATTATTGGGTTATTACAGAATAAATAAATGCATATCAAGCCATCTCCTACTTTGAATTTACAAAGTGAGTCCAAGTTTTAAAGCTTTCCATGTTTTTCTGTAGGGCCATAAAGCCACGTCCTCCTCCTAGCATATGAGGAAACTGGGATTACAGCCCATTTCTTCACATTTTTAGTACTTTAAAGCAGCTATCAGGTCATTTTTCCATTTCTCATGGGGAAAGATACAAAAAAACCCAGAACAGAATGCAGGGGTGATTTTACACCAGGCCAAAAATGCCTCAATTTTAGTCTGTGGTCATGTGCTGTTAGGACAGCTCCAGCAGAACACCCTGTTGTGCCCTGGAAGGCTGAATTCCCATTCCAAGGAGCACGATGGTGCTGTGGAAGGCATTACTGCAAGGGCTCTGTATCAACAGAACTGGGCTAAGTCCATAAAGCAGAATTTCCATTAGGATGCTAATGACTTCAGGAACCAAAGGTAATATTTGAGTTCCAACTGACAGGGCTGACTCGGGAGAAGGGGATTTGGCTTTGCACAGCAAACAGGGAGGGAAGCAGGAGACTGCAGGGAGCAGAGTGCCACGGGAACCTCTCCTGGAACGGGGGTGGCCAAGGGGGGCACATCCTGACCACCAAAACCCCCACAGGTTGGGGGGAGCTTGTGGCCACAGCAGTGCCAGAATTTAACTGTGTTACTCTGAACTAATTCTTTTGGGTGACACTAATATTACTTATTATTACTTATCATACTGCCCATTATATTATTTATTCTGTACTTCTGCACTCCTGGTGCAGGTGGCAGAGCCATTGCACAGAGAGTTTCATATTTAAAGGCAGGGGGTGGAACGAGACGATCTCTAAGGTCCCTTCCAACCCAGACTATCCTGTGATTCCATGATTTAACAGGACAAGAGATCCTGTATGAACATGCAACCTCGCTGGCAGGTTTTCCTAAGGAGGTGACCAGGCAGGCAGCACACTCAGCTCAAAGGCATTATTGAAATAGGTGCTCTCACAAGTCTGGTGACGCTCTGCCTAAAGGCCTTCTGCTTCAGCAGGAGTCCTGCCTTGGGGAGCTTTAACTAAGAACTAAAAGACTTCAGTGTTTTCTGAATAGATGAAATTGTTCTTCTTGTCGGCACAGTGCCAGAATCCTCTTTAAAAAACACAAATAAAAACCAAAATCCAACTGTGCATTCAGAAGTGCTGTAAAACCCACCAACGCGTCCCCGCGAGCTCATTTATTCCCCAGCAGAGACTGTTACAAATGGTGTCACAAATGGAGCAGGCCCCGAGCCCCGGTACCTGTAATAACCAGGCATCACGATGTGCACTCCTGCACTGGGCTGACAGATGTTGGGCACTTCCTCATCATCCATTTTGCGCACGGAGTCTGTGAAAGGTCCCGTAGCATTGATAACACACTTGGCTCTGACATCAAATTCCTTCCCTGTGAAAGAAAACAGTATCAATCACAGACACCATTTGTTTCCTGCTCGCTGACGCTCTCTGTTATTAATCTCTCTATGAACTCACCCTACTGTAAAGTGTATCCTGCATGTCTGAACACAACAGCTGGGGTGGGCTCTAAAAATTAACTAAGTGTTCACCTAACACCAGATTTGAAGGAGAATGTTTTAGAATGGAATTCCAGCTTATCTGTGAGGGCAGACAAGGTGGAAGTTGCTCAGCTGAAATCTGCCTCTCAAGAAAAAAGATTTCAGTCTCACCCCACAGACTCAGTAAATGGGATTATTACAGTACAGCACGGAGCCTTTGACAATGTCATCTTCCCTTGACAGAAGGGTTTGGACGTAAAGCTCAGTCTGCCCTGCCAAAACACTGGGATTTGAGTGAGAAACGTGACAGAAGCTAAAGCTGAGTGACACTAATGGCACGGCCCGGGAAGATGGCTCCTCTGCGGTTGGTGGATGTTCAGAGACAGCGGCGGCCCCGCAGCTCCCTGCAGTCATCCCGCGGCTCCTCTCCCGAGGGGCTCTGCCCGTGCACTCACCGGTCAGGACGTCCCTGCAGCGCACGCCGCACACGCGGAGCTTCCCGCTGGCCGGGTCCGTGCTCTTGAGCAGGCCGCGCACCTCGGCGTAGTTGGCGGTGGCAGCGCCGTAGCGCGCGGCCGTGAGGGCGATGGCCAGGTTCATGCGCGCGTCGTTGTGCTGTCCTGCGGGGAGGCACGAAGGACACCCGTCACCCACGGCGGGCGGGCGCATGTCACGGCCCATCCGTCACGGCCGGGCCTGTCACATCCCATCGCCCTGACGCAGCGCCGGCTCGCCCACGGGGGTGTTTGCAGACGCGGCCCCTCGCCGGACGCCGCGTGGGCAGCGCCGTGTCCGGCCGTGCGCCCCGAGGGCCTCCGCGCGGCCCACACCACACACCCCGCTCAAACGGAGCGCTCCTGCCCCTTCCCCTCCATTTAGGAGCAGACAAACCACTCTTTCCTCTCCCTTTTCCCTTGTAATCCTGCTGTAACTCTGCACTTGTATCCAAGAATCCTTTTGACAATCCAGCTGCCATTAACCAACAATTCTGATTACCAAGTGAACACACAACACCCGACACCCAAAAACATCCTTTCACAGACTGTGTCAAATTTAGCTGGTTTTTTCTTGTACATTCCTTTTAACTTCCCAACATACAACATAAAAGCACTCAAAAGAGAGAAATAAGTGGACAAGAATTAATGAAGGATTCTTAACATATATCATTAAAGATTTATTACTGAAATTCCCTCGTTAAAGAAAACCAAGAGAGAGGCGGAGGGACCATGAGGGGAAGATGATTAATTACTCTGAAATACTGGTTTCACCTGAGACTTTTCCTATTTATTATTGCACTGAAGTTGGAGGCCTGGATGCTGGCTGGAAAGAATTACTATACATTGAAGGGGCCAGGCTCTGTGTGTCCTGAATAATTAATTTCCAAGCAGGCTAAACTTCCCGAGGTATGGTTCACTTCCCCACCTGTTCAGACCACTCCTATCACAGATGATACTGATAAAGTGATAAATTTGTAATAGATACTGTAGTTGATTTATGTTGCCAGCATCCCCAATGTTTAGTATAAATGGTTTATGTAAAGTTTGGTCCTTCGGATTCTGCCTGCACCATCTCCAACCCCTGTGCAAATCATCTGTTCCCAGCTAAAAGGGCAAAGTTATAAAGATGGGATCAATGGCCTCGCAGGCGCCGCCTCCCCTCCCCAAAGCCCTCATTCCAACCCAGCCCAGGCCCTGCAGCACAATCTGTCTTCAGCTATGAGAAAAAAAGTTACACTGAGTGTACAGAAACAGCAGCATGATAAAGCACCGATGAAGAAACAAACAGTAACTCCAATTCCACTCAGCAAACAATGCCCGGAATCAGCTGCAAAAAAGAACAGCAAAACAACTGAGCAAGATGTCAGGAAAAGTTGGGGATGCTCCATCACACAAGATGCACGAGGGGGAACAACCATCGGTCAGAGGTGGCAGGCAAAGCATTCTATAAAGGCACCAGCATTGCTGCTGCTGTGGTGGCAGGGAGGAATAAATGACCTCATGAGGTTCACCCAGTCTAAGGCTGGGTTGAGAGAAGGAATACCTCGTGTGGAGAGGGAGTGATGGGTGGAAAAGGGCCAAAGGACAGCGACAAGCTGTAGTACAGCAGCTGCTTCCACAGAACAGCACATATTCCAAAGGAATCCAGTGTTCAAGGAACATGGACATGGCACTCAGTGCTCTGGTCTAGCTGACAAGGTGGTGATCAAAGGTTGGACTCGACCTCAGAGGTCTTTTCCAACCTAAATGATTCAGTGATTTTGTAATCCAAGAAATGCTCCTCTAGCCCGAAGTCGAGGGCTTTCAGGGGCACAGTGCCCTGGAGACATCCCCCTTCATGGTGGTGCTGGATTTGGGGCCTGCCTGGCCCACAGGCACCACAAGGTTTGGCTGTGCAGGACCATGCAGCAGGAACAGCACCCCCAGACACAGCTCACCTGCAAACCCAGCCCTGACAGACCATGGGCACAGGGGGTTCATTCCCTCGCTGCAGCAGGATCCTGGCCCAGGAGGGTTTCCTTAGTGACCTTCTGATCCTCCCCCTGTTCCTGCCACCAGCGCCCAAGGTGGCACCAACACAGACCAGAGTCCTCTGGCCACCCTGGGGTGGGGATTCATCCCACGGCAGCACAATTCAGCGTCAGCCAATATTAGCTTTGGTCTACAGCAACTCTGACTGTTTAAATTTGGCAAGTTTGCCTCTGCCCAGATTTGTCACTTATTTGCCCAGAGCAAAAGCAATCCCGAGGAGCCAATCAGCAGAATAAATAATGTGTGAATGGGTAATTTCTATAAAGCCAAACTTCTAAGTAACCATTGTTTAGCAAGCCCCAAATCCAAAGGCTGTTCCTAAAGTCAGAGTGAGCTCAGGACATGCTCAGTGCACTTCAGGATTTGTACCACTGTGTCCAAAACAACATTCTCCTGCTTCCTCTGAACCTCTCATCCATTTTCCCCTCATCATTATTCTGATATGAGAACCCCTGTGTTATTACTCACTCCTCAGCTCAGTCCAAAAGGAACTGAGTGCCCATGGAATTTATTTGCAGGAAGAGGACTGGGAAATAACCACTTCCTGATGAACTACACTGGTAGAAAAACCCACTGGCTTCAGATTGATGTGACCTACAGCATGGAGCCCTCAAGTATTGCATAGCATAAGTAACAGAGAGCTGGAGAGATCTGGATTTGAAGGGAATGAAGAGTGGCTTCCCAGCTTGGGAATTTATCATCTGTAGAGAACAACAGTGAACAGTTTGGGAGAGATAGGATCATAAGACAATGGCTTTATACTCAGGAACAGCTGTTTTTTGCCTTTTTGTTTGCTTAAGGCCCTCCAATTCACATGTGTGTGTTTTCCCCCAGATAATTACATTAAAATCCTGCACTCGATCAGAGAATCAGAGAATTAGAATATGCTGAGTTGGAAGGGACCCACAAGGACCATCCAGTACAACCCCTGGCCCTGCACAGACACCCCAGCAATCCCACCCTGTCCCTCAGAGCACTGTCCAAACCCTCCTGGAGCTCTGGCAGCCTTGGTGCTGTGCCCACTGCCCTGGGGAGCCTGGGTAGTGCCAACCACCCTCTGGGGGAAGAACCTTTGCCTGAGATCCAACCCTGGATTACCCACCCCAGCCAGCTCTGCATCCCTGTGCCTCACAGCAGCACTGCAGCTCCAAAGCCAAACAAAACAATGACCCTCCCGGCTACCAGAGGTGACCCCTCGGTGACACTTTGGGGTTTTCCAAATGTTTAAGCCAAAAAGTTATTTTATAACAACAGAATGGCTAAGACAAGTTAATCTGGCATCCGTCATAGATGGGGACACTCCTGGAGATCTCCTAACTGCAGGCAACCCAGTGAAATGGTAATTGTGACATTCACCAGGAACAGATGTTCACCAGCACCCTGCCCTGGAGAGGTCACTGGTGTTCACCAGCACCCTGCCCTGGAGAGGTCACTGCTGCTCCAGTCCTGCTGCTCCAGGGAAGGCAGTCACACCCCAGCATCTTTGGGAGAAGCCTCTAAGAGCCAATGCCGAGTTCTCTATGCAACTCCTCCCGTGGCACCACTTGAGAATAAGAGGATTTTTAAATCCTTCGAGTTATTTCTAGCAAGGAAAACTGAAAGAATCATCCATCCCCTAATCCACTGTTGTCAACTGCCGTAATACAGTGACAACAGAGAGATACTTTAACTTCTAAGGGCAGTCAGCCCAGCTCTTCCCAAAACACTGGCCAAAGTTCTTTCACTAAATTAACACTGAATCCTCTCAAAACCCCCTCACTCTTAGAAGCCACACTGCTGAGGGCATTTAGTGTGCAAAGACATTTTGAGTAAGTGTCTCCTACATCACACCAAGCCCAACAGTGATGCCATTTGGTTTATAATTTCTTCTTTTTGTGTAATTTAGGAAAATTCTATTTTCACTCCTTAGTAGCAAATGCTGTATTTCTTTCTTCAGCCCCAAACAGACAATGTTTCCGTTGGCACTCACAGGATCCTCCCCCAGAGTGCACACAGTGTACGTTCGGTGTTATTTTTGTCAGCACTGAGCCCCAGCCAGGGAGTGGTAACAAAGCCCACAGACTGGAGAGGTTTGTTTGGGACTGGGTCAGGAGCATTGTGTGAAAACCAGAGCCTTAATGAGGCACTCTGGCAGTTCTAGTATGTTCTGTCTTGTGTCACTCTCTGACAACTATTACTGTTAAACCAACTCACAGAACCTCAGAATGGTTTGGGTTGGAAGGAACCTCAAAGTTCATTTTGGCTCCTCCTGCAGCAGCAGAGCTGTAACAGCTGGGCTTGCAGACTTCTGGCTTTAAGGAACAGGTTGGTCCCTGCAGCAGACACAAAACTCTCCTCACCTTTCCCCAGGTTACAGCCTTCCCTGACCAGGCACAGCTAGTCAGTGCTGGAGCTCGGGTTTAAGGGGAGGCAGCCACACAAGGAGATCTGTGACAGTCCCAATGAACCTTCTCCAGGGGGCAAATTTCCCCTCAGAACCACCTAGCAGGCTCCTTGAAAAGGAAAAACACGTTAAAAGAAATATATGAATAAGACAAGTAGGCCTCCAGTGTGGTCACAACTCCAGATCCCTTTGCAGTGTAGCCACACAAATAAGGGGGGTTTAGGTTTTTATGTTTCTTCTAAAAAGTTGAGGGAATAATGACAAGATAAACACCTGCAAATTAACTTGTTACCTGTATGTTATTCTTTTATTGATACCAGTGAGCTCCACTTATTTAACTGGAATACCGAACTGAACTCACAGGCAGTCCATTGGTTTGGACCATTCCCAAAATCCAATCACCCAGCATCAAGATGGGGATATTACTGTGTAACCACAACACCACCATTCGTGGTCCCTCAAAGCACTGACATTCTAGAAGCTATTTGAAAACAAGTGATATTCTTACCCCAGCCCGGCACTGGTAACTGCAGGCACACAGCAAAGCAACGCAGGAAACCAAACCACTTCATGTTCAAAGTTTCCTCACTGTGTAGACAAATCTTACCCAAACCTCTCCAAAGTCAAGGCTGATGAGTGATTACACAATTATGCATGTACATTAGCTATGTACAATTACACATAACTAAGTTAACAGGACTACCATAAGTATAATTTTAAGTCAGTGCTTAATTGCATGGCCAGTTTTATCACAAGCATTAAGCAGGAACCCAGTAGCTGTTGGGTATATGGAAAGGCCTGCATCCCAGTTTGGGCAGATGAATCAGCTGGAGTGACTCAAAATTGTTCCAGACTTCTTTCAGAGAGACCTTGGCAAGTTCTCCTCCCCAGACACAATCAGAGTGAGTTCAGGGGAAACATCCACTTTGACTCACGAGTCACAAGTCACTACAATGCCCTCAGACCTGAACTATTTCTTTTTCTCTGGATCACACAAAACTGAAGTGGAATTTGCTGAAATCTCCCAGACTTTCAAGGACATGCAGCACTCACATCTTTGTTCCTGGCCTTCTCCAGAGGGACAAGTTGTGACTCAGACCCACCAGCCCCATCCCACTCACAGCACAGTGACAGGACACTGGGCTGGCCCTACAGCCCCAGAGAACCCGAGCACTGCTGGGCCCTGGGTCACCTGTGCTGCTGCAGGGAGGCCCCAGCGGCTGGGAAGGACAATATGCACCTAAGTATGCACAGGAAATAACCACACACACATTTTAGCTCTCCCAGATCTGCCCTAAGATCTGGGCACTTCCAGTCCTCACTGTGTAGGAGCTTTCATGGGAAGGGAAGCCTCGAGCCTGGCCTTCTGACAGGTGAATTGATTCCAACAGGTTCAAACTCAGATTTGAAACATCCAGTTTTAATAATCCAGCAGCATCCAGTCATCCTAAATAATTTCTGGCTTCCTCCACTTAGCACCATCTTAGACCATGAGAACTAAGCTTCCCTATTCTTGGAATCCCAGAACAGTTTGGGTTGGAAGGGACCTTAAAGCCTGTCTTGTCCCACCCCTTGCCATGGGCAGGGACACCTTCCACTAGCCCAGGTTGCTCCAGCCTGGCCTTGGACATTTCCAGGGATGGGGCAGCCACAGCTTTTCTGGACAACCTGTACCAGGGCCTCACCACCCTCACAGGGAAGAATTTCTCCCCAATGTCCAATCTAAATCTGCCCTCTGTCAGTTTAAAGCCATTCCCCCTTTTCTAGTATGAATAGTTGCAAATTACATACAGAGTTATAAACAAAGGAACAGCACGAGCAAGAGGCAGGGAGTCCATAAAAGCCTTTTTTTAAGGAAGAAATCCCAATACCCTGTGAATGTCTGTCTGATCGAGTCTGCTGCCAACTTACAGCACAGAAGCTGAAACTCGTATGGAAACCAAGATCCCAAACCACAAAAATAAGCCACAATATCCACACATCCAGTGACAGACAAAATCTGGAATTCCGTCCCCGTGCCTTATAATTGCGCTGTTTCCCACTTCCTTTGTATCAGCCTTCAGCTTGTCACTGCAGTGCGAGTGCCGTGTCAGCGGCAGGAACAGCAGTGCTTGAAATGAACCCAAACACTGTCACTGTCAGTTTATGGAAGAGGCACTGGGATGTCCCCGGGAGGGCCCGTCACGGCCGGGGACACGGCCCAGCACAGCCCCGTGGCACCCACGGCTGCCAGGGGAAACTCCATGGGGGCACACTTGGGTACTCTTGGGTCCAGAGCAAGGGATGGATTCACCAGCCCGGTGTGCTGTGTTTGGCTGCCCACTGCTGTGTGACCCAGCAGAGCCCTCTCAGGGAACAGGACGTGGCAGGGGGGACACAGTGCCCTGCCAGAGCTGGAGAGAGGCAGCACTGCTCCCACGGATCACAGAATCACACCATCAGCAAGGCTGGAAGAGACCTTCAAAGTCATCTCCAACCATCAACCCAGCACCACCATAATCACCCCTAAACCATGTCCCCAAGTGCCACATCCAGGCTCCTCTTAAACACTTCCCTGAGCAACTTATTTCAATGCCTGGCCACTTTTGCAGTGAAAAAACTTGGAGGGCTTGTCCAATCTTACTGACTAGACTTACTGATTCCGGGAAGATGAGCAATGTGTACCTTCCCAACCCTTCCCAGGGCTGCCCATATGCTGACAGACACAGGGAGCAGGGGAAGGAGCAGGGGAAGGAGCAGGGGAAGGAGCAGGGGAAGGAGCAGGGGAAGGAGCAGGGGAAGGAGCAGGGGAAGGAGCAGGGGAAGGAGCAGGGGAAGGAGCAGGGGAAGGAGCAGGGGAAGGAGCAGGGGAAGGAGCAGGGGAAGGAGCAGGGGAAGGAGCAGGGGGAGGAGCAGGGGAAGGAGCAGGGGAAGGAGCAGGGGAAGGAGCAGAGGGAAAGGAGCAGGGGAAGAGCAGGGAAGGAGCAGGGAAGAGCAGGGGAAAGGAGCAGGGAAGGATGCAGGGGAAGAGCAGGAAGGAGCAGGGAAGGAGCAGGGGAAGGAGCAGGGAAGGAGCAAGGGGAAAGGAGCAGGGAAGAGCAGGGAAGGAGCAGGATAGGAGCAGGAAGGAGCAGGAAGGACAGTGGGAAGGAGCAGGGGAAGGAGACAGGAGAAGGAGCAGGAGGAAGGAGTGCAGGGGAAGGAGCAGGGAAATGAGAGGGAAGGAGCAGGAAGGAGCCAGGGGAAAGTAGCAGTGGGAAGGAGCAGGGGAAAGGAGCAGGGGAAGAGCAGGGAAGGAGCAAGGGAAAGGAGCAGGGGAAGGAGCAGGGAAGGAAGCAGGGATAGGAGCAGGGGAAGGAGCAGGAGCTGTGCAGGTGTCCCATCACCCCTTCCCTCCCAGCCAAGCAGGAGCAGGGCACCCTATCGACCCAAGACCCCGCTGACTCACTTAAAACACCCCCCCCCCACAGCACAGCACAGCTCCTTTCCTTCCCTTCCCCTAAAGCCAGGACACCCCAGGGACCACTCAGATGTTTGTGCCACGATGTGCCAATAACAGCGTTTTGCTCAGGAATAATCTTAAATCTTTTTGGTAACATGATCTGAAGAATTATTCCCCCTTCACTTCTTAAGGGACACAAACCCCATCCTTTGCTTATACAAGCATTAAAAAAAAAAGAAGAGAGAGGCCTGGAATTCACTGGAATATTCATCATCTCCAACCTTAAACCCACAGCGTACAAACAGACGAATCCAGCAAGTCAGAAAGCAAAGCCAATTTAATCTGTGGCTCCCCTGAGGTAAATGTAGTTCACAGTCCTGCCCCCACCCCAACCTCAGCCATAATCCCTGCTTCCTGGAGGTACGAAAGCACTGGAGTGAGGAAAATTCTGCAGCAGGATATAATGATCCAAAATGACAGGGACAATAATGACAATGAATTTCATGTCTTCCAGTCATGAGCTGGGGATGCTTGACTGGGCTGACTTACACAATTAAATTGTTACAGGTACAGCAGGATGCAGTTACCATCCGCCAGCTTTTGGGAAGGAGCCTCCAGCGCAGGGAAGGGAGCGCTGCGGATGCACGGCCCTTCTGTCGGGAGCAAAGGGCTCATCCTGCAGGGACGTGGCTAAGCCTGCACCTCTGACAGAGGCAAAACTGGGTTAAAGATGCAGCTGGTTCAGGCCATTGATTTTATCCCTTCTGAGAAGGATAAAACAGCTCTGACGGGCAAAGCACGGTGGGACTCGGCAGCAGCACCAGCGAACGGAGGCCCACGGGTTGTGCCAGGGATAACTGGGGTTATCCTGGATCCCCACTGCTGCTCGTGCCAGTACAGCAAGGAAAATACTCTGGCTGCTGTGGGTTTTCACTGTACCTGCAACCCAGCAGAGGCAGCCAGAATTCCCCTCTGAATTCCTCACACCCTGCCCGTTTCCTCCAGGGTTTCACAGACAGCTCTATTTTATGGAACACAGGACAAAATGTATTGGAAAACAAGAGGTTATGGAACATACACAGAGTATTTCCCTGGTTATACCCACGGTTAGTGTGCCTGCAAGGCTTCTCCCACCCATCTAGCCTCAGGTTTGAAATACCAAGAAATGTGAGGAGCCGTGTATTTAAAATCACCTATGGAAAGTATTTCTAGTGACAAACTGTCAGAGGTTTTATACCCAGGGAAGGAAAAACAGCCACAGAGTTGTCTGTAATACCCCTATTACAGCTCAACATCTCCAAATATCCATTTGTCAAACATGAATTATAAAGCTATAACATTTCATAATTCAGGACACACTCAAATCCTAGGAAAAATAGCTACAAGAGCCTAAATAAAAAAAAGCATTTATTCCATTTTTGACAGCTTAATGAATGCTCTACTCTTTTGCATTGATTTTTGTGTGTGTCTGTGTGTGCCTGGGAAGGATTTCTCAGGGGGTTTGCTGTAAACAGGCAAAGCAAAATCCTCTGCCAAGGCTTTTTATACCTTTAAATAACCTCCATATTAAAATATTTCAGGAGAGAATGTATACAAAACTACTGAGAATGCAAAAAAATAAAAGCCAACTACTTACATCCCAGTAAATATACTGGAAATCTGTAGAACAAGACATAAAACAACCCAATCCCCTGATGTGGCAGAGGATCCAAGAAGTAGCATATGTTAATTCCTGCTTTCAGGAAATAGCTGGAAATTCAGAGAGCGGGTTCAGCAAAGTTCTAACATCTTAAATTCGTGACTGATTCTGGAATACAAATTTTCCTTACGCACCTAAAGGCTCATCTTGCAAGAAAAAACATGTTAAAAATGTCTGCAAGCACCTAGAAATAGAAAAATAATGTATCTTAAAGAAAACCGTGCCACTTGGAATTGCTGAACACCTTACATTGACACATGCTGGCCAGCTGGATCCCTGCTGTAATGGCTCTCCTAGTTTTTACCATAATGAACTCTAGATGATTCAAATGGAGATGAATTCTTCCCTTGAAAGGGCTTTGGAACAATCCTGCCCTGATCCTGAGCCAGCCCAGCCTCTCCACTGTGCCTCTTCCCCAGTTGTCCCCGAGCCCCCTAAGTGGATCTGACAGATTCCTGCTCACATAGCAGCCGCCTTCTCCCCCCAAAATGTTGCCTCTTTGCTATTCAGGAGTATCCTCATACCAACAAATGCTAAATGCAGTCTGACATGTCCCCCTAAGAAACAAACTTGTAAGTTGTGGCTTCAAAGCAAACCTTGAATAAATAGGACACGTTGTGTACACCCCGGCTAACATCCAACATATGCTTTGGCTTCCCGATGCTCAGGCAGAGCAGGAATAGCCTCTGGACAAGGTTGTGATTTGCTCTTGCTGGTACTTCCAACATTTATAATGTACCATTTTTTTTTGCCTGTATAAACAATTTAGAAGATGTAATGAAGACGACCCCGGCGCCGTTTGGGAACAACATCCTCATGAATTATGGATGGCTGGACGTGCCACCGGCCCCACCACCAATTACAGCCCCACACAAAGAGCATTCCCGGGCTTCCCCCTGCAAAGGCACAGGGCCACCACTGAGGCACAGCTGGGCAGGGGCCTGAGCACAGAAAACACTGCCTCACATACCCAGGATTTTTAATTCTCCCCTTTGGTGCTGGGCATCAACATCTGTGATCGTTAACAGCCCAGTTATTAACAACCACAGGGACAAGGGATGACGGACAGGAATAAAGGAAAGCGGGAAAACAGGAGAAAACTACCTTTAACTGCAGTTACAGAAACAGTTAAGACCAACTTATTGATTAATTATGTAGGGAAGAGACAAGGGATGGACAGAGAAGACAAAGATATCACTGACTTTAAGACTTGTATTTTTTTCTTTGTCGTTATTTAATGCTCTATTTTATGACTAATCATTCTGAAAGTACTAAAAGCAGCTTAATTCCATTTATTACCCCCTTCTCTACCTTCAGTTCAACTCCCTTTCCCTTTGTCCTCCATTCCTCTGGATTTAGGGTGTGAAGTGTAGCATTAAAATTCAAGCATAATGATTTACAAGACCTAAAGGGTGCCTGCTGAAACGTTATGGCTTAAAACAAAATTTCCTGCGGCCAGAACAGGTTAACTGATCAGGATAAAACAGCTCATGTGCTCCAACCCCCCCAGTCCAGCGAGCCCAGGGGCTGACCTGCAGAGGGGGCACTGCAGGCAAACCTGAGTCGAATTGTGGCACGTTAAGAACTGATTTAACATTTCAGTTGGGAAGTCTTCTGCATTAGGTGCAGCCTCAAAGCACCCAGATGTGTATTATCAGCACACAAACTTCACCCCTTTCAGAACCACTTTATTCTTCAGGGAAACTGAGGTTTGGTGGAGCTTTGAGAGGTTTTTCAATTTTTTATCCCTGCAAAACACCAGTTATTTACATTCTGCCTAAACCTGGGGATAACTAAGCTGTATCTTATAAAGAAACCAAAATAAGGCAAGACATACAATACTTTTTCTTTTCTATTTTACACTTCTTCATTTCCAATATTTAGAGTCTGGGTTTGTTCATCTCTCAGTCACTCAGAGCCCTGCCCTGCTGGTGTTTGCCATCAAAGCCCAATCTTTAGATTTATTGCAACACTGTTCAAAATAACTATTCATCCAGGAAACCTGAGGACTAATTTTAGGGCTATCCTGAAAGGTGCATCTTTGGAATGTTGGGAGTAGTAAATAGCCACGATACAGCCAAATTACTTATTTAATCATAAAAAACTTCACTGGATTATAAACAGATTTCAAGCTATAGTGCTCTTCTGAGGAGTGTAATTACAGCTAAGAGAACCACTCCATTCTTCTGGCATGCTCCTGGGATCCCTCAGAGCAGGCTAAGGGATAGTTTAGGATAAGGAATAAAGAAATCTGAATTCCTTCTTTGTATCTACAGCATCTGTACAAGGGTACAGTGTACAAAACCCACCACATAATCCCACAGCAAATTTTGCTTCCAAAAACCCCTTATTTCCTCGAGACCTTAAAAATAAGACAGACAAGATGCAGCTCCCTCAGAGATAGGCAAAAATCAAGTCCATCCCTTAAATGCCACCCTACTCCCAAACAAGAACCTGCACATATATATTCCCACACACACATACGAATTTTTAATTTTTTTTCCAGTTGCTGTCTGAGACACCTGCAATTACCAACATCAGCTTTAGCCAGAAGCCTCACAAGCACTATTGGAGCCCAGCGTGTTTCCAGAGTCCCTCCCAGGCCAGAAGCCCCTTTGATGAGCTGATGAAGTGTAAATGCAGTTCTACAAAGGGAAAAGAACTCCCTTTGTAACCCATCTTGTGTAAAGGCCTTTCTGCTGCCAAAAGGTCAGAAACCACATCTTCAGGTGCAAACTAACCAGAATGGTACCACTGGGGAAGTAAATCAGTACTTTAGTTATTTATTTTGGAGGAATCCTCCAAGCCTGCAAGGAATCCATGGCTTGTTGCCTTATCCAGAACATGGCAGGATATTCTGATATTACCTGTCTTGCCCCAATTCCAAGGAAGCCTTATCAAACTTTCTGTCCTGGAAGTGGAAGAGGAGGAGGAACACCACCAATCTGGTGGGACAGCACACCAGCCTGCTGCAATGAAGAGCCAGTCCACCTTCGAGGAACTCTTCCCCTCCGGAATAATTAATTAATTATTTAACTATTAATTAAATAACCCATTATTTAAAGGGGTTTTAACAGAAACCTTTCATGTCTTATGGCAATCTTTAGTATTTGATTGTAATTACTAAATGCTCCTTTTGCAGAGCAACTAATTTTACTGACAATATACAAACTAATTGATCCAGGCCTCATCCAACCCAGAGTGAGAACCACAACCACCTCATCCAGATCCAGGTTAGAAGTTGTCTGCACAGTGGAAGTGCCACAGCAACCCATTGGACATAGCTGGAATCATCAGATTTTCCTGACTTCTTCCTCAGAAGAAGTGTTCAATCCAAGAAGTGCAGAGCACCATGCCCAGCTGGGAAGTTGTAGGGAATCACCAGAACACTTTCACACGGCACTACACCCACTAGCCAAGAAAACAAACATATTTCCTCCTACCTTCAGTAAGCTACTGTCACGAAAACATAATTTACCTACCAAACTCACGCTCAAGAGGCAAGCTGAGTCCTTCAGGCTGTTGTTCTTCCCTTTAGAGGCTCGATGTACAGGACCTAGAGCCTCACCCCCGTGTTTCTGCCCCCAAAGCCAGCACGACACGAGCACTGGAAGCACAGAGAGCAACGTACCATCGTAGTAGACAATAGCTCCAACCAGCTTGTCCTTGCGCAGCATTGGGAAGAGCTCCAAGGCTCTTGACTTGGTGAGGACGTAACTTCTCTTCAGGCACTGGCTTCCTGCCACCAGGTCATAGAGTTTTATCCCAACCCAGTAGTACGGCAGCTGCCACCATCTGCGTGGAAAAAAGTACCCATGAGGTGAAAACAATGAAGAATTTAGAGGTACATGCACACACTGCTATTGTAGCACAGAGCCTGTTGAGTAACAGTGTGTTGTATTACACCAGTTTTACCTCCTACCTTCACACAAGCTCCTGGTACCACAATGTAATGTAAATACTCAAGTCTGAGGTATTGTTTGCTACTGTTTTCAACAGAGCTGCTCACTGCAGTGAGTCAAGCAGATTCAAGGCTTTGTTTGCTCTAGAATTAGGATCTAAACTGGCTTTTTGTACTTCAGGACCACATAAATGCAGTCAATCACTCACCTATGTGAGCTCCAGGTTTTACAAGCCCCTTCCACTAAGTCAGGAATAAAAAAGTCGGAAGGATCTTAATAAAATTAAGATCATTCAGCAAAATCTCCCTGCTCTAAGTAGCTTGTTCCAGTGAGTAACTGTCCTTTGAGACCTGAAAACCTAACCCAAAGCACTTAGACCCTGTTCCTCAGAGGAGAGGGAAACTGTTCTCTCCATACCCAAGCAGCCTGTGGCCAAAGGGATGAACACCACATTGCTGAGAACACTGAGATGGGTGTGTTGAAGATAAGGGTGTACTGAGAGAATAGCAAACAACATCCTGGGAATGAGAATTCTTTCCAGCTGCTCCTAACTGAGGTGCTGGAAGGGCCCCGAAGAGCTGCACCTCAAAGCAGCCTAAGAAACCTTCGTGTTTCTACAGCCCAGCAACATCTCACCCGCTGGAGGGCAGAGCTTGTGACAGCTTTGGGGACGTGCTTTGGGAAGGGGGACCTGGGAACTTCTCCAGGGACGTGGATTGCTTGTCAGCAGGCACGGGAAAGGGGAGATGGCCGAGCAAGGCTTACTTGTAGATGGGCAGCATGATGGGCAGCGGAGCGGAGAGGTGCGGGGCGCTCTGCAGCAGGTGGGCACGCTCCTCCAGAGCCTCCTTCACCATCCTGTACTGCAAACAGAGGGCCAGGTCAGCCACATCCACCCAGCTCAAACCCACGGGCAATCCCACCCTAACACCAAGCTGCAAATGCAGAAGGGTTCTTCTCCAGGCCAATCAATGTACATCAACATGAAGTTGTTCTTTGGCAAAAAAGGTTGGTTTCTACATCTGGATAACTGCACAGTTTAGATATTTTCCCCTGAAAATCACCATTGCTGTAGCAGTGCTACAACTGCCAAAACATACTTTGAGAGGCTTCAATGGGAAGACAATGCAATTCCTCAAAACAGGAATACCAGGCTTCCAACAACACAGGAATACACAAAAGCAATTATACATAATCACTCATTTACCATATTTTCTTTCCCCTTGCCAAAATACACCTCTTATTTACCATCTTTTTCCCTATGACAAAATAAATCACTCATTTACAATATTTTTTCTTCATTCCAAGTTAAATCATTCCTTTACTATGTTTTCTTTCCCCATTCCAGAACAAGGACAGACAGACCCACTCCCCCAGATTCTGATCATGACAAGTAGAAAGCTCTTTTTATTCTGAGACCAGCCCTGTCCCTGCCTTCCTGGCCCCAGATCCAGCACAAACAATTACCTGCTCGAAATCCAACTTCATGATGGCCTTCTGGAGGTACCTCACCCCACCATGGATCAATTTAGTGCTCCTGCTGCTGGTCCCCGATGAGAAATCATACCTTTCTAGAAGGGCTGTTTTTAGTCCTGTGTTACCAGAAAACCAAATTAACTTCTTAAATTACACAATTTGTATGTAATTCATTAAAGACACTTCTCTAGGGTAGAGACAATCACAAGAAAAATTACTCTGTACATGGATGAATTTGTATTCAAAGTGTAGTGCACTGTCTATATTGTAATGAAAAATTTTAGCCTCCTTCCTGAGGGAAAAGTCAAACCAGAACTTAAACAGAAGCACATTAAAAGCTGGATATTTCACAATGGAAAGGCATTACAGCACATTACAGGGGCCACGCTCCCGCAAGCAAATGAGAGCTTGGATGCACGGCAGGGACAGAGGGCTTGCATGGACACTTCCAACTCCTTGCAGCAGAGAGCTCTACACCTCTTGCACTAACAATTTAAACAGCATTCCAGAGAGGGAGACAGCTGACAGCTTTGCTTGCTTACAGTTTGCCTGAGGTGCCCAAAACCAGGCGAGAGCCGGCCCTGGGCACCTTCAGGGAAAGCTCACCAGGGAATGTGGGCACACCCAGAATTCTGACACAACAGGAAATATCTGATCAGGCTTATCACAGAATCCTTTGGGTTGGAAAATCCCTCCAGGATCATCCAGTCCCCCCTGTGCCCATTCCCCACCTTGTCCCCCAGCCCAGAGCACTGAGTGCCACAGCCAGGCCTTCCTTGGGCACCTCCAGGGCTGGGCACTCCAAACCTCCCTGGGCAGCCCCTGCCAAGGCCTGACCACCCTTTCCATGAAGAAATTCCTCTCATGTCCAACTTGTCCTCCCTGCACAGCCTGAGGCGTTCCCTCTCCTCCTGTCCTTGTTCCCTGGGAGCAGAGCCCGACCCCCCCGGCTCCCCCTCCTGTCAGGGGGTTGCAGAGCCAGAAGGTCCCCCCTGAGCCTCCTTTTCTCCAGGCTGAGCCCCCCCAGCTCCCTCAGCCCCTCCTGCTGCTCCAGACCCTTCCCCAGCTCCATTTCCTTCCCCTGGCTCCAGCCCCTCAATGTCTCTCTTGTCATGAGGGGTTCAGAACTGGACACAGCACTGGAAGTGCCTCAGCAGTGTCCACCAGAGATTTTAACATCTACTGGTCTCCCAAAACTTTTCAGTCCTTAAAAAAAAAATCTAATTATTACTAGTAACTTCCAAAGATCAGAGCAATATATTTTTGTCAAATGTGACTTAAGATTAATGGACACAATCAGAAAAAATTTGGTGAAGATTTATCAAACACATGAAAAGCAAAATTTGTTGTTAAGTGAAGCAAACACAATAAAAGAGCAAGTTCCATGAACGAACAGCAACGAGAGGCAACTCATTAACCAAATGCCCAGGAATATTTCACACCTCAGAAATCTCCTGACATAATCAGAATATCCAAGAAAAGGATAAACAGAGATTAACTGTAATAATTTCTACCTGCTTTACAGCTGCCTTTTCTGCCACAGCACACTGGTGGCACTTCCAGTGCATTTGCTTAAACTCACCTTCCCTTGCCCTTTCCCCAAGTTAAGGCTCCACAAAAAGTTAACATCAACCCTGCTGTTCCTGGGAGCCTCTGAAACCAGTTACCAGCTAATGTCCCCAGGGTGGGGCAATGGGAGCAGGGAGCTGCTGTATGGACCTTCTTCAAGTTCCCTGTACCTCCTGAGAGCAGAAGTTGTATAACCAGCATTCAGGGCACACCTCCTCTACCTTCGAGGAGATTTGAAAAGCCAGTCTTATAAGTTTATTATAAAGAACAAGCCTGCAACTGAACTTCCAGGCCCTTACCTCTGGTGGCTGCATCCAGAGCACAGCCACAGCCTGTTGCTCCTCCTCCTATGACAATGACATCAAATTCACTGTTGGTTTGCAGGGCCAAAATCTGCTGTTCTCTCGTGGGGAGCTGGTTCTTCACTGGGACAACCTCTGCAGCCTGAACCTCCACCAAGGCACCCTGCAAAGATTAAACACAGCCCACGATAAAGGGAAATAAAGGGAAAATTAAGATTTAGGAAAACCCAAGTTTGGCAATTCCCAGCATGACCCCTGTTTTTCCCCCAAACACAGTGCTTGTGGCTGCCATGGGCTGCCATCCTTCCCCCAGCCCAGCCCTCCTGGGGCACAGCCTCACCTGAGCTGCATTAAGTGCTCATCCCCCTGTGCCCAGGCTCGGCTGCAAACGCTGGGAACAAAGGTCTCCTCATTAGGAGCTGTTTAAAGCCGGCTCAGCCCTCAAACAGAGCCGAGCTCCCGGCGCTCCAGGCACACACAGACAGCGGAGCGGGGAAGCAGGGAGGTGAATCCTGATGAGCCTCCCCATTAGTCTCCCCTCGCTCTCCTTCCCGTGTTTACACAACAACATGTGGCTGCTGGCAAAGATCACCGGGTGAGGGACAGACTTTGGGTGCTTCAAAGAAATTCAGCTGCCACGTTATTCACTTGGCCGTGCAATTCTTCCCATTCCCACCTACTGCTGCCTCCTGCCCTGCTCTCTCCCCTGCCCTGGCCTCTCCAGCAGTGCTAAAAGCTTTTATATCCCACAGAGTATTGTAGAAACATATCATAGAATCCCAGAGTGGTTTGGGTTGGAAGGGACCTTAAAGCCTGTCTTGTCCCACCCCCTGCCATGGGCAGGGACACCTTCCACTAGCCCAGGTTGCTCCAAGCCCTGTCCAGCTTGGCCTTGGACACTTCCAGGGATTCAGGGGCAGCCACAGCTTCTCTGGGCAACCTGATTTTACATCTCAGAGGGGTCCATGCAGGGATGAGGAGTCCACAACCTCTATAAAGTATGGAACAGTGATACAGTTCCAGTACCTGTTTTTCCAGGAGGTCATGGACACAAGGATGGAGACAGTGAGAGGATCCAGCCGTTCCTGTCTCCACTCCTTCCTTGGTGGCTCTAAGACATCCCTCTGCCCTGTGCTCCACAGAGGTTTGCTGTGAGCCTCCAGCCACAGCTCTCAGAGCTTCCCCTCCCAAAAGCGGACAGGACTTGAAGCACATCTAAATTTTCCTGCTGAACACCCAAACATGCTCTGATTGCAGAGCCAAGGTTGGCTCCTGCTCCCCCTGGGTGAGCTGCTGCTGCAGCAGTGCTGGGTCATCCCAGTGAGTGCAGCCAGGCAGCTGCTGCCAACTTCCCAGCTTCCCTAAACACCACTCTGCGACTCCCAGACAGCACTGACCAGCAGGAAACTGGGAAGACTAAAACCACCTGTGGCTCAGTCTCACACAAGTTTTGGCTGGCCAAGCTCAGTTGGTGACCTTCAGAGAAGGCAAAATCCCCACCTCCAAATTAGCTTTGCACTGGGTTTCCAGACAATATTCCAGGTGTACAACTTAACTTCAGGAAAATAAGAGAACACCAGAAAAGCCAAACTCAGAGTACAAGAAGTACTGGTGTCAGTCGGGTTTGACTCTATGTTTTGGTTTGATTTTAAACACATTTTTTACAACAAATGGCTCAAAGCAGAACCAGAGTAGAGTCCCCAGCATCCAGCCCCTGGTATTGCCAGAGTCTGGAGATTAGCCCTGGAATATAAGCAGAGTGATTAGCACCAGGAATTGATATAGATATGATGCATCTTGCTGTCAATTAAATGGGGGAGTGAAGAAAAGCTGCACACAGGGATTCCATCTGCAGTAACGTGATTAGTTTGGCAGTGAACAAGTGTGTTTACTGAAATAAGCAATTGCTGTTTATATCTACAATTTCTCAGGCAAGAGTTCCCTGAATGGTTTTGATTACACTCTTAGTGAGAGGAATGTAGTTTGGCAGTTTGAATTTAATCATCAAGTTATAAAGTGATCTAGTAATCCATAAGCCAGTGCTCTTGTTAATTTGCTACTGTAAATCTCCAGGTAGGTTTGCAGAGTCAAATTCATCATCCTTATTCTCTTAAACAAAAAAAAAATCAAGTAATTAAAACTCCCCTAAGCAGCCCCCAATGCATTATCATATTATCTCACTATTGGATTCACCTTGCTGAGCAATTCCCACTGACCAACAACGCACTTCCACACAGGGAAGAGAGGATTGGGAAAGGACAACAATGTCTTACAACTCCACACCAAAGCAGTGCCTTTCCCCTTGGTGATCACAGGGAGGGAGGGGAAGAAAAGCTATCAGTGTTTGCCAGCTCAACTTGGTACATCCCAGAACACCCCATCATACCTGGCCCATCAATTCAGTCAGGAAGCAAGAGGATCTGGTACTTCCACCTCTCTGTCACCACTGGTGTTGAAGTGCTGGTGGAACAGCTGGCAAAGGCTCACTGTGTCCCCTGGGCATTCCAGGGGCTGAGCATTTGGGCCAAATCACGGGCCCAAACCCAGACTGGTTTGGGTTGGAGGGACCTTAAAGCCCATCCAGTTCCACCCCCTGCCATGGGCAGGGACACCTTCCACCAGCCCAGGCTGCTCCAAGCCCTGTCCAACCTGGCCTTGGACACTTCCAGGGATCCAGGGACAGCCACAGCTTCTCTGGGCAACAAGAGGTTTATATTTACAGTGGTAACACTGAGAAAATATCAGTCTACACACACTTCTGCTTTACCCAGAAGCAGTTCTGTAGAGACCAGTTTCCTCAGTCCCTGCACCACCTGCAGCTCCAGCCAGTGAGGCTGCACCAGCCTGACCAACCTCCACAAGGGAATGGATATTCCATGTGAAAGCTCCATTCCTGGGTGCTCACTGAACAAGGTTTGGCTTGAGTTAGTGTCACTCCTGCTTATTCCTTCACACACAGCACTATGCTTTCCCAGCCTATTAATTCAGTGACTATCCCAGGGATCAGGTTACTGGAAAAGACACCAAAATGCAATATCCATCTATCAGCTCCTGAGTTAAATCCAGCCACAGTTCTGTCATGTCAACACATGTCCCCATCTTCCCTTTGCTCAGCAGGGACCATGTGTGGTCAGGAAACCCAATACACAACCAGGGCCAGTCACTAACTGCTGGTACAGCTTCACATGCCGTACACAGAGACATGTTCCCTGCATGGATTGCCTCAAAGGAAGGAATTCCTCCCTGGGAGGGTGGGGAGGCCCTGGCAGAGGTTGCCCAGAGAAGCTGTGGCTGCCCCTGGATCCCTGGAAGTGTCCAAGGCCAGGTTGGACAGGGCTTGGAGCAACCTGGGCTAGTGGCAGGTGTCCCCACCCATGGCAGGGGTTGGAATGAGGTGAGTTTTAAGGTTCCTTCAAATCCAAACTGTTCTGGGATTCTGTGATTCAACTGCAGTTGCAGAAACGTGCTCCAAAATGTCAGCACACGTGTGCATACAGGAAAATCAGCTGGGATGAGAATCAGTTGGGATCTTGAAAACCAGGACAGACCTGGATCAGTGGAGTGTTTTGTTTCCAAGGTGTAAACACTTGATACACGGCCAAGGTTAGGGGTGCTACCTGTGCCACTCTCCTCCCAGCACACCCCGCAAGGACAACTTCAACTTCTCCATCAGCAGTCACCAACACTCCTCTCTTTCAGTGGACAAACACTCTCTAGTGCTCAACTGAAAATCCAAATGATCCTTTTCTGACTGATCCCACACAACAGGTTTAGAAACCATGGGGACAAGTGGTTCTGTCATTTTGACACCAAGATGACATTCAGTAAAATCCTGGGGTTCAGTCACTCTCTGGAAGTTCATAATGGCCATCCATTCCCAAAAAATGGGAATTCCCTGAATTCTGAAATACTGAACATGCAACAGTGAGCTCTCCAGGTGACTTTTCCTTTCCAACTCCTTCTCTTATTTAACAGCCCTAAAGTTTGCAGCTGCCATTTCTGGCAGTACTGAAGCCAGGCTGTGAAAACCGGGGATAAAGACTCCAGAGAGAGTTCAAAGCAGCACTATCAGCTCCAAGCAAGGCAGGAAGCACCATGGGGACCTCACTTGAGAGCTGGGGTTTATTTTCTGCAACAGTATCTGAAGCCATAAGGATCCTGGCTTATCCACTTCCCAGCTAGGCTCCCCAGAAATGACTCATCTCATTCCCAGCTGTTCCTCCTCCCCACAGAAACAGCCAGAAGAGGGATTTAAAAGGCATGTAGATGTGTCATGTGGGGACAGGGGTCAGTGGTGGCCTTGGCAGTGCTGGGGGAATGGTTGGACTCAGTCTGAGAGGGCTTTCCCAGCCTCCACAAGTCTGTGGGTCTGTGATGGAGAAGGGAGTTAAAGAGCACGGCCACACTGACCCTGCTGTGAGGAGCAGACATCCCAGGGAAGCCTATTTTCTACCACAGCAAGATCCAACACACAGACTGGCACTGGAATCTCCTGCACCTTTCTGCTCCCACTGCTGGACTGTACCAGCAGGTCTCCAGTACCTTCCCTGCCTGCAGGGAACTGACTCTGCCTGTGCCACAGTGACCTCAAGCACAGCCCTGCAGTGACCCCCGAGCTCACCAGTGCCTGGGCTGTGCCCACCAGGGACAACAGGAGCCGTCCCACAGACTGCCTTGGCACAGATCCTGCCCCCAAACTGCTTCCACCCCATGAACTGAACAGGAGGTGGCACTGCCACTGTTTTGGAGCCGAGATGTTCAGAGGCAGTGCTGGTGGTTTCACTTCCACATTCTAAGCTTGAAAATACTGTCCAGACTCAGCGCTTATACTTCCATCAGGACTTTCCACTCCTCCCACAACCAAGTAAAACCCCCAGTACCACCCAAAGGTCACTTTTTAAGCATGAAAAATGATTTACAAGCACCACACTTCCCCACCAGTCACAGACCCACGCCAGGGAAGCAGCTTTAATGCCAAGATCAGCTCCTGCCAAACCAAGTCAAGAGGCTCTTGGCACTCCTCCCCAAACAAAACCATTCCTACGAGCCTGACATACGCTCCGACAGATTTTAAGTTTCATATTTTATCAGAAATCATAATTAATACTTACGTGTTTGTTTCTATACTGAGAAAATTGAGAGAGGCCAAAAACTGTTGCTATGGCACCTCCTCCAATGAGAGCAGTTCCTTTCACTGCCTTCCGAAATGCCATTTTTTACTGGAAGAAAAGAAGAGAAAAATTAAATCAGCAGATTTACCATGTCAGAATCTGGGCTACACAGGAGAGACCATTTGCAGAAACTAATGACAATGTTGTGACAAGTTGAAATTTAGAGTAGCAATGTCTTAATTAGCGATTTTCATTGCAATATTAATAATTTCTAAACAAAGTCTAGACAGAGGCAAGCCAGAGTGCTCTGGTGCTTGCTGTGAAAGCTGAATGACAAGAGTATTCAGATCTGAGGAGATTTGTACACACCCCCACAGTGACACTCCTGTCTGTGACGAGTACTTCCAATACCATGGCAAAGGCAGACCAGGAACAGCCTGTCCTCAGCTGTCAGGCCACCAAATCCTTGTCCCAACACCCCAGTGGATCTACTCCACAACATCACCCTTAGCTACCCTCCCATCCCATCGAACTCCTGCTACAATCCCATTAGCCTAAGAGCACTCCATCCTGCTTTCCAGCTGGGAATTACACATCAGCACAGCCCGTCCTACCCCGGAATGGTGTCTGGTCAGGACGCAGGTCCCTCAGCGAGAGGCAGCAGCACAGACAGGGACAAGACTAAGCGGCTGGAAAGCAGCACAGCACTTTATCATCCAGCTCCAGAGGGTTTAAAACCAGCCCTATGTGGGTCAGGCTAATTCTTAATAGACCCAGTGTTCGGATCCTGAATGAAAAATTTGCATGGGACTGACCTGAATCTTAAGCAGGCACAACCTACTCCATCTTCCCCGGCCCGCGGGGCTCGTGTGGTGCTGGAGACAACATTCACCCCGTGAGAGGGACTCCTGTCAGCATTCCGGGCCCTCCAGACACGGACACACCTCTGTCCAGGGCACAGCCTGCCCCAGCACTGCCCAGATAGCAGATTTAGCACCAATACAGCTTAAAGCAGACGTGGGCAATATGTGCAGCCCCGTGCCAAGAGCGGGACACCAGTGGATTGACAACATGGCAGGAGCAGCTCCGGGGCAGGAGCAGGGGGCCAGGGCAGCTCCCCATGCCAGGGCTGGGCTGGCGGTCCTGCAGCCTCCCCTGAGGCTTGTCAGGACACAAACACACAACCAGGGCACTTCACTGACCTGCTCATACGCCTGCACATGCAGTACACAGAGACATGTTCCCAGAATGGATTGTCCCAAAGGAAGGAATCCTTCCCTGGGAGGGTGGGCAGGCCCTGGCACAGG
>NW_021940560.1:691190-699253 GCF_001715985.3 Manacus vitellinus
CAACCTGAATCTATAGTTTCTCTCACTGTCAATCACACTAGAAATGTCACTGTATATATAACTGAAAAAAACAATCAAAAATCCCCCGAAGTTGTGTAGTAGATTTCTAAACTGTCTGTGGGACAATTCTGCACAGCCTGAGATCAATCAAGAGAAATCAACTCCACCCTCACTCCAGTACTGAGTTACAGACACCTTCTGCTGTATGGCAGCACCCAGCAATCTCTACTGCCAATTCAGGCCATTAACTGTCCCTGTACGTATCAAAAAAGGACAGCCAGCCTTCAGAATTTAATTAATTCCTTTATCCCCTTCACAGCAACTCAGGGAACACCAATGGCGAGCGCTGGGCACGACCACGGTGTGGCACACAGGGAATAGGGTCAGGATGGCTCCCAGCAGGAGCTGACCCTGCTCTCACTGTGGATACAGCCGCCCTAACCACACTGAAGGGACACTGGATGTGCCACAGAGAACAGTTCTGCCACTGTGACCGTGCAGGCAACATTTATAACACACACAGGGCCGGGTGCTGGCTGTACAGGAGGGATCTCTGGCCTCAGCCCTCGGGAAGGGGCTCCCCTCTGCTCACCCCACACCGGGGGCGTGTGGCATTAGCTCTCCTCAGAGCTGAGAGCCCGATTACAGGCAATTCTCCAGAGAAAGGAACTCTCCCAGGAGCCCTGCTGCTCAAATTGCCACATCAATCTTGCTCACCATCCCTGTGAGAAGCTTATTCAGGGACAAAAAGGAAAACAGGGCTTAAGGTAAACCGCTCCAGCGCAAAGCCAGACAGGCATTCCAACCTGCAGACGGGGCTTTTACACCTGGAACAGCTCAATTGCATCCCAGGAACCCAGGAGCCCACATCTGGGAGGTCTGAGCAGATGTGTCTGGATGAGCTTGGGGCATTAGCAGGGGCTGCAGAGCCCGGACAGTCCTCTGGCACCGACGTGCCAGGCTGGTCTGGGCTCTGCCCTGGGCTCTGCTGGGGCACAGAACATCTCCTGTGGCTTCCCCCAGAAAGGATCAGCGCTGCAGGTGGGAAATGGTACGTCACAAGGATGGATCAAATGCTGCCCCAGCAGCCACAAAGCCAGAGGGAAATTAGAGGCTCCAAACATACATTTGTGGGGTTTTCCTCCAGCACTGTCCCAGACGGCTGGGAAAGGCTGCTGGGAAAGGCTGCTGTTGGCTCTGAGCAGGACACACCAGGGCACAGATGAAAGGCGAAGGAATGCAGCCCATGTGGTTCCCAGGGAAGAGCCTATGCTTCCAAACCCCTCCTTTTCTGCGAGCAGGTACTGAAACCTGCTTCTCTTCCAAGCTGAGATCAATAGCTTGTGACGGCAATAGAATTTTATTTTAATAGCAATTATAACAGCAACCAGCATGAGAAGCACTACAGTCAGAAATAAGTCATCTTTCCATCACACAAATATTCTGAGTCACCTTTCAAACCAGCTCAAGCAGGGTACAGTGTTTTAGTGCTGTCAGCACCATCTGACACTGTAAATCTGCATGTTAGCCTGACTCTTGGTTTTGATAGAGGCCATAAATGGCACCTTTGGACCCATGCCCTTGCTTGGAGGGTGGGCTGAGGTTCTTGACAGGCTCTAGAACAAGCTGTGGCAGGAGCAGGAGCCCTTGACTGGCACGGGAGGAGCCAGGGGCATGTGACAAGCAGCGGGTACTGCACAGAGTTATCTGTCCAAGGAGTTCAATAACCCCGGGGAACAGTTCCCAGGGAACCAGCTGAGCGTTGGTAAAGATTCACAGGGACAGGACATTAGCTTCAAGTGGAATTAAAGGTTCCTGATAACAAGAAACAGCCTTTAAACTTGAAAGGAAACCAAGGGGCAGGGGGAGTTAGTCTATGTGAAACAGAAATTACACAAAAGATTTGTCAGCACAAGTTCCCACTTTCAGTTTCCAAAAGTTACAAAAGTTAATAATACAAACCACTTCGCAGTAGGAACTGCTCCCTCCTCAGTGCATTCCTTAACCAGTAGCTCAGCATACAATAGTCACTTCCAGAGGAGTGTCCCACTCCAGATCCAGGCTGGTGACCAGCTCCCTGCCCCAGCAAGGTCCCTGGTGACCTCACCAGCTAACAGACCCTGGGTCTCCTGTGTCACAGGCAAGGGCTCCCCTTCATCCTTTAATACACTCCTTACACTGCTCCACTTTCAGCCCCACGGTTCAAACCCAAACACCTACAAAGCACCGTTTATATTCTGGTTTTCAAAGAACAGATTTCAACACCTGTCGTCAGCAGAGGCTTCGGAACAGAGCACCCCACGTGCCAAACCTCGGCCACGCGCAGCCCTCGTCAGGCTGGACCTCATCAGGCAGGACCCATGGGAGGGACCTGCCTGCCTTCCTTCCTTCCTTCCCGTAATGCCTGGCCCAGGCAGCTGCCAGACTGTTGGCTGGCTGTCATCTGGAGTTGTGTAACCCACTCCCACCCCAGACAACAGCTGACTGAAAGGGAAGCACGGCAATCACCAGCACTTCTGTACTCAGGTACTTCCTAATTAGGAGGACACGGGGCTGGATCTGAGCAGCACACAGCCAAAGCTGGGGGAAAGAACGAGAGGAATGAGGGCAGGGTGGGGAATTCAGCCCCAGAACCACGAGTCAGCCCAAAGCAAGAGGATGGCTTTGCAGCAGTGAAGGCACAGATGGATCCAGGCGGCAGAGCTCCGCCGCAGGAGCGCGTGCCACCATCAGACACAGAACCCGGGAAGCTAAGAGAAGAAACCCAATCTGTTCTGTTGTACATCCCTGTGCTTTCCAGGGCCATTACCATGGAATCCGGGTGCTTCGCATTCCATCTCCAACGAACACATCTAATAAAGTGAGTCACTCAATGCAAGAATTAAAAATAGAAAACTTATAATCATCTCCACTACAGTTTGCATAACTTGCCATTGGAGCATCATCTAATCCCGTCTTTCCCCTTCCTTCCCACAGCCTCCCTGGTAAATCTGGGATGATGAAAGGCCCAGGTTGATGTCCCTCCGGGCTGAGCAGAGTCCTGAACTGGCCCTGCTCCTCCAAACAGCTGCAGTCCTACCCTCAGCTCCCTCTAATCCAGCTCTCATCCATCTTGAAGGACTACTTAGCAGGTGGCCATGGTGACAGAGCAGCAGTAAAGTCACAGTCAGTTCTGACTGTGGGTAACTTCAGCCCTGAAAGCTGTACTGTTCTGTTACTGGCAGTTTGCAGGGTGTGTCAAGGCAGGAAGAGGCCAAATAATGAGAAAAAAGGGATGTAACCAGAAAATAACCCAGTCACCACCCCCTTAACCAGGTCATCCACCAGCTGTCTCTCATTTACCTTTGAGAAGCTGGGAGTGGTTAATGTCACACAGGATGCCAGGCCGGACTAACTGATTAAAGCCTAAACCAACCCAAAGTGGAGATGCTTCCCCTGCAAGGCAGATTTCTGATGAAGGACAACACATCCAAGGAAGAGTTCTGGTGGGTCCCAAACACAGCACAGCAGTGTCCACCCTCCAGATCCTCTCCTAAAGGCCCCGATGGTTTTCCAGGTTCTCAACACAGGCTTGGGCCCTGTAATTAAAGTCATTATCCAAGAACCACCTCTCAAACCAAGCACAGCATCAGAACCCACAATACCCAGACAGCTCCCTGGGTCACTGGTCCCTTTCAGTCCCTGACCACCCCACAGGTTAGTAAGTTCCTGCACACAGAATTCAAAATCTCAACATCCCCCCAGGCCACTCAGCCCTGACAAGTGGAAGCCAAGCAGCACTTTACCATATGGGGAAAATCCTTCCCACGTTCCAGTGCAGGCAACCAGCTCAGCTCTCATGCCCAAAAGTGGTTGTAGCACTTGCCAGGCACAAAAATAAAGGAAAAACAAAGCAGAAAATAGGCATTCTATCCTCATTCCTCCTTTTAGTCCCACTGTTTCCAACTACTTCATCTGCCTTCTGTACTCAGACACCAAAATATTCCCACCCTTCACTAGATGATAGAACAACTGCTCTACACTCCCATCCTACAAGGAACAAACTTTTTTGGCTCCTCTTTCCACTGTTTGCATTTTTAACCTAACCACTTCTTTTTCTCCTGTTTCATTACCCTGCTTCCAAAAAAAAAAAAAGTAAAAAAAAGTTTTACAAATGATGAGGGGAAAGGTTCGATGTGTAAATCCTTCTTGGGATTTCAACAGCAATAGTCTTCCCAGAGAGAGCAGCAAGTTCCTGGGAATGAGGCAATACTACAGACAGGGATGGCTGTAATCCCAAGGACTGTACCTAAGGACTAACAGGAGTACAAAGGAACACCAACGAGTATTTGGAGCTTTCCCGCCATACAAACATCGCAATGTATTAATCAAGTTCTAGATAAAAGTATTTCAATTCCCTCCTGTCCTACTGGAAGGAGTGGGAAGCCTCATCTCCAGCCTGAGCACTGACTAATGTGTGCAGGATGATTTCCATACCTTTGTGTTCTTGTGCAAACGGTGTTTCAGCTTAAACAGTTCAAACAGTCATTTCTGCCTTCCCTGTTGGTGGGGGGGGTTAATATCAGCCAGAAAATCCACCACACACAGTACAAACACCATAAGCCAATTATTGTAATTAGAAAGAAATGTTCTTGTTAGTGACAGCTAATTTATAGCTGTTCACCCTTTTTTTCTGATATTCCTCATTCCCCTCATTTTTAATGCAGATATTTGAATAGACAGTCTACCAGTTCAGCTTGATCCTAATGTTGGTTTTCCTTCCCCTCCCCAGTCAAACACTCAGGGAGCGAGGATTAGAACATAAGGTGTTTTGCTTATTGCAAGACTGGACACAGACCTTCACACACAAACAGGAACCTGCTCAAAAAATAGCTACAAATTAGGTGATTATTTAGGTGTGGCAAGGAAGTAGCCTAGTTTTATATCCTGGGATAAAGATTGAGACCTGATAGCACATGTAAATCTAATCCCGGAGGAGGGGCCTGCACTCAGAATCACTCTGGAATCAGAATCAACACTTGGTCTGTGAAACCCTTTGCCAAGCACAGAAAACAGCCCAGTCCAAGACTTTGTACCCAGCGAGCAGAGAACCACCACCATGGGCTCCATCCACAGGGTCCAGCTGGGACTTGGGGCCAGTTCACCTGGAAACCCCTTGGAGACAGCTGCACGTTTGCTTGGGACTCTGGCTCAGGGATGGTTATTTAGGGACAGGGAACATTTCCAGAATCAATACTGTGATACTGTGGAAGAGATCTGATTACTAACTGTCTGTTTGTTACGTAATAAGAGCTGTTTCCTAAAGTAAAGCTTTCTGGCAGGAATGGGCTGCATCTACATCTCTAAGAGCTAATCAGTGGAGCCCCAAAGCCCAACAGCTGCTGCTGAAAACAGCCTCTGTGGTCTCTGTGCTCCGCATTGTTTACTCCCCGTAGGTCCAGTCTGCACCACAAACACTCAGGAAGCAGTGGAAGCATCTTCCACTTTTGTCCCATTTGCTTCAGCTTTGTTTTTCCAGCCTCTAATTTTTATTTCACAGAATCCCAGAATCATTTGAGTTGGAAAAGACCTCCCAGACCACTGAGTCCATCCTGTGCCCCATCTCCACCTCGACACCCAGCCCAGGGCACTGAGTGCCACAGGCAGTCATTCCTTGGACACCTCTGGGGACAGGGACTCCACCATCTCCCTGGGCAGCCCCTTCCAGTGCCTGACCACCCTTTCCAGGGAGAAATTCCTCCCGATGTCCAACCTGACCCTCCCCTGGCACAGCCCGAGGCCGTTCCCTCTCACCCAGTCCCTTGTTCCCTGGGAGAAGAGCCTGACCTGTACCTGTTTGCCCAGCTTGGCCGTGGTCTCCCACTGTCCCAAGCCCACCCAACAAGGCAGGGCCCAGAGGCTCCCAGGTGGGTGGCAGGAGCAGGGACCAGCACCCTCCTGCTCAGATCCTGCAGGAGCACACCCACAATGACACAGCTGACCTCTGGAAAAGCGCAGGTTCAAACAACCACAAGGCCAAGAACATACAGTAGATTAGTTAATCTACACACCTAGACTATCAGAGCCCTGGGTTAGACTGAGGACAGCACAGGCCATAAAAAGGGACAATGACTCCCCAGGTCCCATTGCCAGCACCAGGGTACGAGGAAGCTGTTGCTTAACTGAGCTACTTGGAAACACCAAGCCCTGTTTTGAAACCATCCACAACGAGTGGAAGGAGAAAGTCACAAACGCAAACTGATGGCAGAAAAAGCACGTTTCTCTTAAATATTTGCTAAATATTTACAGAGACTTGTGTGGAGACAAAGCAGGCAGCAGCAAGGAACCTGTAGGAGCTGTCCTTTGGGAAGCTGCTCTGCATGAGTGGCCTCTGAACTGACCACATCCAGCCAGCTCTCTGTGCTGCCATCAGTGACAGTCACCAGGAAGAAGCGGAGCTCTAGGGAAAACACTCCATTATGCAGCAAGGCCTAGCTCACAAAGTTATCATTATTGTGCTTCTGTGCCCACACATAATTAAGCAAAATGAAGTGTAAATCCACATGTACACAACCAAAGTAACACCAGAAATTACATACAAGGTGTGTGCATAATTTTACATCGTAGACGTGCCTACTCGAAACTTCCATCCAACATCAGACTAAGAAAATTGCTAATTGTCTAACGTTAAAATTAATAATATCCTGGTGGTTGCTATTATAGAAGAGTCAACACTGGACTTTGCTTTAGCTATTAACGTGTAAAGATCCTGAAACATGAGACCAACTCTTTTACCAGCTAATTGGAGTCACTGCTCATCACTGAAAATTCCTGAGGAACTGTAACTATGAATAAGGGAAGAAAATAGAAGTGTAGAAAGGAGCAGGAAGAGAAGAAAATGCAACTATTTCCAAGTGGAGCAGAGCCCCCACTTCCAGCAGCAGGTGAGAGGAGCTGCTCCTGCTCACCTGTACTCCCTGTTTACAGTAAACTGCAGAGGAAGTTCAGCAGGGAAAAAATCTGCCTGGCTTAAACCCGAGCTCTCCACACACACATTGACACCTTTTCCCACGGTATCAGGCTTACAACCATTTACTGATAGCTTAGTAGAGATAACAACTCAAAAAATTTAGGCCTTGCTACACTCTCACCCAGCAATGGTCCCATGACTACGTTCCGTGCAAGTAGTAAGTTACTTTCATTTTCCAAAGTTCTGTGTAACTGCAGATACGCCATTTTTTTGCCCAGAATTCACATTTTTCCAATAATAGGAGATGCTGTTTCTATCCCCTCCATCCAAGAAAGAAAATACAGTGAAAGAATTCTGCAACCCCCCTTATTTGTTATATATAGATACCTAGAGGTGCTCAGGCAGCTGTCCATGGACAGGGAGACTCTGGGCTGGGTCGCTGTCTGTGGGACATTCTCAGGGAGCACAGGGACCACGCGCACACGGGACAGCTGCCAGGGGCTCTACACCACTTCCACAAAACTGCCACACACTCCTTTTTTTGGTCATTTCTTTTCCAACCAAAAGCTTAAATAAAACAGTGGGAGGAGGCTGGGAGCCCTTGGGAGTGAAAGCTGCTGTGTAAGATCATGGAACCACAGGATGGTTGGGTTGGAAGGGATCTTAAAGCCCATCCAGTTCCACCCCTGCCATGGGCAGGGACACCTTCCACCAGCCCAGGTTGCTCCAAGCCCCGTCCAACCTGGCCTTGGACACTTCCAGGGATCCAGGGGCAGCCACAGCTTCTCTGGGCAACCTGTGCCAGGGCCTCAACACCCACAAACTGGGGAGGAATTTCTCCCCAACATCCCACCTACCCGCGCTGTTCTGCGAGCCTTACACACAGAATCATAAAACCCCAGACTGGTTTGGGTGGGAAGGGACCTTAAAGATGCTGCCGTCCCACGCCCTGCCACGGGCAGGGACACCTTTCCCTAGCCCAGGTTGCTCAAGCCCCGTCCAGCCTGGCCTGGGCCCTCCGCGGGCCGGGGCAGCTGCCGGGCCGGCAGGGCGAGGAGCGGAGCGGAGGCAGGAGGGATGCGGCTCATCTGCACTCACAATAAAGGCACCCCCG
>NW_021940560.1:699768-705919 GCF_001715985.3 Manacus vitellinus
GGTTTTGCAAAGTCAGTGATATTCAGGCCACCGGTGATGGGAGCCGTGTTTATCCCAGGCACAGAAGTGCTCTTAAAAGGGAGTAAGATCTCAAGTGGCAGCTGGAATTTTTAGATGTTCAGGCTTAGAAGGCCTCAGCTGCAGAGAAAGGTTAGAAAATCCAAGGAAACTCACCAGAAAATGATCAGTTGGTGTTTGAGGTTATGGGTTTGGAGTACGATGTTTTGTTTGGGTTTGGGGTACCGTGTTTTGTTTGGGTTTTTGTTTGTTTCTTTATTTGATTTTTTGTTTGTTTGTTTTTCTCTTTTTGAGAGATCGTGAGAAAGGAAGAAGAATTGGGGGGGAAAAAGGGATTTGAATGCAATTTGTGGTGAATAATTGCAGCATGATCCAACACACACATGGTTCTACAAGTGAATGCCTACCCCATGTATGTGTTCTAACAAGTTCTGGGTGTGAATGCCTTCCCCATGTATGTGTCCTGATGTGGCACAAAATGTTATCATTTCATGCATTTCTAACAAATATTCAAAACTTGATCATAAGTTTGTTAGAACTGGGGAAATCTTCTGCCCTCCCACCCCTCAAGGGTGTTGTCTACCCACATGAGGCTGTGCTGTCAGTTTTAATTTATGGTCGTTTCTTATTGTGATAAACAAAGTCTCGAGTTTCAAAGTTTCACATAATAGTTTATTATATGGTAAAAGCAAGCAGCCGGCTGGGTGACAGAAATGGGACCAGTTTCCCAAATCTGCACACCCCTACTACAGGGTACATTTAGTATTTATCTTAGCTACTTCATGCATATTAATTATATCATATACATATACATTCTACAGGTTTTTGCTAAGTATTTAATATATGGGTTTTCTTACAGCTAAAGCTGAAAGGGTTCTCTCTACAACCGGTCCTAATTCATGCATTCTTGGACGAACAGACGCCTAAAGATTTAAGGTTCTACTATATTTTATTCTTAGGATAGTAAGGAGGTTTTAGGCCTCTTAACTTTGTAAGAGTCTGTTTTATTTCTTTATGGGGGTGTAATTAAGTTTTACAATCCATTTGTTTTATTTTGATATAATCACCCATTTGTTTCACGAATCACAATTATTTATATATCACATTATTGACTCCAAACAAGGCAGTTTATTAGCACAAAATGTGTCTACGTTCTGTTTCCAAGTGAACATTTTCTGCACCCAGCACTGCTGTGTCTCATCAGCTCTTCCATACCAGCAAAATCTTGGAGGGAGTAGAAAATGAGAACGTTGTACTACTCTCCTCATAAAGAGAAATCCAGGAGTGAGTGAAAACTTGATAAGGATCACATTTCCCAAGCAATCTCACTTTCCAGGAGAGGTTGTCCACATGTTCACAGTGCTGCTACCAGTGAACAGGGATGGGCTGTTCTCTCCTCCCTCCATCAGGCTTCTGTTCAACTACTGCTGTCTTTTCATCTTGGTTACTTTTTACCTCTGTTTTTATCTTAGTTACTCATTGGCAAAGATTGGGCTTCATAAGTTTGCAAAGTGAAAGAATTTTACAAGGGTAAAAAAAAAAAAAAAAGAGATGCCTGAAAATACCGCAAAATTCATCCCTCTTGACTCTGCTTTTTATTTAATGCCTAGATGAAAATATTACCTCCTGAGTCTCCGTGTGTGTGGCTGAGTCCCCGGGACACCTGCCAAGACAGGAATTTTAGATGCCCGAAATCATGTGCTCAGCAGGTGTAAATTGTGTGCAGGGAGAGTTCACCTTTTGTCCTGAACCCCAGAGGCAGTTTCTCTTCATTAGCAAGGGAAGATGGGGAAGAAGATTATCCTCGTTTCCTGACTGCATGCCAAAGTTATGTATCATAAGGAGAAAATCTGTTCATACGTTCACAAATATGTTTGCTCCTAATCTGTCTTCAGGAGAGTGTCTTTGTGAGGAGCAAGGGGTGCTGATGATCGCAGGAGAGCTGAGACGGAGGGACAGGAACAGACGCAGAATTTCTCTGCCGAGATTTTTTTCCAGTGGGATCCACGGTAGGTCCTCCTGTTGGAAAATAAAAGTACTTAGTCATGGCTGTGGTTAAACATTGAGATTGTTCCCATCTCGGGCTGCGGGTGTCAGGTGTCAGTCGAAGTACAACCCTGTGGCTTCCCATGGGATGCTCAGTTTGCCAATGAACCAGAAAGTGTTGCTGGTGTTTAATCATTTCCCCTAGATGCAACAGATAAATCCATCCACTGTGTGTCTGAGAACGAGCAAGGGGCTCCTTTTTCTATTAAAACTGCAGAATGTGTTATCATCATAATCATGTCTGATTGTTTGCTGTTCCATCAAGATCCCACATCAGGGCTGAGCCACAGAAACAAATGCAAAAATTGCAGTTTTAAAAGAATAAGGTCACGGGGCACGTTCTGTGTGGCAGAACAAACACCATCATTAATTGGCCTCTCCCTGCAATGGCAGCACAGGCAGGGAACGGAAGGAAGGGATGTGGAGTATCTCTGTTTTTTGGGGCAAACAGCCGAGCTAGGTCTGATAGAAAACGTGAATTTCCTTGGTGAAAAAGAAAGACAATATCTTTTAGAAAGCAGGGCTGCTTGGACTAGTCAAGAGTAGTTATTTTATCTTTAAACGTTTAAAGATCTTGGTTGTGGCAGGAAATATATATATAAAAAAATCTATTAAATTTATTTCCTCTACATGTGCCAGAGTGAGAGATTATATTCAGCAAATGGACTGCAAAAGGCTCTTTGGAATTTGTGCTGTCTTGTTTTTTATTCTGAGACAATGACAGACCAAAACGAGTCCTGGTGAATATACACATCTGCTGTTTATCCAGGTATTTTCTCCATTGAATTGATTAGGAAAACCTTAGAAAACCAGTTCAAAGATATACAGTCACTTTGAAAACCCCAGCCTGATATCCCAGTGCATAATGCATAAAGAGAGGATTTCAGTCTCCTGTTCTCTTCCAGTGCTCATTTCCCTGGCATTGCCTGTCTGATGGTGTTCCTTTGGGACCATTTGGGTGAGATCTGGAATGAACATTTTCAGGGTGTCCGTGGTTTATGAGGAACTTGCACAGATTTCCAGCAACATCATCAATGGTGGTGTTGGGGGAAATTATTTTAAATAACCATGTATATAATTGTCAATTTGGTTTTGGTGACCTTTAGTGATCCAGAACTGTTCCATTGGGAGAAAAGGGATATTGGAGAATCCCTGTGTTTCCCCTTGGCTGGTATCTGAAACAATCAGCATTCCTGGATGTAAATGGTTCCTCTCAGTGTCCGAAGCCCATGGATGGGATATCTCACCCCATCTTCCTTTAGCACCGTTTTTGACCACACCAGCCATCCTGCAGCTTCCCTGGAATTTCAGATCATACCTTTTCATCTACAGAAATACTTTTCCCTGCAGATTTAAATAATTAATTGGGACGTGCCTAGTGGGTCTTGAGCTAAACTTCAGGGAGGCAGCGGATACGTGTGACCAAGTGACCTTTTGCTGTCCTGCTCGTCCCCGCGCTCGCGCTGTGCTCAAAGGGACGCTGTCAAAATTGCTAGGCCTTAAAACTTTAACCCGCTCTGACAAGTTGTTCTACATTATAAGTCTTCCCTAAAAGATTACCACGATTGTTTTGTTTGTTTTGTTCCAACAATCTTTGCTGAAGGCTCCACAATACGGCTTCATTTGTCCTTTTGGGTAGGTGGATATTTTTAAATGCCCGGCTTATTCCGTGACCTGTTAAAATCAAGTTGATGTGCGTGTGCTCCACTCAGCGGAGAACTCGCCGGAGATGGAGCGATTCCTCTGCACTCTGGAAGAAGAGACAAGAGCACGCTCTGGAAGCCTTTATGAGGAGGCTTTTAGAAGCCATTTTGAAAAGCCAGTCGTTATCCTTCGGTGTTTTGGAAGTCTGGACTGGACCTCCCAGGTGATATTAGGTATGTGTTAGTGAAGCATGGGTTGGTTCTTACAAAGAGGTTTGCTGTATGTCAGGGCACTTGGAGTTACTCCTCAGGCATAATTTCTAAGATCTCCACTCACAGAATCACAGGATCATTGAGGTTGGAAAAGGCCTCCATGGAGTCCACCCTGTGCCCGATGCCCCCCTTGTCCCCCAGCCCAGAGCACTGAGTGCCACGGCCAGGCCTTCCTGGGACACCTCCAGGGCTGGGGACTCCAAACCTCCCTGGGCAGCCCCTGCCAGTGCCTGACCACCCTTTCCATGAGAAATTCCTCCTGATGTTCCACCTGACCCTCCCCTGGCACAGCCTGAGGCCGTTCCCTCTCCTCCTGTCCCTTGTTCCCTGGGAGCAGAGCCCGACCCCCCCCGGCTCCCCCCTCCTGTCAGGGGGTTGCAGAGCCAGAAGGTCCCCCCTGAGCCTCCTTTTCTCCAGGCTGAGCCCCCCCAGCTCCCTCAGCTGCTCTTTGTAGGACTTGCATGATTTAATACAGCTCCACTTGAGGTGGATCAGAGCCAGCAGGTATATCTGTACCATCACACTTTCCCTGTTTTATATCCAAGGATTGACACCACACCCGTTTTATGGCGGGCGGCTGCACAGCCTCCATCCCGCCGCGTGACACGGGAACACATGTCCCTGTCTGCAGGGAGGAGGGAATGAGCCATATCCACTGGTCACACCCCAGGTGAGCCACACCCCAGGTGAGCCACACCTGCACTTTGAGGCTTGATTTGAGCTGTTTTACCGCTGCCTATCAACCTTGTTCCTATTGCAGCTGTACCAGCTGGACTGGGGTGTGCGAGGCTGCGGTGCCCTGCAGGTGCCCTGGAGCTGCAGCATCGTCCTTGGAGGCACACACTGGAGCACCTCCAGTGCTGCTGGTGACACAGGAGGCGCAGGGAGACACAGTGTTGAGCCTCAACCAGAAGCACCAACATCAGAGATCATAGGGATTCTTAATCAACTGAACTGATCCTATGAATTTTTCACCAGTTCTGAGGCTCTGGACCACCCTATCCAATACTACAGGTCTCAGTTCTCTCCTCTGTGCATCACTCTCCTACTCACAGTGAGTTTTAAGGGAAGCCAAGTGTGACCTTGGGTCACACAGCTTGGGAAAGGGTTTGCAGAGCATGTTCTAGAGTGACATTTGGTCCCCAGGGAGGCCTGTGAGTTGCCAAACTCCTCCTGGGTGATGGAGTTCCCTGCACTATGTCAGCCAACACCCCCACATGTTCTGAGCAGATGCAAAACATGCTCTAATGGACATGAGGAACTGTTCTCTGAGTTACCAACTGCGAGTGCAAGGATGGGTTTCACTTCTGCTCTGGGAACAAGTGGGACTCGCCAGTAGTGCAAAGCATGTCACTGTGGTGACCCTCTGTGTGATAATTCTCTAAGGAGTGGCAGTCCCATGGAAACACCGTGTTCTGCTCTGCCCTGACCTGCCCCAGAGAGCTGAGGGCACCTGGGGACATGGCTCAGTGGTGGCCTTGGCGGCGCCGTGAGTGAACCTTTGGACTGGGTGATATCAGAGGGCTTTTCCAACCTAACCCATCCTGTGATTCCGTGATTCCATGACTCTCTCTGAGGACACGCTGCTGTTTCCCACGTGGCTGTGCACAGATGTTGCCAGGTGTCCCCTGCCAGCCGGGCCCTGGCACCTCAGCTCACCAGGAATGAGAGAAGGTGACAGAATAAAAGTAGAGGGAAACCAGTTGGTCAGTGCTTTCTGTTCACCTCCTCTTGGCTAACTGCTAGACACAGTAAATAGGGAATTAGGGGCTTCTCAATATGTGTATTTTTTTATGTAAGTGCTTGGGGATTTCTGGTCTTAGGCTTGTCTGGGAACACAGTTTTTCTAGGCTGACTGATGCAGTCATGAGCAATAACCTAAATTGCAGTTTTTACTTGAAGTTTTTACAATGTCACCTTCTGCTGGAGGAAGTTAAGAAGGGAAGGCAACTGTGACGTATGGTTACATGGTGGTGTTCATGTGTGTCCACACAGGAAATTGGAACAGCACCTGTAGTGCCAGATTGCTGTTGGCTGAAGAAGAAAACACCTGCTTCCTCCTTTTCCAGAGGTGGTTGGTGGTTGGTGTTCCTCCTACCTGGGCCGTGTCCTCAAGCACAACTGTTCTTTTTGTACATAAATCTTAATGTTCCCTTGACGTGAAACACTCG
>NW_021940560.1:707774-711907 GCF_001715985.3 Manacus vitellinus
CCAGCTCTCCCAGCCTGGCTCCAGAGCAGAGGGGCTCCAGCCCTGGAGCAGCTCCGTGGCCTCCTCTGGACTGACTCCAGATGTGCTGGATAATTCCAGAGTGTTTAATTTATACTCTCACAAGCAGCTGTATGGTCTCACAGAGCAGGGACAGGGAGGACCCTTCCCCACCCAGCCGCCCCTCAGTGTGCCCCATTTCGACATCCATAACCTCAGTGACTCACGTTCTTTCATCCGCTCAGAAAACAACATTTGCAGCTTCACTTTCTTCCAAGCAGATTTTAAGAAGCTGCTGTCTAGGAGTTCCTGAGTGTGCTTTCCCTGATTAACACACCAGCTCTGGGGTTTGTGTGTAAGCCCAGGCACAGAGCAGCTGTGGCTCCTCACCGGGCCGAGCCAAGGGCGCCGAGCAGGTTAATACCAGCCCTGCAATAAAAACACAAAGCAATTTAAAACCTTCTCTTCAGGTTTTTCTCCTTTTGTTTACCTTCCTGTAGACTTCAGAATAGCCAAAAATGAATAATACAGATATTACTATGCCGTTATGGATTTCTCATATGTGATGGACAGTCACCCAATTGTGAAACTTCCCACTCAGGAGGTGGATCCAGGCAGAGCACATTCCGGCTGCTGAGAAGAGCAGCTCCACATCCAAAGCCTATCAGCAAGTATTTAATTACCATCCCTCTGGAAGCAATACAAGTGCTGCCTATATTGAAGTGAAACAAGGCTTCTATTCCAGCAAGGCCTAAATATCCGCTAGACCTAATACAGAATAAATTGAATTACTCAGGCCAGACACAACGTGGAGACACTTCAGGAGAAAATAAGATGCCTTAAAGTGAGCTGTAAAGGAAAATAAAATGACCATGGATGGCTGTAAATTACTCGGTGGAAGCCTGAGCCTGTCATAGCTGCATGTTCATAAAGCAGGAGGGAGCAGAATGGGACCCTGTGGCTGCTCCCAGCACGTGAACATCTCCCAGTCCTTCCCACCATGGCTGGCCCAGCTGTCCGGAGCCAGCCCCTGCTTCCAGGAAACACTTTGTCATCTTGTCTCAATGCTGCTGGAGGCAGGCACAAGCTCCACATTCAGCTGCCTCCAAGGACTACATTCACCTCTTTGTGTTTGGGTTTCTGTGCTGACATCAGGGAAAAACAATGTCACTCTGTTATCTGGCAGCTCTCCGCATTCCTTGGTGGGATTAACTCATTCCTGGTACCTCACGCCTTTGGGGAGGCCTCCCCTGGCCCTGGGGATGGGTTTTCTTTAATCTGCTCAAGTTTCTGCGTTTTTCGTCAATCCTCGTCAGATGCTCACGTAAACTCACTCCGCATTTCCCACAGCAACTTCTCTCCACCCTCAGGGAGTTCTCTAGTCCAGCCTGACAAGGCTCCCTGGCCTGCATGGGAACAGGGATCACAGCGGGATTCTGAACAGACAGATAGGCATGTCTGTGTTTCCTTCTGCTACATCTGCCTACCGCTGCACTTGTCCCCAGGACTGAATGTTTGCACTCGAAATTCCTTCTTAAAATCAACACTGCCATTCCGAAGAATAGAGCAGCAAAGCCTGGTGGTGTAACACAAACACGTGAGGAGGATCCATGCCGTGGATCCAGCCCAGCCGTGGGCGTTCCCTGCCCATGCAATGACAGACCTGCAGGTCTCTGCTCCCAGGTACACAAATACCATATAAATACCACAGAAACACTACATAAGTATGCCACTTACCAAAGCATTTAGAATAATTAATGTATTAGAAGAAAAAACAACGAGGGCAGAGTTGTGATTTGCAGAGAAACGACGAAGACTGTAAATGTTACATTTATTGGAATCACAGAATTGTTAAGGTTGGAAAAGACCTTGGAGATCATCAAGTCCAAATGTCAACCCAGCACCACCATGTTCTCCACTAAAAGGTGTCCTCAAGTCTCCTATGCACACATTTTTTGAAACATATCTACTACTGGCATTAATCAGGGAATATAGTGCTCAGAATAACCTTTAGGAAGCTCTGCACATACGTTACACCAAGTTGGAACGAAGTTACCATCTTAAATGCTCCAAGTGCAAATGTCTTTTTCTCATGGATTTTTACATCTTTGATTTTTATTGACTCAACTTCCTTGTTTGTTGTGGAGAAATTGAGGAATAAAGCAAGGAAGGCTTTCAGCAGTTCCCAGTCATGAAGGAGACCTGCAGAGCCAAGTGTTTGACTGGGTTTTGGTGTGAGAACTAAAACATGCCAAAAATACAGGTTACAGATGAGCCCATAGTAAACAATTAGGAAAGTTGGAGTTAAAAAAGGAGATAAAAAGGCAGAAAACATGATTAAAGTACTGAGCTGGGGGATTCATTAGGATTGCAGACAGATAAGTAAATTAGAGCCCTGCAGAAATTATTTGACTGGCAAATTAATTACACAATATTACAGTGGCTTTCCCAGCCAAATTTAGCCCTCGGGAAGCAGGTAGGACTCTGCCTGACTTAATAAAAGGAGCCTTGACTGGTCTTCAGCTTAATCAGAGGCGAAAATTAACATTTCAGGATTTGAGGCAAATAGGAGGTTTCTGGAAAGCTCTGTCACTGTAACAATTACACAGGTTACACTGACAATAGGGCTGTGCAGGCAGTGGGATGCTCCTGCTTTTTCACAGGCCTTTAATTCACCGACCTGCTCAGGAAGCCAAGGCAGGAGGTGATTTGGAAACCCACATGGAGCCTCATTAGGATAGATCATTTGGTGGGACACTTCAAATTTGCTTAGAGAAGACCTGATAAAAATATTGTACCCCAACCCTGCAAAACTACACTACTACTTTATTATTATTATTATTACTACTACTATTGTGGTTTATGGTTTATTTTATTTTTATTATCATAATTATTTCCTAAAGTGTTGACTTATTCCCTGAACCTCATTCCCCATTTGCAGCTCAGACTCTGCCCCCAGCAAGCAGAAACATCATAGAAAAAGAATTATTTATTTTTCAGTTTTCTTGCTAAATATCACATTTTTTTAGGTAGAGATGTTAGGAACTTGCTTTTGGAACAAATGTGGTTTGTTGTTCCTGGAAAAACTTTGGAAATATATATATATATATATATCTCCCAACTGAAACATGTCACCTTCCCTGATAAGCACCGGATGGTACTCTCATTATCCAGGCTGAGCCATGGCATCATTTCAAATATTAAGACCTCAATACCTTGACAAGCATTAAAAAAGACCTTTGCTGCTCTGTCCTGCCCCAGACACGGGAGTGGCTGTGGTGGCCACCCCGAGCTGGCAGCACTCGCCCAGCCGGGCCCAGTGAGCGCCGGTGGGGCTGGGAACCAGCAGCAATAAATGCATTTCCATCTCATTACCAATGTGTCAATAGGGGCCATTCCTGGAGGATTGTCTGCTGGAAGTGTGGGCTCGTTTCATCAGGATCTGACTGATATCAGAATTGACTGGGTTTTCCGATGATGTCTTGTACCGGAATGTTGTGAGCTGGAAACTAATATATTTCTTCTTGCTCATCACATCAATATGGCCTAATTTTGTTGGCTTTTGTATTGAACAATCTGCTGAATGTACAATCCAGTTTTGATTTCTCTCTTTATGACGCCTCTTATTATTAAAGCTCCCTCATCCAAAAAATCATAGATTTCTATTTACTAGTGATATTAATGGGATTCAGTTTTTGTCTCAGATTTAATCTAGTTTTTCCATATTGAAGAACCAGATCCCATTTAGTTATACCTGAATAAAAACCTGTTTTTCCTCCGTTCAGCAACAAAGGCTGAACTTTCGTTGGGTAGTTTTATTGAATATCACTCCTCTCAAAGCAGTGTTTATTACTTACTGTGCTTCAAATGTTGCAAGGAAAACTATATTATTTATTGTGCATCATTAATTGCCTTTTTCTCCATAGTTATCCAGTTGTCTGGATATGGTGAGTCCATATCTGTGTGCCATTGGGTGTGTGCCTGTGCTGTGCTTGTGCTCAATTCCAGCTGGAAGATAAGGAGTGCTGAGGGAGGGAAAGAGAGGATGAAGTTCAGACACCCTCCTCCTGGTTGTAGCATTATGGAATGCCAGACCGATTTGAGTGGGAAGGGACCTTAAAGATCATCCAGCTCCA
>NW_021940560.1:712853-716694 GCF_001715985.3 Manacus vitellinus
GACCCGGGGCTCCAAAAGGTGGTGAAGGACAAATACCCCTGAGCACAGAGCCACCCCTAAATCTGGGGCCCTGCCAGATCCCAGCATCGTCCTGAGAAACCGTACTGGGATGGGGAGACCATGGGGAAAAGCCACCAGCACCAGAGCTGCTGGGAAGGACAGCCAGACGCCCAAGGGCCAAAATGGCAAGTCAAAAATGGGATCTGGGTGCTCCTGACCCACCACCACGGCCATGCCCAGCTCACAGCTCTGGAGAGTCCTGGGAAGGAGCAGGATCTGCACAGGAGGGAAGCACAGTCTGCAGAGAAAGTAAAACTGAGGCTCAGCTGATGCTCGATGACAATGTTTTAAAACTGATAATTAAAAAGCTGTCTTAACAATTTTGGTAAATCATTTTCAGCTTAGACCTCCCTTTCTGAAGCACTGGAAATAATTAGCTTTTTAAAACGTAACTCCTCCATATCCTCTACTAAAGTCAGGCATTTTAAAAAGCAAAATGATATTTTAATAATTATTCTCATAATTACAAACCCCATTCTCCACACGGTCCTGTTTTCAATTAACAACTGCACTAATGGGTTTGTTCTCCCTGCCATTTCCCTCTAATGACAGCAGCCATCACAGACATGGAGAGTTTTGCAAATTCAGGACTATCAGGAGCTGTTTTCTCTTCAATTTACCCCTTTTTTCTGAAGCCTGCAGTAGGTATGAGCCAGGAGATAACATTGTCATACAAGTGGCTGGACAAACACACAATGCTGATAACTCAGTTCCTGGTGGCTGTCACTGAGGGTTTAGGTTGGAAAAGCCCTCTCAGACCATGAGGTCCAACCGTTAACCCATCACTGCCAAGCCCACCACTGAAGCACATCACTAAAGGAAGGTGCCAGCAACTCTCTGCCCCTCGGGGCAGGTGCCTGGAAGAACCTGAAGTGTGTCCATGCTTTGGAAGGTCCCCAAGAGGTTGACCCAGCCATCACGGAGTCTGACTGCTGAATCTTGACGAGGTTTGAATGGGTCTCACAGGTTCAGCTCACTTCATCCATTATCATCGGGACCTTCAGCAGTGAAGAAAAGCTCCAACAGCCTTTTGCCCAAAGGAGACTGTGCTTTCTAAATCAGACTTAGAATCACAGGCTGGTTTGGGTTGGAAGGGACCTTAAAGCTCATCTTGTTCCACCCCTTGCCATGGGCAGGGACACCTCCCAATATCCCAGGTTACCCCAGGCCCGGCCCAACCTGGCCTTGGACACTTCTGGGGACTTATTTCAGAGAATGAATTTAAAACACAACTTCTACACACCAAGACATCAACCGTGTGTTTTGCACACCGTGCTGTCCCCGGGGCTGTCTGAGGGAACACAGAGGTGGAAACTGTCCATCCCTGGGGACAGCCCCTTGCTGGACACATCCCAGTGAGGGGGACATGGCTCCCAGCAGGGCCCGAGTGACGCAGGGCAGCCGCCCACCAGCCTGGAGACAGCCTGGGACAGCCTGTGACTGTGACTGGGGGTTGTGCTGGTGGCACAATTTCAAGGCAGACTACGCTGGAGGGAGGAGGAGGAGGAGGAGGCTGGCGCCCGGCAGGGCTGGCACACTCCATCACGGCTCGGCGGGATCTGCGCACACGGATCTCCCACTCACCAGTCATGAGCACAACAGCGTTCAGAGATGCTGTGGAAAATGCTCAAAATAGCTGGCTTTGGGGAGGCCTCGAGCCTCGCAGCCTCAGTGGAAAATTATTTTGTTAAGAAGTGAGCGAAGGGGGAGGATGGGGCCCCCTCAAGCTCCAGAGCAGGGCAGGCAGGGCCCCCCACATGAGAGCGGTGCTGGTGATGCCATGGGCAATGCTGCCCCTCCCTGCACGGCCCTGCACGAACCCACAGCGCCTTTAAACTCGAACCCACAGCGCCTTTAAACCCGAACCCACAGCCCCTTTAAACCCGAACCCACAGCGCCTTTAAACCCGAACCCACAGCCCCTTTAAACTCGAACCCAAGTGCCTTCAAACCCGGCCACGGCAGCGAGCGAGGGGTCAGGGCCACCCTCTGCGGGGATGGACTCACCAGGCCAGGCATTCCCCGCCGCTGGCAGTGAGTGCATCCCACAGAAAATTTTTTGAGAGGATTCAGCAAATGGTTTTGGGTTGGGATTACGGGAACAGACTCGTGGTAACTCGCTCCCACCAGACATTCCTCTGGCACTGTCTCACATCTGCCAGGCTCTGAGCGAGCAGCCGTGCGGGCCCCAGGAACACCCTGTCTCACACAGGAGGGTTTGGCACCCATGGATGGGGCTCCTGACACGAGCCCTGAGCCACCTCAGGCCGTTGTTATGAGGCTCTGGTCATGAAAAAGATCTTGGAGGAAAAACACTAGGGTTTGTTCTGAGCATCTTTCCTGGCTCCAGCGCTGAGCACCATCATCCCCAGGCAGACCCAGGGACACTTCTGGAGCTCATCATCAGCCCCTCTGTGTGTGCAAGGACCTCCAAACAGCACTGTCTGTCTGGAGAGGGGGCCACCAACACCTCACAGTACGACCAGCTGCAGGAGAGGGCTGCACTGGTAACCTGCCCCTTTTTCCAGCTTCTGTGGATATTTGTTTTCCTGCTTCAGACATGGCAGTGCCTTCCAGGGAATATGTTTCTGAGGAGGAAGGATCCCAGATATATTGAGAAAATCCCTCCCAAAACAAGAAAGGATTTCTCTTGAAACAAGAAAATACATTTCACTTAACGAAAGCAGTTAATTAAATCAGATTTCTTTACGTTGTGTCAGTTAATTCCCAAAATACAGGGAGAACAACGTGTAATTACGCTGTTTTAGAGTGTTTGTGGCATAAATACATCACTCAAGTGTCAAGTTTTGGGGGTTTCCAGAGCTGGCAGAACAGCCTGGAGCTGAGACAATCCCTGAGAAAATTCCCAAACAAGCAGACAATGGCTGATGCGGATCCCAAGCACCTCCACGGGCACCACGGCCAGACCTGGCCCTGGGACACCCATCCTGGTGTCTCCATGTGGCTGATGGAGCTCATCCACTAGAGATCCACGGGCAGCTCCGTGGCCTGCACACCTGAATTCTGGGGGGGAAAGTGCAATTACATCCCTGTAGTCTGCTGGAAAAGTGGGAAGGGTGCAGCTCTGTGGGTCTCTCCCTGCAGTGACGGGTGGCTTCTGCCTCTTCCCGATCCCTTCCCAACCCCATCCCCAGCAAAGGCGCCTGTGCCATTCCTGGGACAGTCTTGGGGTTGTTTTTCCATGATCCCAGCCTGGCTGGCATCCTTGTCAGAGAGCAGGAATTCAGAGCCGAATGGCAGATGAGAGGCTGTAACAGTCTCTGCAGCGTAGTTACTACTTTTGGCATTTCCAAACCTTTTAGGAAAATGCTGCCAAGTTAAAACCCCAACCAACGCCTGCGCTCGAGCGCGTGTGCGTGGGGGGCGAGTCTGGAGATGTGTTTTATGTAAGAAAACTTCACAAGGCACTTAAAATAGGCTGTTTTCTGGGATCAGTTGCATCCAGAGGACGCGCGACTGACATCAAACCCCGATGATGTGCTTGCTCCTCATCACAGAGGAGGAGCTGCTCCCAGAGGACGTGTTTGTTCCTAAAATCATGGAATCACAGAGTTGTTTGGGTTGGAAAAGCCCACTGAGACCATCAAGTCCAACCATTCCCCCAGCACTGCCCAGGCCACCCCTGATCCATGTCCCCGAATGCCACATCCACAGGGATTTTAAATCCCTCCAGGGATGGGGACTCCATCACTGCCCTGGGCAGCTCTGCCAGGGCTGGACAGCCCTTTCCAGGAAGGAATTTTCCTGAATATCCAACCTGA
>NW_021940560.1:717818-721470 GCF_001715985.3 Manacus vitellinus
TTAGCCTTTCACCTCGGGGATATCAATCACAGCCGTCCCGGGAACACGCACCGGCTCCGGCGGGAGCAGGGACGGCTCCGCGCGGCCCCAATCCCCGGCCGCGGCATCGGCCGTGAAGGGAGCTCGACGATGAGGGACGAAGAATGTGGCCAACCGAGCCAGACATCCAACACCATCAACAGCCCTGCGTTCGGGTCCTGGTGGTTGTCAGAGCAGGCAGGAGCTGACGTGTGGCCTGAGCACTGCTGTGGGGACATCACGGCTTCGTGGGCTCCCAGGGAACAAACAGACACGTGCTAATGGAATCTGAGCAGGAATAAACATCACTGCAATCAGTACCTCAGATCGTCTGATACCACCTACACGACAGAGAGCAGGAAAGAAGGGAGAATGATGCTCCATTGGAAGTTTTAGGGAAATCTAAGGTGGAAAATGGAGTGTTTGTGAGATGGTCTGTGCCTGGATGGCTCTGACTCCCCACTGGGGCTCCAACTTCATGCGACATCCAACTTATGACATCCAACTTCCTGGTGACATCCACCCTCGCAGTGTCTGTCACGGCTGCTGGCTTGCTGGGGAGAGTCCTGACACATCTCATGGCACATGTGTGTGTGCACTCTGGCTTGTGCTCTGAGTGCTCCAGGGCTGGGCCTGATGGTGTGTCTGGAGCTGGTGCTGTGGCTCTGAAGATGCTGATCTTCAGCTGCTGTCTGGTGGTGCTGGGGCCAGGCCCTGCCACAGTGGGCAGATACCAGCACAAGGCTCATGCTTGATGAGCAGCCGGCCTTGTTCTCTGCTTGGGGACTTTGTACCTCACACGAAATTGGATAAAAATACGCTTTAGCCCTCTTGCCCCCTGGAAGGCACTCACAGGGGTGATACCACTCCTCTTGGATCTCTTGGAGATGACATCAATGTAAATGTGTCCATGAAGTGGGGATGGATTGTGACTGTTCCAGGGGCCTGGCACTGCCTCTTTCCTGCCCTTGGCTCCGGGCAGGGGAGCAGGCCCCGACGAGCAGAGGGGATTCCTGATGCAAAGAGCGTCAGCCACTGGTATTTCATGTCTTCTGGTACCTCGTTGTAAGTCTGAAACTTTTGCTCTATTGAAGAGGAAACAAAGCTCTCCCCTCCCAAAACTCCATCCTGAAACACTTGGCAAGTCAGACAGGGGATGTGCTTAGTGAAAGTAGTGAAAGTGTGCCCACGAAGGGAAGGGCCAGGTGCAGAGACTGCATTGCTGCTGCAGGACCCCTTTCATATGTACCCTTCAAACACGGCCTGCTGGGCTGGGAGAGGGGAAGGAGTGACCTGTGCCACCACCATGGGATCTCGTCTGACCCAGGAGCTGGGGCTGCCCACAAGCAAAACCAGTGCTCTGTACCTGCAAGTTCCTGCAATGCCCTGATGCCCAGGGCAGCCGGACACACCACACTGGAGGTGGGTGTTTGAGGGAGCTGGTGGTGCTGATGGTGTACCCTGAGTGCTGATGGTGCCCTCGGGACTGCAACAACGAAAACTTCCCCATGGTGACCCCATTACAGTGTTCCTACTAACAGAGGTGCAACCACAGCAACCACTCATCCACATGCTTCTTAATCCTAAACAAACTGACTTTCCTCGGGAATTTGCTGTGCTCACAGCCTGGGCTGACGTGGAGTTTGGGGTTTTTATTGGGAATGGCAACGCCTGATGCAGTCCTGCACGTCATGGGTGGGTTCCAGAGCAGGGCCTGTGGGGTCAGTGGCAGGGCCTGATCCTATGGGAGCTGTGGGCTGGGAAACCTCGCTCGTGGTGATGGGAGCCTGCCAGGAAGATGGACTTGCACTTTTGGGAGTGTACTTGGGAACAGGCCCCCCATAGAGGCCATCCAGGGCCAGAAGTGTTTGTGGTTCGCTCTGGCCTGTCCGTGTGCCCCGTTTCCCTGTGTTTGGACTGTCTTAAATTCCCCAACTTTGTGGCCTTGGGTGTTGCTTTCCGACAGGAGATCATCCTGTGAGTGAGGGGCTGTGCCCAGCTCCCACCCCACTTCCAGGGGGACCAAAGCAGAGCCAGTGGACACGGGACACTCCATCGTCAGCACTTGGGGGCAAGAGCGACAGTTCTCTGTAATTAAAGGTGCTCTTTGTGCTCCTGTGTTCGAATACCCAAATCCAGCATTTCCCCACATGTCTGGAATTGTGTTTGCAGTTATTTAATTTGGAGTTCTTTTTAAAAGCATGGAGTCTGGAATGTTTGTTCTCCGCTTTTTTTCACATCATTACTCTGATACTGCTTGATTAGCTCCCTCCCCAGTCATGATTGGTAATTAAAATAGGCATTAAAATTAGTCACTTAGCAATTTTGCTGTTCAATTGGCAATTAAATTACTTAATTGCAATTAAAGTCCTAATTTTAATTGGCAAAATGATAGATGTAGATTTAAGATAATATGTATAAATACTTTAATAAGTGTCTATATAAGGATTACTTAATTACTCAACTTCAAGTTTATGCTGTTAACTTTAGAACTTTTAAGTGAGTAATGAAATTTATATTACATCTATTCTAAGGATATGATAATTAGATGTATCACTTAGCCCTATAAGGGCCTGGGCTGTGAGTTGCTTCTGTGGTGTTGAACTACAGCCTGGACAAGCTGTTGGGATAGGAGTGACACTGATGGTGACGCCGCAGCCAAGGGGACACACGGGGAAGTTGGCTGAGCTCCTCCAGCACCCGCTGGGTGAATCCCATGGAGAAGAACCCAAGGCAGCACCTGGAGCTGTGGAAACACTGTTCTAAATAATCCTCAGTGGCACCTCACAGCGCTGGGCCGTTTCTGTGCTGGTCTTCACCTCATCATCCCGCCAGATAAATCCTGGGAGCAGCTCTGTGGGAGCAGGAGAACATCACCCGGCTGTGGAGATGGTCTCTCAGGGTGGGGGCAGTTCGTCTCGGGTGTTTGAGTTTCTCCAGCGAGAGGAGCAAGTTGGGAAGGGAACGTTTGTGGTTTCACACAAGCCATCGGTATTTCAGCGTTCCGGGGGGTTTCTGCAAGGTGCAGACTTTGGGGGGAACACGCTGGATTTTAGGGTGAGGTTGTGCCGCGCTGGGCTTTATTCCCGGTTGGATGTTCGGTACCTTTCACAGCCTTTAGGACATGGGGTCTACTGCACTCCTGAGGAAGGGCACCTGGAGCTGCCGGGCCGTTCCCAGGCTGTGAAGGCCCGTGGCCACCCCGTCTGTGTTGGGAAGGGACACCCACTCACGTGACTGTGTCCCTTTTTTCCAAGTTGGAGGCAGCAGAGGGTCCCATGGGAAGGTCCAGGGTTGGTGTTGGAGCCACCTGCCAGACCCCACCAAGCATCTCCCTCCAAAAGCTCTTTGTCCCTGTGCACCATCACTGGATGGACCCAGAAACTGAGATTCCTGATCGGTTTTTAGTAAATATTTTTAAATAAATGCAGCGCCTTTAATTGTCCCATCCCAGCCCTGCTTTGTGACTTCTCCCAAAACTCCCCCAGCCAGGCTTGGGCTGGGAATGATGGAAACTGGGGGGGCCGTGCAGGTGTTGCTGGGGCAGAGGTAAAATAAAATAGAGCAACGTAAAATAAGAAAAATCAATAAACAAATAACTGGAATTTAAATAAAAAGGTAAATAAATAATAGA
>NW_021940560.1:727435-730235 GCF_001715985.3 Manacus vitellinus
CGTTCCTAATCGAATTAATTGCCCCGGAACATCTAATTTCCTCACCGGTCAGAGAGAGGTTTAATTGTTATCCCAGCCCGCTCCCTGGCCGGGGATGGGGTGAGCAATTTCACGGGTTATAGACTTTAGAGAACCTCATTAAGGGCTTTTTAAAATGAATTTCCAGTTCCAGGCTAACCCCGACTACCAGCTGAGCGGTGACGACACCCAGCACATCCAGCAGTTCTATGATCTCCTGACCGGCTCCATGGAGATCATCCGAGGGTGGGCAGAAAAAATCCCCGGCTTCACCGACCTCCCCAAAACGGACCAGGACCTGCTCTTCGAGTCTGCCTTCCTGGAGCTGTTCGTGCTGCGGTTGGCGTACAGGTGAGGGGCGGCCAGGGAGCCAGACCCTTTCAAGGTCCACTGATCTGCATTTTATTAACTCCTCGGTAATTAGGTGCCTCTTAAATCCTTCATTTATTGCTCCTCAAGTAATTAGTTGTTTAGCTTTTCTCTCCTCATCTTCTCCTTTCTTATTTTTTTAAAATTTCTTTCCTCTTCTTTTCTTTTTTCTCTTTCACTCTCTTTATTTTATCCTTCTCTCCCTTCCTTCTTTCCCTTCCTTCTCTCCCTTCCTTCCTTTTGCTCATTCTCTCTCTTTTTTTTTTTTAATCCTTTGTCTTTTTTTCTCTCATCCTCTTCCTTCATTTTTTTCTTTCTGTCTAATTTTCCCCCCTCTCTCATTCATCCATCAGTTCATTTTGGGGTTGTCCCCTTCCTTCCAGGTCCAACCCCGTGGAGGGGAAGCTAATCTTCTGCAACGGGGTGGTCCTGCACCGGTTGCAGTGCGTCCGTGGCTTTGGGGAGTGGATCGATTCCATTGTGGAGTTTTCCTCCAACTTGCAAAACATGAACATCGACATCTCTGCCTTCTCCTGCATCGCTGCCCTGGCCATGGTGACAGGTCAGTGTCCCCCCTTCCTGCCTGCTCCTGTTCCCTCGCCCACCTTCCTCCGTGTCAGACCCGTAACGTCCCACACCCTTCTCTTTGCAGAGAGGCACGGGCTGAAGGAACCCAAGAGGGTGGAAGAGCTTCAGAACAAGATTGTAAATTGTCTCAAAGACCATGTGACTTTCAATAACGGGGGCCTGAATCGCCCCAACTATTTGTCCAAACTCTTGGGGAAGCTCCCCGAACTCCGCACGCTTTGCACGCAGGGGCTGCAGCGCATTTTCTACCTGAAACTGGAAGATTTGGTGCCACCGCCAGCAATAATCGACAAACTTTTCCTGGACACTTTACCTTTTTAAGACTCTTCCCCCGTGCGCTTCCGCTGACCCGAGGAGAAGCTCCACCTGTCTGAAGGGGAGCTGGTCTGGGCCCAGAGCAGCACCCCTGGGTGCCAGCTCCCACCCCAGCCAGTGTTGCGAACTCCTGCAGGCAGAACGCGATGGGCATTTTGGCTCTGGGGCATCATGGATGCAGCTCATGGACTACACAAATACCATGGTATAAACTTTTTATTATCGGCTTCTAAATGAATTTATTGTTAAGGACTTCTGAGTGGAAAGGTGACCCAATCTGGCGACGCCGGGCGCGCAGCTCAGACCCACGCGGTGACAAACCGAGTGTTGAGGGACCCACGAGTGTCACCCTCCTAAAGACTAAAGTTTTCTGCTGTAAAAGAAAGCTGTAATATACCCAAAGCCCAAACGTTGCGTGGGTGGCGTGGCATTGGAGAAGGCTTGTAAATTTATCGGATGCGGTTTGGCTTTTTAAAAAATTATTCCGTGCCTATTTATGAAGAAATACGGAAAATAATTCTAGAAAAAAAAATAAAAATAAAAGCTAAACGTGTTTGGGGAAAAAAAAATAATTTAAAAAAAAAAAAAAGGGAGAATAAAGACAAGAAAACCCAATCTGTCCATACCAGGGAAGCATGACGATTCCAGGGTGACAATGTTATAGGCACTTGCTATTTCAGTAATGTCTATATTCTATAAATAGTATTTCAGACACTATGTAGTCTGGTAGCTTTTATAAAGACTGGTAGTTATCTAAGCTTCAAACATTTTCTCAATTGTAAAATAGGTGGGAACAAGTGTCACCCCCCCGAGATCCCCCCCCAAAGGGACACATAGTGTTTGTAAACACCGCCCGACACCCCTTGTTTGTAAGTGTTGTATGTACTGTTGATGTTGATTAAAGAAGAAGTTTATATCTTGATTATTTTGTTGTCTAAAGCTAAACAGATCTTGCATGCAGCAGCTTTTGACTGTTTCCAGAGTGCTTATACTATACATAACTCCCTGGAAATTACTGAGCACTTTGAATTTTTGGTTTGTTTTGTTCCGGGTTTTTTTTTATGTCTAAAAATTGTCGGTTAATATATTATTTTATGTTCGAGTAATATTTTTAATATTGCCATATTCTGTGGTATTTTTCTTTGTATACCCCGGTTCGGCACACGGGAAAGTCGCTGCCTTTTTTTTAATATGGTGTGAGACAGTTAGAAACGCGGATTATAATTATTATTATTATTATTATTATTATTTTTTCTCCCGAGAACTCTTTCTTTGAGAAAGACAATTTTAATGTTTACAACAATAAAACATGTAAACGAATCGAATTTCGTCTCCTTTCTGCCGAAGTGCGAAGCTGCCCCGCAGCCCCCGCCGCACCCAGGGGACAAAAGCCTCTGCCCGTGCGGCGATCCCGGAGCGCCGATGGACGGGGCCGTTCCCGTTCGGTGCCGCCGGCGCCGCGGGAGGAAGAGGAGGAAAACCCGCGGCTCGGAGGTTGGTCCTTTCCCGG
>NW_021940560.1:730975-742485 GCF_001715985.3 Manacus vitellinus
AGAAAAATTCCTAAAATAAAGAGTTGTAAGAAGAATTAAGAGTCGGTCCCACCTCAGGCGGGTGCGGGGGGCAGCGAGTGGGGCTGGGGTAGAGTTAGGTGCTGCCTAATTCATGCTGAGCGGGGTTTTGAGCTTGGGATTGCCAAGGACACGGGATTGGAGTCGTTGTGACTTTAACCTAGATAATATATATGGAATATAGATATTCCCTAAACATGTGTGAGTAGATACAGAAGTGTAAATGTCTATGCTTTAGAAGGGTTTTTAAATGGAAAAAAGCACACCTGTTTATAGAAAGGATTTAACAACTCGACCTCCCTTTAAATATGCCCACACCTGCTCCCAATTCTCCCCCAAAATCAGCTGCTTCCACCACTTGCCTCAGCGTCTTCTGCAGTAACTTTTCTAACAGGTTTAACCCTCTGCACCTGGGGAGAGGAGGATTTATCCTTCCCAGGCAGCCATTTCGCACCTGCCTCGGCTTTTACCCCCAGCCATGCCCTCTTCCCCTGTGTTTCCCCCTCTCCTCAGCCCCCCGGGTGGGCTCCTGCCCTGTCCGTGGCTCGGAGGGTGGCCGGGCAGAGGAGCCCTGTGTGGATCAGCGGCTGGAGGGACCCTGCCTGCCTGGGCACGGGCATCCAGGTGGGCTCGGGCTGGGAACACGGGGAGGGAACGCTTCCAGGGGCCCGGGGGGGCTTGTTTAAAGGGCAGGCTGGAGAGGGAAGGGCTGCTGGAGGCTCTGTGCTCCCTGGGTCCGCTGCTTTCCCCGTTCTGCAGGCTCAGGGAAGGACAGCAAGGAAGCAGGGAAGAAACACTGAGTACTGTATAGAGACATTCAGAAAAATGTTTGGAGTTGGGAGCTCGAAGCAGAATGTGGAGCTGAAGGAATAATTTTTAACTGGTGGTATCAATGGGAGGATTTATTAAAAGATTTCACTTCTCCAGGCTTGCAGTATTCCAGATCAATAGTTATCTTAATTATTTTAGCTCTGTGCTGCTGCTGGAATTTGTTACTGCTCGTTCTGCTGGGCTGGTGTGAGGAGCAGCCAGACCTGTCCTGGTTTGTTCCCTGGGGAGGTCAGGTTCTGTGGTTTGTCATCAGCCCACTGGGATGATTTGAACCCAACTTTTTTTTGCTAGTACAATTGCACTATTTTCTACAGACTTGCTCCTCTGATGCACTGATATGTGAGAATGGAGCCTGCTTGCTCTGTCTGAGTCACACTTGTGTTCCCAGTGAAGCCTCAGCCAGGGAGGGTCTCACTGCTGAGGCAGAGCAGGGCACCTTTCTCCTCCTGGTGCTGATGGATGAGGAGGTTACACCGAGGCACAATTTCCCCAAACATGCCAAGATTTCCAAACTCGACAGGCGAACTGGGGCGGATCCAGGTCGGGTGTTTGCTCGCACAGTCTGCCGCGTTCCACTTGTGACATTTAATTTCAGCTCCGTTTGTCCGAGGGCCTGGACGATGCCACGTTGTCCTGGCCGTGTTGTGCTCCCAGTCCCATAAAACTGGGCTGATATAATTCCCATATCATTCTCCGTCAGTGACTTGGGGACAGGGAAGTGTCACGCCGTGTTCTGAACCCGCCTTTCCCGGAGATGAATTGCTGCAGGCACGAGACCTGTGCAGGAGCTTTATTAGTTTGGGGTTGCAGTCAGCAACACTTACTTTTAGTCCTTTCCCTGATTATCCTCATTGCACGTGTCAGGAACACCGGGAGCAGCCAGGGGGAATTTAGGTCTGGGGTAGTCAGAGCTGGCAAATTCATGTTTTATGTGGTTTTTGCCCTCCTGGCTTTCCTTCAGTGGGAGAAATCCCCGGACTGGCTGCGTGCAAAAGGCACTTCAGATGCACCTGTAGCTGATTTTTTTTTATGTATAAGTAAACCCAGCGCTGCATAATCTGCACTTGCTGAAACGTTAGCCCTAAGTAACCTTTGCAGCTGGGGACGGTGCAGAGGGAGATGTTGGTATTCATGAATGTTTTGACATATTTGACATTTTCTATATGGTGTGTTTTCTCTGTTTTCCTGTTTTCCTCCTGTCTTTGCTCCCCTGTTTTAGCAGTGAATAGTTGCCTTCACCGGTGTTGTGGTTTGGAGGCAAGAGGGTGGATCTGTAGAACTCAAGCTTTGTGCTTTTTTTTTTTTTAAATTTCATTTTATTTTAAAGTACATGCCTAGCTAAATAATGGGATTATTGCATTTTAATGGGATTAGTGCATTTCCATGGAGTGCAAGGATGACCAGGAGAGCTCGTTTTGACAGAACAGGTGATTTGTGTTCTCGTTCCAAAGCAGCACGTCTGGAATACAGATCTGCCAGATCTGAAGGTGAGGGATGTGTGCACGACTGGAGCTTCCTGGAGATGCAGCAGGAATGTATCTGGTTCATTCCAGCGCTGGCAAGGCAGCTCTGCTTGATCCAGTGAGGAGGTTTGGGGGTGCTCGAGTTCCCAGCACAGTGTTTGCTGCACGATGGGGACGGTGCCTGGCTGAGGGACTGAGGAGAAACCTGGTTTTGGACGAGTGTAAGCAGCACATCTCATTGAACAGGCCTCGTGTCCAGTCAGAGAGTTTCTGATTTTTATCCAAATCTGTACAATCTTCTGTAAGAAACCAAATCTCACCTGGGAATTTGGGACCTTCCTTAGGGTGACAGGATTTCCACAAGTGCGATTCGGGTGTTCTGTGTTTGTTCATCTCTTCCTCCTCAGCTCCCTCATTTATGATTGAGCTGCTTTCGTGAGGTGGAAGAGTTTAATTCAGAGGAATGTTTCTGTTCAGGAGACATGATGTTTGAACAAGTTTTGTGTGTGGACACTCAGCTTTTGTGTAACCCCTTGGCAGGGTTGGAGCCCATTCCCCCGACCCCGGCAGTGGGGATCACTGTGGTGGGATTTTGGCAGATGCTGATTGTTGCTGTGTGTGCTGGGTTGATGCTCTAGATTGCAGTACTTCGGCTTTGGTCGTTGAATTAATGGCTTTAATTGGATGCATCTGCTCTACAGCGCCGGCAAAAGCAGCTTTTAATGCTTGCTGGGTGTCTTATTGAAGGCACAGGGGCCTGCACGTGTTAAAAAACAGTAAATAACATCACTTAGATCATTTTTCTTGACTAATGTGGTTTTCTAGAGAGAGAGACATCAACCCAAAATTTCAGTTATTCTGTCATTTTCATGTTCCAAGTGAATTGCACAGAGAACTGCAGCAGCCCAGTCAGAACTGCAGACAATGGAACGTGGGGCAGGTATAGAACAAACAGCCCAAAGTCTTCTCAGTGTGCTCCCAGCAAAACCTGTGGAAATGGTTGGGGTTTGCAGTGCCGGGGCAGTGCCCGTGTGTGGGCCCGAGGGAGCTGCTCTGGTGCTGAGTTGGAGGTTGCTGTGCCGGTGGTTGCTGTGCCGGTCCTGGCGCGGTGCCGGTGCCGCTCGGTGGGTTCGGCGGGGACAGGGCAGGGCCTGCGGCGCTGGCTCTGCTCTCCAGAGCAGTTCAGGTACCCACCTCAAACCCAGGCACCCTCCAGCTGCTTCATGAAGAGATAAAGTGAAGCGACAAGCTCTGGAGCTAAACTTAAAAGGCCAAGGATGGGGGGGCTCGGCTGCGGGAGGAGCGAGCGGCCGCCGCCAGCCCCTCTGGAAATGTTCTGTCTCTGGGGAGGGAGCGGCACCGGGAGCCAGGGATGGGCTCGGGTCACGGCGTGGGGGGCAGAGCCACTGCTGGAAGAGGGTGGGTTTGCTGTTCAGATCAGAAGCATGGCCTTAATTTCCAGTGGGTTGTGCTGGGTCTGTCTTGGCAGGCAGAGAACAGCTCGGCAGCGATGGAGGCAGCGTGGCCGAGGTGGTGGGCAGGGATGCTGCATCCCACAGTTCCCTGGCACGGGGGAGGAGGGCCAGAGCCCCTCATGTGCCAGGTGTGACTCTGTGCTGCACAGGGGCAGGGGCCACACTCCTCTGGGCACATGCAGTGGCTTTTCTGCAGGTGTTTGGTACCTGCCAGTGCAGACATCACTCCTCTGGCACCAACACGGCCAATCCTGCAGGATTCCTTCTAAAGCTCCTTCTCTGACACTTGTCCCTGCTTTGCACAGGTTGACTTTTTTTTTTTTTGTCCCAAATATTTCTTCTGTTTTTATCTCCACTCACTCCCTGCCAGCCTGCAGAGCAGCTGTGGCTGCCCCATCCCTGGAAGTGTCCAAGGCCAGGCTGGGTGGGGCTTGGAGCACCCTGGGACGGCAGAATGAGATGAGCTTTAACCTTCCAACCCAAACTGTTCTGGGATTGTGTGATCCTGTGGTTCTGAAAGTCCTCTGTGTAGCAGCTGTGCCACCATTACATTGTTCAGAGTTTCCTTTCACAGCCATTTCAGTGGGCTGGGACCCTTAGTTTTGGCAGCTTTGCTCTCCTGTTGTACAAAATGGCAAACACGAGTGTAAGAGCAGGAATCTGCTGAGCCCACAGAACCAGGGCTGGCTGCTCCTGCAAACAGGGGGTTTTGGGGGGTTTGTCTCTGCAGTTACTTAGTGGAGGTTCAGGACTCTCTTTTTCAGAACACGTTTCCCCACAGCTGCCATTAAGCATTTTGAGAGATGAAGTGATCAGATGCTATCACGTGGGTTTTTTTCTGGTTTTACTGTAAAATTGGGTGTTTCCCTGGATGTGCCCAAGGAAAAGGGACATGATTCTTGAGTAATGTGATTGCAGTGTCTGGCCATGAATTTTTCAACCTTACACATGTGAGTACATGGTATCAATAAACTGCTGCAACTCAGGACTAGTCAGCACAACATCATATCATTTTATAAAATGTAAATGATTGAGGGTCCCAAAGAATAGAACCCCCAAATCATGTATTCATGATATTTATATAATGAATAATCTGGGTTTTTTTACAGAGAGCACAAGGAAGGACAATAAAACACAGTTGTGTGTTTTGTGAGCCTATTACAAATTAATTTCAAGTCACATATTGATGTCTTTTTTTTCCTGAAAATCTCTATACAAATGACTCTGTGGTAATTCCTGAAGATGGAGTTTATAGAACTGAAAGAACTGTTATGTTTTTATTTCATGGCATTTCCTGACACAAACAAATACATTCCATGTGTTCACAACACTTCCATCATCTGCAAGTGAGCAGCAGGGCCACGGGGAGAAATGCACATTCCCTAAAATGCTTTAGAGTTGTATTTTTAGCAGATTTGCAAAGCAAATGCGAGTTAATGACGTGAAGTTATTAGGAAAAAGTTACTGATATTCGTGAGGTTGTGCTAAATTGAATCCCAAACATCTGCTCTCTGCCTTTGGGGGCATCTCAGGGCAGGAAGCCACAGGTTCAGTAAACCAGGGGCTGGAGAGAAACTGTTAGTACTGTAATCCCAGCAATACCTGTGCCATGGAAACCTGGAGCAGGTTTGTTTCCTGCAGTGATCACAAGACACACAAGCCCAGAGAATGTTCCTAGGTGTCTGTGCTGGAGTGCACTTCCAATTTCCAGGAAGAAACCTTGTTGTTTTTATTTGTGTAGCCCCAAATCCTTCACACCTTAAGCCAATCTTTAATTAGGATTAATAGCACAGTGATCTTTATTTAGGAAAACAGGGAAGTACAATAGGAGGGGTTGGTTCTCTTGGTGCAGAAGAAGCTGTGCTGTGGAATCCCCTGGTTTGGACTGAATTTCAGCTCAGAGTGTGGAAATGGAGATGGGAGCATGCTGGAACTTCCAATGCACTGTCTAACAAAGTCCTGTTTGAAAGAGAAATCAAGAAGGGGCTGACTGGGAGCATTTTTCCAACCTTTAAGGTCTTTTCCAACCTTAGTGTTTCCGTGAAAGTAAAGCTGGGTGTGTGCTCTGAGGCGAAGGGGTGAGAGGGAGCACCTGGGGGGGCGAGGGGAAGGCAGTGCCCAGCAGCCTGTTCTGGGGGGTTGTATTTGGGAGAGAGTCAATATTAACGTTTCTACCATTTCCTACCACTCCTCCTGCTCCTGCAGGGTTGTGTCCTGCACTGCTCCTGCCTTTTTCAGGAGCTGGTGGCTCTGAAGTGCAGCAGGTGATGACAGTGAGCGTGGCACAACCGTCAGTGGGCGACACTTCCCTGTTTAACCCGAGTGGGCTTTGCCAGGTTCTTCTCCATGGATTCTGTTTGGCCAACAGACTCTTTGCATGGATATTCCTCAGGATTTGATTTGAATGAGAGAAACAATTCAGGTGTGGCCGCTATTAGCTCATGGAGAACACTTGCTGCCAACTCCTAACCCCCTTGGAAAGCTGATTTTTCAATGCAAGTGTTGCTGTGGCTCCGAGCGCGTTGTGGCAGAAATGGATAATTTCACTCGCTGCCATTTGAAAAGACCCGTTTTCAAACCCCGCTCGAGTCGCAAACAGAAGTGATCTTGAGAGTCCTCCTAATCCCTCCTGGATATCCCTCTGTTCCATGAATACTAACCCAACCTCTCTGCCACACGGCTTGGCACGGCGAGGCACAATTGGCAGCTCTCGCGCCGGGAGGGCTGGGAGCGGGCGAGCAGATGTGTGGTAAGTCTGCTCCATGGGCAGGGCACAGCTGTGCCCGAGCCTGGCACGGCACATGGACGCTCGGGCTTGGCTCCAGGTGGCAGCTCCTCCAGCCTGGCATCTTGGAAGCCGTAGGACGTGCAAAGGTAAGGGATCAGCCCGTGCTTTTTCTTTGCGAGTAGCGGCGAGAAGAGATGATGCTGCAGAACTGTCTTTAACGAGTGTGTTTTGCATAAACAGTCGTGTTAGAAGTAATGGAGAAAAAAGGAGCAGTTGGTCATGTGAAAAGTATTTCTTAATTAAGCTGGAGAAACATTACAGAGAGCTGAAAGCTGTGGCTTTTGTCGGGAGGGTGTTGGGAATGGCTCACTCCAGTGCAGGGGATGCTCTGCTGGTCTCAAACCCCTTCTCTGAGCACAGGGGTGACATCCTGCCTGGGTGGGACCGAGGGGACATGATTCCATGGTGTGTTCATTCCCAATACCCGTGGTATTGGATCTCTACACCCCTGGAGAGCTGCACACCTGCAGAGCACAGTGCAGGAGCACCGAGAGCACCGAGGCCTGAGCTCGGGGACTGCAGCGTGTGGTGCCTCTGGGCTCGGTGGGTAGGGCTGGAATTCTCTCAGCTGTTCACACACCCCAGGTGGATCCTGGGGCTTTGGTCAGTTTTAGCTGGACCCCACATCCCTGCCATCCCCAGGACCGAGCTGGTGGCGGCTGAGGTTGGTGCTGGGGTGGCAGTGCTGCCAGGGGAGGGTGGATGCTCAGGAGCAATACCAGCTCTGTGCCTGCAACCCTTCTGCTGGCACTGGCTTTGGCAGCTCCTGTGGCACTGGGGACAGCAGTACCCGACCTGCTCCTGGGGCCAGGCTGAGCTCAGGCCCCTCAGGGAGCCCTGGAGCAGGGGCTGGAGGTGCTGCTCTGCTGCTGGCTGGGCACAGCTCGTGTGCCCGGGTGTGTTACAGGGTGGGACTTCCCTGCCAGCTCCTCTTCCCTCTGTGCTGTTCCCAGAGCCCATGACCTTTGCAGGAATGTGTCTTAGCCAGGGCTGCTGGAGGATGGCTGCGTTTCCAGCCCCCTCCCAGACAGCCTCGGCTGGAGGATTTCTGCCTTTTCTGGGCTTTTTGGGTTCTTTTGTTTTATCTTTCCCCACGTGAAGCTCATTGGAAGCCAAGATATGTGACTTGCCCTGGCAGAACTGGCTCTAGAGCATAGGGCAAGTTGGGTTAGGAAGAGGCAGGAGATGAGAAAAATATCCCAAATAACCCCCCAGTCCCATCCTTCCTGCAGGGGCAAACCAGCACTTGCTGTGCTGCCAAAACAAGGTATTTTCCCCAATAAGATGGGGAGAAAAAGTGCCTTTTCTGTGACTTAAGTAGGTTTTTTTTTTTTCCCTGATTTCAATCAAGCAAGATAACACTTGGATAAAGGGAAAGCTTTCCTTTCAGTTGTCTGCCTGTGTTTTAATTTTAGTTTTGCCTGCCATGGCAGGAGTTAGTCTCACGTGTCAGAGGCTGTTTCCACAATTATGGTTTGCCTAATGGTCCTTTTGTTGTAATTCATAGGCTAATAGAAGTCAGAGATGGAAAAGACCTGTTAGATTATGGAGTCAATGCCCTGCAAATGCAGGATATAATCTCAGAGATAGAGGATGTATCAGATATTATTAAACAGATTTTACACTTGATCTTCACTAAATTATGGTTTGGAGTCATTCGGTCCCTCGAATGGTGCAATAACAATGGCTTAATTTTGGGGTTTGGGAGAGCAGATCTGTATTGAAGTTTACCATTTGGCATTTCTCTGCCTTGCCTCCAGATGAGCCTGATTTCCAAAGGGAAGATTAGAGATTCCCACCAGACAGCGGTGTGGGGGGAAAAATAAAATCCACCAAGTATTTCTAAAAAAGCCCTTATATTTTCCTGAGTTAAAGCAGTGCAAAATATCAACTTTTTAGGATAAAGACAGCTGAAGAAGGAGAAAATCCTCATCAATATAAGCATGAGCAGTAAATGTTTAGGAGACCCAGCTGGTCTGGTTTTGGTGTTGAGCCGAGCTCTGAATGTCTCTGGATTTGGGCACCAGTGAACTCAAAATATTAAGGGAAGCTCAATTAAAACAAACAAATGCACAGAGGATAAACCTCCACAGCCCTACCTTAATGATTTCCTGTTGAGATGGTCAGTTGGATGTGAGAACAACCACCCTGCCCCAGTGCAGGGAGCAGGAAGGGGACCTGTGGGGCACTGGGGGCCTCAGGCAGGCACTGCCTGTTTTAGTTACCTTGTGTTCCAAGGATTTGCATCTTAAGAGATGGGGAGGTTTCTGTTCTACTTCTTCCATGGACTCTCAGAATGGCCTGGGTTGGAAGGGACCTCAAAGCTCACCTGGTTCCACCCCCTGCCATGGGCAGGGACAGTCTCACAGGGAGGAATTCCTTCCCAATATCCCATCTCTCCCTGCCCTCTGGCAGTGGGAAGCCATTCCCTGTGTCCTGTCCCTCCATCCCTTGTCCCCAGTCCCTCTCCAGCTCTCCTGGAGCCCCTTTAGGCCCTGGAAGGGGCTCTCAGCTCTCCCTGGAGCCTTCCCTTCTCCAGGTGAACCCCCCCAGCTCTCCCAGCCTGGCTCCAGAGCAGAGGGGCTCCAGCCCTTGGAGCATTTCTGTTATCTCCCCTGGACTGGCTCCAGCAAGTGAGTTTCCTATTTTTAACTTCCTAATTTTCCTGTGACTGTCTAGAAGAACAGACAGAATTGCTGTGCAGGCAGCCACTGCTCTGCCTTCAGCTCCTGCTCCGTTTAACAGCCCTTTTTCCCTGTTCCTGGGTGTGCTGAGTTGTTTGGATAATGCCCTGGTGTGTGATGAACATCTGACTGTGCCTTGACCTGTCAGCTCCACGCAACTGCCAGCGAGGTCTGAGTTCCTCCTCGTTGTTTGAGAAGGCCTGGGGAAGTGCTCCTTGTTTGAGTGGGGTAAATTAAATGTCTTTCCATCTGTCATTTATATGAACTGATGTAAAACACAGCGTGAGGCTGTTCTGCTGCCATCAGAAGAACTCAGGAACAGGACTGGTGCTACATCAAGCAATATTTTCCTGCTTTGGGATAGCAGGGGAGTCATCCCACAGTTTGGGAAACACGGGAAAATAAGAGCTGGAGTGGGATTTTGATTTAAAAGGCTGCAATTAAGATGTGGATAGGCTTTGTTGACTTGGAGAGTGTAATTAAAAGATGTATAAGATTTCCTCCAGGACAAAGACAAGGTGCAATTCTTCAGGTTTGAAAGATTTCCTCTTCTCCTTGAAGTTCTTCATTGGTGGGATCTTGATCAAAACCCATTATGTGTTTAAAGGTACCCACCCTCTGGCTCCTTACTCTGAGCACTGGACTGTGCCCAGTTCCCAGACCCTCTTCTGAAGGGCTCTGGCATTAAATCTGTGGGATTCTCAGTGACTTTGCTGTCAGTTGTTCTCAGATCTTCCCTGTAAGAGGATTCCCTGGTGCTGGAGCTGCAGGGCGTGCACGGAGCCCTGGGCAGGAGTGACGTGGGGAGAAGGGGTTGCTGTCTGGGCTGGAGCTGGAGTCATGGCTTGAGGGATGGGATCAGCTGAGGGCTGGAGCCTCACACCCTACCCATGGGCTCTGGACAATGCCTGAGGCTGCCTCCTCTTGTTGGGTTTCTTTTGGGCCATAGTTTGGCTGTGTTTGATTAGGTAAAATTAACACACGGCACAAACCTGACCCGGGAGTTATTTTCAGTGCTGCTTCTCCTATAATTAATTCCCTGTGTAATATCTCTGTCAGGGAGTTGGGCCCTGCTGCTGGTGAAAACAGTCGTCATCAAAGACGTGGGAAAAATTGGAACACAAACACGAGCGTTGCAAAGGCCGAGCAGAGAGTTCTGAGGTTCTGAGATGGAATTGTAGGAGTAGAAATTACTGCAGCAGTAGTTTTATGTACTTTTGAACCTCATGCATCTCAAAAGAGACATCTATAACATACTGTTTTAGAGCATTTCTCTTCCTGGGGCTGTTACTGCAGGAACCCTGCTGAGCCCAATGGCTTTGTCAGGAAGAGAACAACGTAGTAATGCTTCCTGGGAGTTATGTTAAGTACAAAAACCATTATATATATTGAAATGCAAGTTTTAAAACAATTTGATGAAACCTTTTCTTTCAAAAGGGAGTCCAGGCTGTTGGTACCTGTGCCCAGACACCTCAGAGGTGCCTGATTAACAGGAGATGTACCTGGTCTAGGGGAAGGTGCCCCTGCCCATGGCAGGAGAGGGAATAAGATGAGCTTTAAGGTCCCTTCCAACCCAAACCAGTCTGGGTACACAGAGTTCTCTACCATTCAGAGACTCAGAAATTTCATGCATAACTATGCCCATCATTTATGAAAATGTAAACTTTTCATCCTGGCTGGATCGATGAACAAACAGAAGGACTTCTTAAAATGCTCACTTGTTTTTAGGCTCTCCTGTAGTTGCCATGAATTTTTTCATACCAAGGAGTTTGTCTAGAAGTGTGTTACTTCCCGTGCAAGGGAAATCTGTGGTGCTGCTTTCCCCCTCTTCCCTGGTTTGCCTTTCCTGCAGTGGCTCTGCACAGTGACAAGGTGACAGCAAGGGAGAAGGCACAGAAAGGGTAAGGCAGTGCTTTACCTCACAGCATAAAATGATGATTTTCCTGCTCAGTAGCAAGGAGTGCTTGGACAAACGTGCTTGGGGGACAGGGATGTGCTCGGCACAGAAAGGGTGTTCCACATCCTGAGCACATTCCCCCTGTAGCAGCCACGCTCACGGAACCTTCACGGTGCCCTTTACCTGTCAGACTGGATTGGATCTAAGTTTTGCTCCTCGGGCTCTGTGAGAAGCTTTAAAAACAATATGTGAAATATGCCTCGAGGAGGGCAAAACACGGGGAGCCAGAGCTCCTGAAGCATTAATAGGGGACCAAGTGATGCATGTCCTGCAGCCCTTTGTGCTCCCCCGCCG
>NW_021940560.1:742599-743020 GCF_001715985.3 Manacus vitellinus
TCCCTTTTTCCTGATTCCCTCCTGGACAGAACTGGACAGACATTTATGGCTCAGGTGCTGGAATGCAGTTAAGGCTCTCTCCTAATGCCTGTTTCGTCCCAGAGTGGCACCACTCGATGGCATGTTTGAAGCTCTCAGGATGGTTGGGGTATGTGGAGATACAAAGGACATGGGCAGTAAAATTCATTAGATCTTCGATGCCACCTCTAAAAGAACAGATCCTCCTGAGCAGCCCAGCCCTGCAGCTCCCCATGGAGAAAAATAACAGACTAGGAAGGACTAAGAGCCGGAATTAACACTCTAGCTCGGAGTTTAATTGTATTTATTAATAGGGATGGGAGCTCCTTTTTTTTTTTTTAAAAAAAATGTAAACTTGAAGCCAAAAATCTGAGGAAAACAAACTTTTTATAAAAGTTTGTTT
>NW_021940560.1:743560-750748 GCF_001715985.3 Manacus vitellinus
TCCTTTACCTCAGTAGAAAAGGATAGAAATTAAATGAAGTTATTTGTTATTTTCATGATTTTTATTTGTTTTTAAAATAAATGTTTCCATTGCTGCAGCAGAAGTTGTGGCCTGGAAATGCTCAGCCACCCTGTGATCCTGCTGTGAGGAGGGTCAGTGCTGGAGCCCCACAGAGCTCTGCCAGCCCACCACTGACTCCTCCAGTTGAACTAATTGTAGGAAAGTCCTTCTTGGAAATCAAACCAGCTCCTGCCTACAGACATTTAGCAAATATTCAGGGAATAAATGCACAAACTTTATTTAATTACACTGAATCACAGAATGGTCGTGGTGGGAGGGGAGCTCAAAGCTTATCCTGTCCCATCCCTACCAAGAGCAGGGACACCTTCCACTATCCCAGGTTGCTCCAAGCCCATCCAGCCTGGCCTGGAACACTTCCTGGGATGGGGCAGCCAGTCAGGACTCAGCCTGTGGGTCTGACCTGCTGGGTTTGAGGAGCAGGTGAATGGGCAGAGAGTTGTTCTTCCCAACAGGTACCTGGTCATTGTCCAGAAGGATTCGATGGTTTATTCCCACTGACTGACTGAACCAGGAGCCCAAGTGCTCTCCCTCTCTGGCCTTTCAGAATAGGTTATCTGCAGTGACTAGATGAACTAAATATTAATCCATGTCTAGCTTTAGAATGCAAATTTGAGTTTCAATTTTACCCCGTGCTCTGCCACAGTTGGATAAACCCCCCCAGCCCAACCCACGGCAGAGCCACTCGCCCCCTTGATATTTAAATAATTCCTCACTGTGACAGTACAGCCCCTGCTTTTTGTAGTTAGTTTTGAGAGGAAGCCTGGTGTAAACTAACTGTGCTCTAGTGCAGGTCACACCTGTGGCTGTGCTGGGAGCACACAGGTTGGCTGGTGAATGTGGAATATGGAATTGGTGTTCCCAGAGCCTTCGGGGCTCCAGTCTCGGGTAATGCTGCTCTGAGGCACAACCAGGAGACTTTCAATCTGCAGGCAGGGCTTGCTTTGTGGCAGAGCCCCTCGCCCAGCCACCGCTTCCTGCTGCCAGAACACATTTAATACTTCTGCTCCATAAAAGATCATTTCTTTCCAGGGAGAATTAACGCAAACGGAATGAGAACGGTCCATATGTATAACCCAGGCACGGTTATTCCTACAATTACAAGTAAGAGAGTGATAATTACCATGGCAATTTGTTTCTTTATGGATGAGATTTCTTCAAATAGACGCAGGAATATCTCCTCTCTGTCTCTGTATCCTTATGTTTAGCTTTCCTCCGAGATAAAGGTTCCGCGGCAAACATTTTAAGGAAATTGATGGTGCTTACTGGAAAGCCTCCTTTTTAAAAATGTTCTAACATTTTTCACTAGTCATAGAACTATCTAAATAAAAAAACTGTCCTTAAGAGTTCCCATATCACATTTAATAGCCAAGGGGGATGTTGGGAGGTAACCAAACGAGGGAAAAGTATCCAAGTGCGTCATCGTCCTGCTGGTCGGAATGAACGTGGGTTACCAGCAGCTGAAAGCTCCCAGGGTTGTTCCAGGGGTTATTCTGTGGTGTTGGGGATCTGCTGAGCTTGGCTTTAACCCTCTCCTGCAGGGGAAGGTGCTGCCTTGGTCACCTGCAGATCCATCACAGGTTGCCCTCTGTTCCCCTGCTCACCTGCCCTGCCTGGTTCTCTCCTGGCTCCAAAAAACAGGATTAGTGCCAAAAGAAAAGTCAGCTTTGCCCACACGGGAGTCAATGGGATGTAGAAGTGGTTATTTACCAGAGGAATTGATTAATCAGGTAAATTACTCAGTAAAGATGGCAAAATTAATTGAATCACATTTTAGCAAATGGGATCTGACTGGCTTTACTGTGCCTGTTCATGAGGCCAGCAGTGGCTCTGCCTTCTGATTTTGGTTCCCCTGCTTACTTACTTGGCAAGAGAAATCTGAATTTCTGCATCCCCTCCTGGATTTTACTCTTTGCTCTTGACTCCACAGAAGTCAACCTTGTGTTCTTTAGTTCACAGCAATCCTAAGATCACCCTCTCATTCCTAACAACTCCCTGGCAGGAGGGGGGAGCCAGGCTGGGGTCAGGCTCTGCTCCCAGGGAACAAGGGACAGGACCAGAGGAACCAGGGAGGGGAGGCAATAGGTTGGATATTAGGGAAAGTTTCTTTGTGGAAAAGCTGGTCAAGCCCTGGCACAGGTCTCCATCCCTGGAGGGATTTAAAAGTGCTACATGGATGTGGCACCTGGGGACACGGGTTAGTGGTGGCCTTGGCAGTGCTGGGGGATGGCTGGGCTTGATGATCTTAGAGGTCTTTTCCAACCTAAACCATTCTGTGATTGCAGGATTTATAATTGGTAGGAATTGCTTTCTCTAGACCTGTTATATATTTTAAAAGTGATTTTTCTCTTTGTTGTTCGAATCCGGTTCTGATTTCCTTAAAGATTTTCAGTAGATTGTATCTGCAGTAAGACAAATCTGTTAGGTCAACTTTGATTACATTGGAGAGACATATTCCATTATATAATTCACTGGGGTCTGCACTACTCTTAAAGGAAAATATAAAGCTCCCTCAAATGTCAGAGTTTGATGGATTCAAAATGCATCCCCTCCAAACTCCATTAGGCCTTCTAATCTGTAAAGCTCCTTGTGTTCCTCCCACCCAGGGTTCTGTTCCATGTTGGAGGCACTTCTGCCAGGAAACACTCTGGGCAGTGTAACCTGCTTCCAAGACCTGGCTGGGATGGATGTCACCTTCTGCATGAGGAAGGGAAACTTACAGTGAATATTGAAGTGGTTTCTTTCTTTCATTTGAACATAATCAAATGTTTTGTATCAAATGTATAACACAAAGCACAAAACTGCAAGTTGTGTGTGCAGAGCAATGCAAACCAAGAGCAAACGTGACTGAATGGTGTCAGCATAAGGATGTTTTCCAGCAGGAAATGGTTGGCAAACAGATTAAATGGAACTGCAGGAACATTGGGAATAATTATGAAGCTGTAAGCTGTTTCTGTGCAGTAATGCTCTGGATACTAAAACAAGTGGAAAACATGCACAAAAGGAGCTTTTTAAGTTGAGAGGGGGGGAAATTCTGCAAAATAATTTAATTTGGTGTTTTAACAAAATTTGACTGGATCCTGTTTCATAAAAAAAATATAAATATTTGCTATTTGTAAGCAGAAATGACAGCTCATGGTGGGAGCTGCACATTGCAGAGGTTTGTGCCTGGCTTGGGTGTTTCTGTCACCGGTGTCACTGTTTCACAGAGTTCAGGTTGAGGTTGTAGCATAAGTAGGTGGTATGGCCAACTCTGGGAATTGTCCTGGAAGTGTCCAAGGCCAGGTTGGACGGGCCTTGGAGCAACCTGGGCTGGTGGAAGGTGTCCCTGCCCATGGCAGGGGGTGGAACAAGATGGGCTTTAAGGTCCCTCCCAACCCAAACCCTACTGTGACTATGAGAGGTGTAGGCAGTGTGGCCCCCAAAAAACTGAGTGGCTCACCTTTTATATTATCAGAAGAAACTGTGTAACCAGTATCTAAAGGTGTGTGGAGGTGAAGCTGTGACTAAGTTTTATCAAAACAGACAAAAATACTTGTCTTTGACACCTTTGCTTTAGTCCTGATTTAACAGGAGACTAATAATAAAACATAAGTTGGGCTTTAGTTGCAGTGTGTTTTTTCTGTTTATTCCCCATAGATTTTGGTCATTTTTACAGTTTTGTTAGACAGAAATGAAAACTTCCACGTGGTTTGTCATGGCTGTGTTTTGGTGTTTTCTGGCCTGAGGAAGAGAGTCCCAGACTGGTTTGGGCTGGAGGGACCTCGAAGCCCCCCCTGTGCTGTGGGCAGGGCCCCCTTTCCCCAGGCTGTGCTGCCCAGGGCTGTGTGAGCAGAGCCTTGGGAGTCTGTGGTTCTGATGCTGGAACTCGTGTGAGAACCAGCACTGTGTCAGCAGCTGAGCCTGCTCTCGGTGTGAGCTGCTCTCGGTGTGAGCTGCCAGCTCCTGCTCTTGGTGTGAGCTGCCAGCTCCTCGTGCTGGGGAATTACCAGTTCCAAATGGAATTCGGAGCTGAGAGTTACAGACCAGCTTGAGCCCCTGCTCTCCTCCAGACAACTTGTGTCTCAGCTCAGCCACGGCCCGGGTGGGTTTTTATGACAATTCTTCAGCTGCTCCGTGAGGGATAATTTCCCCGCTGCTCCGTGCACTTCTTGTCCCTTGGGCATTGTCTGATGCTCTGTGTGTGATGTGGTGACCCCACAGGGGCTGAGACCTCGGATTCTCTGTTGTTGCCACTCCTGGATCTCAGGAAAGGGTGGTGAGGGACCGTCCTCTGCCAGGGCATCCCTGGCACTGCCCAGTCCAGCCGTGGTTATGGTGGGTACCAGGTGGAGGGAGCATAAATGAGTTATGGAATCAAAGTCTCTGGCATTGTAAGCAAATAGCCTGACTTTTGGAGTGATTTCTTTAGGGTGCAGGTGTGCTGTACAATGGTAGTGTTCTGGTGTATTAACAACACCTCTGCTCCTTTCTCCACTGCCCCTTGCTACTTGTTTTGCTCTTCCTGTAATGTCCCCCTGAATAAAAAAAGAGAATAAGAGGAAGAAACAGTTTCACGAGGTGAGCATTAAAAAGGCTTTTTTTCCTCTCAGTTATGAAATTTGTCAAATTACAAAGGGGTTGTGTAAAGGTGCCTGACTGTGTAAACTCCATCCTGGAGCCTTCGTGTGGGCCAGAGCCTTGTTTGAGCTCTGTGCCCAGGAGTGAATTCCACTCTAGATGTTATTAAAAGTTTCTGTACTTAACTGTGGCATGGCTAACAGCAAATGATCACTTAAATCTCCAAAGTAATAAAGATAGATAAATTACAGTAATGTGAAAATCTGTGCCTCTGCAAAAAAACCCCTACCCTACCCCTGTTCTATTTGCATTGCATCTGACCCCCAAACACTCTTTCAGAACTGGACTGAAACTTGGTGTGAATTAAACCATTCCAGGGAATTCAAGCCGTGAATTGGGGTGCTTGAGTAGAAACACAAAAATATCATAAATGGTAAAAACACGTGGCATTTGCTCTGTCTCAAATCCTTGTGGCTCCTGAGCTGGAAGCTGGAAGTGCTTGTTATCCCCCTTTCCAGGAGTTCTGTACCACTGGGGCACAGGACTGAGAGGCATCTGCTGATAGGCAGGGTATGAAAGGTTGATAAATCACAAAAAAGACGTACTTTTATGTGGGGAAAAAAAATGCATTCAGCATTTTTTCCCAAGTAAAGTATGCAGAAAACCTGCTTAAATGGAGCATATAATTTTTAATGAATCAGACCCTTTCTCCTAGGAAATGAAGCAAGTATGATAAATATGATGGAAACTGGTGAATATCGAGGGTCTGGTAATCAGATCAGATTGGAAATCCACCTGAGGCTTTGTGTGAAAGGTAGTAGCTCAAAAGGATTAGTCTTTAGACCTGCAGACTTTGAGGAATGTGGGATCAATTGAAGAAATTTGATTGTAATCAATTAAGAAAAAATACTGCTGGAAGTAGAGAGGTACTGGAGGCACGATTAGGAAGATGTGAGTGATTCAGTAAATCAAGAGCTCAATGCCTTCAAAATTTATTTTTGAGGAATTCAGGTATTACTTTTTGGGAATGTCCACCCTGCAGTAAAACTTCCTTTACCTGGTTTCTTGTAGTTGACTGAAATTCTCGTGTTTGCTGAGTACGAACAATACAGGTTTTAAAATCCCAGGGAGAGGGAATTCCCCCATGTCAGACCTGGGACCCACCCTCTGGAGGAGTGAGCAGTTCTGGCTGTTTGTCCTTGTCAGAGACACCAGGCAGGGCTGTGGCCACACTTCCCAGAGCAGATGGAAGGGGAAAGGGCAGGGATTTGAAGGCAGGTCTAAAATGAAGAGCAGTAAATCCAGAGACAAGCTCTGAGCTCCTGAAGGTGGATGTTTTGAGTTCCCCGTGTTTGTAAATGCCCTGGCCTGGAGCCGTGAGGCAGAAAGTAGGTAAATGTGAAAATTAAGTTTATTTTCATCTGTATGAGCATATTTCCTTTGGTTCCAATAATCAAACACACCAAAACTCCCCAACAGTGGCATTCCTGTTACTCTCCTTTGAGTACAAAGAAGATCAGAAGGATGCAAGATGCATCCACACAATTTACTGTAACTGTCTGCTTTCCATGGGCAGGGTGGTTCCATTTCCCCCACTTACTTAAAAGAGATATTTTCTAATACCAATTCCTCACACTTTAATCATTTGCCACTTAGAATTTCCCTTAGCATGTATTTATTGCATTTCTCTTTGACATTTTTTAAAATCCTACTCTACGGAAACTCTTTGGATTTTATGGCTTCTCACTTTATGATTATTTCCCTTTCCAATATGAAATACTTGAATGGGAGTTTTAAAAGGGTGAGGTACTTTCACCTGTCTTGTGAAGGTTCTGGTATCTTTGGTGGCAGAGCAGCAGGGTGTCATTCTGTATTTTAATTTATCTCTCATGCATACCTAATAAAGCATTTTCCCCAGGAAGATGGGGCTTTCTGGGAGGGTTTCCCTGTGAAAAGGCTGTTAAAGAACTGTAATACTTTTAAAACAGTGTTCATGAGACCTGGCCACACCTGAATCAGCTGTGGCTCAAGGGCTGGGGGATTGATGTAGATGTGAGAGATCTTTAACTATTCCACCTTTTTCTCTCACAATCTGCTTCTTTTCCAAACTCTGCTTTGAAATCCCTGTGATGTCATTAACTGAGTGTCCTTGAAGGGGCAAACCATGTACTGATGTATCATGAGACAGTCAGACTACCCTGGGAATATCTACCTGTGCTGTTTCAGTTGAAACTTAGAGGGGTTTGACCACAAATCTGGAGAGGTTTAACTAAAAATCTTAAGCCTGAAGTGTCTGAATTTCACAGGTGTACATGGACTTGGACCAGATTCACTCATTTAAAGGCCCTGGTTGGTACTGACTGCAGGGTGGAGGAGGATGGACTGGGACACACTGGCCATGCAGGTGTGCCAGGGAATCACAGGGCAGCAGCAGGGCTGGAACATCTGAATATGAAGCCACAGTGAAAGTGATGGAGAGAGGATATTTTTATAATGAAGATTTAATGAGGACCTGGCCTTGGCTGCTGCATTAAATCAGATTCTGTGTGT
>NW_021940560.1:752462-763069 GCF_001715985.3 Manacus vitellinus
TGTCTGTTCTCGTGTCCCTGAGTGTGACACACGGGTGGCTGTGCCTCAGGAAATGGTTTGGTACAAGTGCACAGGCACGAGCTGCTGAGAAACCCTTTTCACTTTGTAAATCTGAAGCTGGGGGTATTTCTAAGAATGCACTACAGTGTTGCTGTGTTATTTTATTCAGAACTGTGCTGTGGTGTGGTGATTATGCTCCATTACAGGAGATATTCTGTGTCTCCCTTCCCTTTGCTCATTGCTCTGGGATCACATGTGGTGCCCAGCTGCCAGATTTTTATGTACCAGTAATATACAGGCCATTTTTACAAACAACTCTGATGCAGCCAAGCGAGTCCTATTAGGTTGTTTGTTTTGATCTCCCTGGTTTCAGGAATACAGCACTGGAGCTGTAGAGCAATTGTATGTTGTCTGCTTCAACAGAGAGACACACATGAGAGCAGAGGCAAGGCTAGTTCTTAGAATGTTTGAAAAATTCATTTAACCAAAACAGAAAATTGCTTTTTGTATGATATGTTGAAATAGATATTTGGGGCTATTTAATGTGCCTATATTTTTAAAGCATAACTGCACTCCTACAGTAACAACAACCAAAAACTCACTTTGTCCTTGTCCCAAGTCCCTCTCCAGTTCTCTTGGAGCCCCTTTAGGAACTGGAAGGGGCTCTTGGGTCTCCCCAGAGCCTTGTCTTCACAGGATGAGCCCACCCAGCCCTCTGAGCCATTTCTTTCAAGGATCTGGGGTTAGAATCATCCCAATCAATTCCTTGTTTAACTCAGTTCATGGCCTCCTGATCCTCTCAGTGGTCACTACTGTAGTTTGGGTCACTGTGCACCACCAAGGCAGGGGCAATAAACTGGAATTTTGCCACATAAATGTATTCCAGAGAGGTGTGTGTGTGTAAAAATCTGACCCTTAAATAACCACACAGGACCAGGGCCTCTGTTTTGAAAGTTTTGTCCAAAAGTTTCCCAACACAGTAAACTGTGTGGAAATTCATTTCCTTTCAAAACAAGAAATAAGCCAAGTGTCCCTGGAATTTAATTTTCCATTTGGGGAAATCTGGGTTGTTTAAACTCAAACCTTTGAGCTCCTTTTGCTGCACAGGGTGGATGCAGTAAAAATACCCTAAACAGGCTTTCAGTGTCAGCTGCTGGTGGTGGCAGAATGGTGAAAATCTTGGGACATTGGTCAAAAGGTGAATAACTGTTCACTTTTTAACCCGGTCTTGTGGCTGGAAATGAATAGAAGTAGCTGAACAAAGCAGATGTTTGTAGACATTGTTCAGGCCTCGTCTCTTTTGAGGTATTTACCATCTCCAAGAACTTTCACATCCTCCTGCTGACAAGAAAAGCAGGTTGACAGGACCAGAGGACTCAGCCCAAGCTGTGTCAGGGGAGGCTTAGGTTGGATACTGGGAAAATTTCTTCCCTCAAAATGTTGTCCAGAGCTCGTTTCCCACCAAGACCACGCTCTGTGTTACAAAGCTCATCCTTCAGAGCTGGTGTTAAATTGCTCCTACCCGAGAAAAGGGCGTCTGTAATTTTTTACCTGCGCAGCCAATTCATCCAGATCCACATTTTGCTGTAATTAAACACATTTTGTGTATCAGGTGTAATTAATATTCCAGGACATCCCACAGGACAGTGCTTAAATAGGCCAGTTTTGTTAATGATGCCGTGGGTGGGGCTGGTTTGTGAGCTCAGGGATTACCCCAAACCAGTGCCCCAGTGCAGCCCCCAGGCTGCAGCACCCCCGTGCCTGCAGGGGGATTGATCCTAAACACAGATTTAACTAACAAATCAATCATTATAGCTGAGATTATACTGCCAATCCTCCTTTAGTGGATTTTTAGCAATTAGCACCTAAAATGTCACTTATTAATATCTTCTGTACCTTTGTTGACTTTTGATAAAATTTGGGTAGGAGGCTCTTGTTTTAAAAAGTAGTAGAAATGCCATATTTTTTGGCTATCCTGTAACTCTGGGAATGATACAGTACTCTGACTTACCAACATTCCTTTCTGTTCTCTACTTTCTGCCTGGTCAGTTGTACAAGGTTTCAGGTTGTCAGCGTTTCAGAAAAAAAAATACGTTCTCATAAAGGTGAAATTAAGAGTTTTTAATCTTTCTCTCCATTCCCCCCCACCCCCTTGTTTCTTTTTTTCTTGTTTACCCATTGGTATCACAGGTGGAGGAGTTTTAAAGGCTTTGCCTGGGATTTTTGTTTTATGGAGGTTAAATGAGCACAGGAAGATGATATTTTGTGAGAATAAGGTCTCTAAGTATTTCCAAGACAAATTCCTTTTTCACAAATACTTGCCTGTAACTTCTGGTGGTAAATTCCTAGCACAGGGCAGATGATTCATGGCTGGGGGATGTGTGCACACCTTGGGATAATGTTAGTTAGGTAGTTTTTATGGATATGTTGAGATTATTATGATCACCCCGGTAGCACATTTGATAAATGAACGTAATTACAAATACAATAGCAATTGATGTGATCACAGTGTTTACAAAGTGAGGCTCATTTTGTGTATTGATTGGAACTTTCAGAGGGGCTCTGGGAGTGTTCACTGAGACCTGGGAACAGGCAGAGCTGTGGCTGTGGAGGAAGAGCCTGGTCAGATCCACTGTCCCTTCTCAGTGGAGACACTGGTTACCCTTTGCTCAACTCCTCTTTGAGCAGAGTCAAAGTGCATGTTCTGGTGTCTTGCCTATGAAACCCCCTTTTCAGAGACTTCTGCATTTGTTTATTTTGCCTTTTTTCCTCCTGAAAAGCAAACAAATTAGACAGTCTGCCTTGCTGAAACACTAGTTTTGCTTCTCATCAACATAAGAGTGAGAAGGGACTTTATTTTTTAATTACATCAGACATTTCCTTCAAACCAAACCACAAACCATCCAAACAACCAGCTTTACGCTAAACTTTGGCTTATGGTTATTAATTATTACATACAGTAGTATGGTTTGGAAAGTCCATATTTTTTTAGCTCAGGTTAGTTACCATAATTTAGGACCTCTGCAATTATGGGATGTATCCAGAGACATACCAGTGAGGAACAGTGAGTGTTTTCCTGTTGGGATACACACTCCTCATATCAACTGCCACATGAAAAGAAAAGCTGTGGAGAGAAGAGATCAAAGTCAGAGCTGCTCAAAAGGCAGGAGATGATACTGCAGCAGCCACAAAGGAAATATTGAACTAGATCAGAGATCAGCTGGGAAGTGGCACCTGGGGAGGCTTACCCAGAGGAATCCAGATGAGAGCTGGAGTCATCCTAAAGGAGGGAGACAAACTGGGTTTAAGAGTGTTTCAGCAACGGGTAAGTCTGTCCTTCAAGCTCTGTGGATCCTTCTGGAATTAGAAAGGATTCTTCATGATAAAATACCATGTTTTGTGATTTCAAAACACCTGTTATGCTTCAGTATATTCAGTGATAATCAGTTGGTGACATTTTTAGTCTCCTTTCCAGTGTCGTGTAGCTGCTGGTGAATTTTAACTTCAGTGATAGGTATCAGTGGCCTCCTTCCTTCCAAATCATTGGAAACCACCCAGTGATACACACACTGTGCTCATAAAATCAACTTACTTATTGCACAGCCATGAGTAAGATGGGAATAGGACATATGGGAATAGCACATTCAACATCACAGAGCCCTGAAACACCTCACAGTGCCAGGACAGAGGAAGGGGAGGATTGTGTGTTCAGTTGGAATGAGGGGTGAGATCAGCCCACGACTGACTGTAACCAGAGCAATGAAGTTTTCTTCCCTGTGTCCTGGGGCAGCAGCAGCTGCACTGCCACATTCTGCAGGGGCTTTGATGGGGGAAGCCTTCAGTTCTTCTGCTTCTCCCTGACTTCCCATCCCAAAGAAGGCACTTGGGAGAACACTTCACAATCCCAGCTGAGAATGAAATCAGGGAAGGTTCTTCTCATGAATGGTTGATCAGCCTCAGCTCATCTTGGCTGAAATGTGATTTAAGAGTACTCAGTACCTTGCATTAATTGGCTCTAAATGGGCAGAAGGCATTAAATTGAAATCCTTTTAATTAAGTGACACTGAGTGCTCAGTATTCCGAGCTCCGTTGTGAATTGTTTGGGAAGCTGTGAATTGTTTGGGAAGTGGGTGTCCTGCCCCTCCACAGGGCTGCTGGTGGCAGGGCTGGAGCTGCTGCCCTGGTTGGCACCCACAGCTCAGGTGCATCTTACTCAGCCCGAGGCACAAAAACTGGACGAGGAGGTTCTTGCTTTGCTTGTTTTTCCCTTCCTCTGTTTGCAGAATTCTTGGCTTCAGCCGCTTCGGGAGCTGGACAAACAGGGAAGTGTTTGTGCTAAATGCAGCTTTTCTTAGCGTTTCTCTGGATTTTCTGGTTGTCCTGGATATTTTTCCCCTTTAGAGAGGGAATAACATTTGGAGAACCCCAGCAGGTTGTGATGGGAAGAGATGTAAGGGGTGCTCTGCCGTTGGGTGTTTGGTGCCAGCAGTGCTTGGGGGAGGCCAAGGAGCACTTTCAGAGCACAGACTTTAAAATATTTTAACCAGCCTGTGATTGTTGGGCAGCTGTTCTCAGGCTGAATGTTCTCTCCCCACCAGAGGTGTGTCCCTCCTTAGGCTGGTGTTCGATTGCCCGCTGCCAACATGGGGTGGGCACCAAGTTTCTGCTCCTTTACCTGTTGTACCCTTGTGTTTCTCCTGCCAAGTTTGCCCTGCTCTGTTTAACTGAGATTTATCCCCCTGACAAAGCAGTCGTACAAGTGCTGGTGCAGGAGGGAGGAAATCTTACCCCACGTGAGCTCAGCTTTGCCTCTCCATCCCATTTGGATGCAAGGAGCTCCTCAAACCCGCTCCCCTCCGTGAATGTAAATCTCATTAAACCCTCTTGGTTCCCTGCCCACTCCTCCACCATGAATCTGATCGCTGTCATTATTCCTGCCTGTGTCACTTTTATTTTCTCTTACCTTTTCCCCCTCGGTTTTATGTAAATAATGTTTGGATAATGGAGTGAAATGGTTTCCATGGCGCTGAACAAATACAGGTCAGAGTGTGGGGGACTCCTCTGCACCTGAACATAAAGGTGAACATGTATATAATTTTTAATTATTTGGTTTCTTACAACTAAGGAATAAGTTTCGTGCGTCTTGCAGCATCATTTTGCTGATGAGAAAAAATTAGTTCATTATGAATTCTGCCAAAAATAGTTTTGCCTTTCAAATGGTAATTTTTTTCACTGTATTCATCCATTTTTTTAAAAAATGACACTATCATGCATTACACCATCTGATTAAAAAATCTGCTGGAATAATATTTACACTGAACATCTGTCATTGGCAGCTGTAAATATGTTCTGTAGTTATCTACAAGAAATCAAGCTCAGAGCCCCTTGCAGGTGGCAGAACTTACAGTGGAGGGTGGAGGGTCTGAACACCTGGGTCCTGCAGCTCTGCTTTAGATGGAGGTGTCCTGGAACAGGTTAAACACCTGGAACATCCCAGGAAAGGGTTCCCAGGCAGGGTCAAACACACCTGGAACGTGAATATGAACTCGAACTGAGAATACACCTGGAACACACCCAGAGCACACCTGGCACCTACCTGGAACACAGGAACACTGGTACCTGGAACGTACCTAGCACACCTGGAACACACCTGGAAAACACATGGAACATGTTTCCAGGCCTACTGAAACACACCTGGATCTGGAAACACACCCAGAACCTGCCCATAATGTGAATATGAAATGACTACACCCGGAATATACCTGGAATATACCTGGAACACTCTGCCAGAACACCCAGAATGTACACAAAATGTACCCAGACCACGATCTCAGGCAAGGGTGGGACTCCTGGGGATGGCCCTGTGCAGGGCCAGGAGTTGAACTTGATGATCCCTGTGGGTCCCTTCCTTCCAACTTGGCAAATCCTGAGATTCTGAAGTTACCAGGACTGCTTTTAAAACGCTCCACAATGGTTGCTGTCGCTGTCTGCAGGACAATGATGGTTTGGGCAGGGTTTGCTCCCCTCAGAGCAAGGCTGGGGGCACCACGGGCTGGCTGGGCCCCGTGCCAGGGTCTGTGGCAGCAGGGACTCAGGGTGGTGATGCTGCTGAGAGCTGGAGCCCCACGCCTGTGCTGCCACTGCCACGTGGGGAGGGGAGCCAGAAACTTCCTTGGGGTTCCCGTCACGTGGTGTTTTTTCCACCCTGGATGTGAAGAACAGCCTGGATGAAGTCAACAGGGCAGGTCTGGTGAGAAGAGAAACGCTGTTAATGCCCTCCAGACCCTTCCTGTGTGCTCCCTGCCTCTGGGTTTCACGCAGCTTTCTCACGCTCTGCAAACAAGGAAAGAGGATTTCATTCATCCTCAAAGAAAGAGGATGATAAAACGGAGTTTATGAGCTTTATCTCATTGTCTGAGTTGCCATCTAAATAGGATTTACGTTGTCTAACCCCACTTAGGTCCTGTCTTTCCCTGTACACTCTACAGAGGAGCTGAGTGGATGGGTTTGGAGCTGCTCCCTCACCAGGGCACGTCAGTGCAGGTGTGAGCCACCAAGTGCCAGGAGGGAGGGAGGGAACAGCACCTGACCTGGACTCACCTCAGGGTGTTCCTCAGGTGACACCGTGAAGAGGTGCTGACAGGAAATCCTGGAAGGAATGTTTAAAAATGTGCCTTTTGAGATTTAATTTAAACTAAGATTAAATTTTTTAGCTGAAGTTTCACTAAACAGTGGCAGTCGTTCTGCTTTTCGCAAGCTTTTCCCTTCTGAGGAAAACTTGGGCTCAGCCTTGGAGTGAAGGAGAAGCTTAAGTAACAAAGTCAGCAAGTGAATACCTTGGAGAGCAGGTGAAAGCACATTCTCAGCTCTGCACTCACAGACAGGAAGGTGTGTCTCTCTCTGGCAGCTTTAAAAGTGCTCAGTGTGTGTTCTGCAACAGAGAGCAGAGGAAACTGGTGGGTTTGGTGGGAACAATGACATCCTCTGTGGCTGGTAAATGTGAGGGCTGTCCAGAATCACTGTGGGGTGGGACAGGCTTCCTTCCTCCTTACACCTGATGAGGGGACCCCAGTTAAGGAGGAGATGTTTCTTACAGGGGGTGTATAATGCAAAGTTGCCCCCAGGTTGACTTTAATTTAGATCCTGCATATTCTGTTTCTAGAGCTGGTTATTAATAACAGAGCAAGTCACGTGCAGTTAGGAGTCCTTTGGCTACACCACTGAGGGTATCACTGTCACTTGAAAATACCCTGCCTGTATATATAGTCTTCCATATCCCTTGGGGATATTTTAAAGGGACTGAATTAAGGTTTTGGTTCAATGCTCTGTTCAGCCAGTGCTGTGGTTCATCAGACTCAAAAAAACCCCAAAACCTCATGGAATTTAAGTTAGCTGATAAGTCAGACCTACACTCATCATCTTTATTATTTAAAATAGCAAGTGTGTATATTCTTATAGAGTCACAGAATCACAGAATTGTTAAGGTTAAGACCCCCAAGATCATCCAGTCCCCGCTGTGCCTGACCCCCACCTTGTCCCCCAACCCAGAGCACTGAGTGCCACGGCCAGGCCTTCCTGGGACACCTCCAAGGATGGGCACTCCAAACCTCCCTGGCCACCCTTTCCAGGGAGAAATTCCTCCTGATGTAACTCTTCTCCCACTGTCACATGCCAGCATTGTTTTTAGAAGTCACATTTAAATTACCAAGTTAAGACAGCTGTCCTCTTCCCTGCCTTGTCATGTTACAGATTAAGGAGACCAGACTGATAACAACAGTCTTTAATAGATATTAATAAACATAATTTTCCCTGAAGTTTTGACATCGAAAAGTTTGTGAGGAGAATTATGACCCTTATTATCAGCAATATGTTACAGGCTAAATTTAGTTACTGACGTGGCAGGAAACTGTGGAAGTAGTTTTGGTTTAGGCTGAGGCTGAATCAAAGAAGCCCACCCTTCTCAGGAATTAATGGAGGCTTTCATTCTTCCTGGCAGAGCTACTTTATCATTCATATGACTAAACAGACAATCAATTTAACAGCAACGTATGGGAATGGAGGGAATGAACAAATAAGCTATGAATGATGAGAATAGAAAAATCAAGTCCCCCTCCCTTATTCCCTTTTAATGGCTAATACCAACAGGGACAAGACCAGTAAAAAGAGGTTAATGAATTGCAAAGATCCTTTAGAAAGTGATTGACTGGTATTGAAGCTCAGTCAAATCAGTCATAAATATTTACTTTTATTAGCAACAGTGGGTTGCCTGTTATTTTCAATTGATTTTTAAAGCTGTCAAAAATCTACCACTGTGACTGTTACCAAGTGTTTTATCTCATCGATATTTTCAGGCTACAAAGAGCTGGACAAAACCCTGTCCTGCAACTCTTTGCTGGTCTCTTTGGGAAGTGTTGCTCACAAAGGATCAGAGGAGGGAAGTCAAGACGAGGTTCCCCCGTGTTCAACGTGCCTGCTCAGGGTTTGCTGTGCCCCGGGACCCCCAGCAGGACCCCAGAGCTGGGGTGGGGCTGTTCCCCTGGGAAGGAGCTGTGGTGGGTCCCTTTCCTTGGCCAGCCCTGGGAGCTGAGCTGTGGCTGTGCTGGGGGAGCCCCACACCCCGACTCGTCCACATGGAACGTCACTGGGAAAAAACAGGGACACGGGAACCTTCCCAAAGTCACTGCCTGGACAGGCTGGGACATGGAAATGCGTTCAGGGCGGTGTTTGCTGCCTTAAAGCCTGGTCGTACAGTTCAAAGGGAAATAACAAAAGGAATTTCCCAGAGATAACAACAAAGAGTTAACATTTCCCAGGGCAGACAAGTTTCCAATTCAATTAGTTTTAATGAACCTTCTGCTCACTGGTTACTGAACTAGAAAGAACAGCAATAAATGCCCAGAGGAAAGAGAGAGAGGATATTAAAGGAGGGTTAGTGTATAGTATATAAATTTCCAAGTTGACTAAAAGAGTAGCCTTGATATAGTTTTAGGAACCAAACCTGCAATATCATATCTACTTTCCCTTTCCAGCTGTCACACATGCTGGATAAACCATCCTCTGCCTTCATCCTGTCCAACTATTGACCCTCTATTGTCTCTGGAAATGCTGAAAAAAATGACAAATTGTATTTTTTTAGTTATTTTTTTAAATCAACTGAACACCTTTTTTTAAAAAACCAAACTGAGTTGCAGTATTAGTATTTCATTAGTCAAGCACAGAGAAAACAGGAGTTAATAAGAAAATGAAAAAGCAAATATAAATTCTGTAGTGAGAACTCTAACGTATTTTAATATAAAATGCACAGTAATTTTTTAAAACAAGAAAGCTTTGAGGCTATTATTCGGCCTATTGTTAACAGCATTTCCATGCATATTTGCTTTAAGTGTAAATATTCATTTCATGTGAATTTTGGTCACTGAAATCCTGCTGTATGGAATTTCTCTCTTGTGTTTCCAGAGCCCAACAGAATGTGTCAGACTCCAGTTAACACACAGCCACCCAGTTGCATGTGTTTGCACATCCCTGCTGACTCAATATTTGACAGAAATAATAGATTTTAATAAGTGCTGCTATTGCATTATTGTTTCAAAGAGCATCTTCTGTTATATGAGGCCTCTTTTTTCTCCCACTCACTGAATTTCCTTGGAATTAGCGATATGTGCTTAAAATAGTTCATAACCTGCTTTCTTCTATTAGCAATGGCAAAAACTGGGAAAAATGGCATTCTAAGCATATACTTCATCATTCATTTGTAGTCTAATATGAATTTATATAGAACAAAAATCTGGGTTTCCCTTTTAATATTGGTGAAAGAATCCAGCAAAATTCTCCTTGCTGTAATTTAATAATGATATTTATTTCTTTAGTCCCAGTGCTGGTCAAGCAAGCAGATTTTCCCTTTTATATGGTCCTACTTAGCTGTGCACTTCATGCAAGCCAAGCTCGTGTCCTTTAAACTCCTGCAGCTTTGCTCCAGTCCCTGGTACAGCACAGGCATATGATGGGAATGGAAATCACTTTCATTGCTACCTTTAAATACTAAAAATACATATTCTGAAATGAAGCTTTACCAATGTCAAGGTTTAAAAAAAAAAAAAATACATCTCACCTCCTTTTCTTACTGCTCAGTTTGCAATATCAGTACCAAAAGAACCAGGGTTTTTAGGCTGGATTTCTATTTTAATTTAAATTTTTATACAGTAGCCCGACCAAGTTTGTTTTTTTTTTTTTTAATCCAGTAACTAACCACAGATAAATATTTCCTTTCCTTTGTAAAAGTACTAAAATAAACAGGCTGTATTTCCCATATAGACTAGTTTTATCTTCCAAAGTGCAGCAGAGAAGAGCCCTTCCCACTGCTGGCACACTGGATTTTTTGCACTGCGAGGCACCAACCTCTTTCTTTTAATTGTTTTGTTCTCCAGTGTTTGTAGCACGATAGAAAATTATGACAGTGATTTTACAAGGTGTTTGCAAACAAATGAACAGCTGAGGCAAAGTTCTCCAGGAACACAAATATTCCTGCTCAGGGGAACTGTTTGGGGTCAGGGATGGGTGCTGAGGGTCAGAGATGGGTGCTGAGGGTCAGGATGGGTGCTGAGGGTCAG
>NW_021940560.1:763510-773390 GCF_001715985.3 Manacus vitellinus
GGGTGCTGAGGGTCAGGATGGGTGTATGGGGTAGGGATGGGTGCTGAGGGTCAGGGATGGGTGTGAGGGGCAGGATGGGTGTGAGGGTGAGGATGGGTGTGAGGGGCAGGGATGGGTGTGAGGGTCAGGATGGGTGCTGAGGGTCAGGGATGGGTGCTGAGGGTCAGGGATGGGTGCTGAGGGTCAGGATGGGTGTGAGGGCAGGATGGATGTGAGGGGCAGGGATGGGTGTGAGGGTGAGGATGGGTGTGAGGGTCAGGATGGGTGTGAGGGACAGGGGTGGGTGCTGAGGGTCAGGATGGGTGTGAGGGACAGGGATGGGTGTGAGGGTCAGGATGGGTGCTGAGGGTCAGGGATGGGTGCTGAGGGGTGGAACAGCTCCAGTCCTGGGTGTCTGGACAGAGCCAACCCCTCCACTGGTGTCCAGCCCACATCCTGGTGCAGGGAACCCTGCAGTGTGTGGGCAGGACTCAGCTTCCAACATGGAAACTGGGAAGATCAGGAGACACCTGAAATCAGCCAGTGGGTCTTTAATTGATGCCCGATAGATTTTCTTGTGATTCACTGAATTTTGTCCCTCTTTGTTTGCACTGGGAATATTTGTTCTTTTAAGTGAGTCAGTGGTGAGTCCCATGTTCATTTTTAGGAGCAGGACCCACCCTGCTGGTGCCCCAGGACTTCCAGAGCAGATATTGAGCATGAAGCAGGTTGGCAACTTCCTCCTCAGCTCCCTAAATCCCAGTAAATCGCAGTGGGGAATTCTGGGAGAGCGAACAAGAACAATGGGGAAGATAAAATAACCCTGCCTTCCAGTTTCTGAAATAGCAACTAAAACTCTAGAACTTGCCTCTAAGATATTACAAGAACTTTGCCAAGTAGCACATGAGAAAATAGAGCCCACAGCCATATAGTAAGCAAAAAAATTCTGTTTGAGTATTGACATGACAGTTTTTGAAAGTTCAAGCAGAAAACCAATTATAATGAGCACTGAAAAGCCCGAAGCCCTGCTGTTCAATAAATAAAAAAGTACAACAAACTATTTTCCAAAAAGGTTCTAGAGAGTTTCTTCTTGTCCCACTACTTACAATATGATTACATAAATAGTCTCTATTTGCTGTTGAATTGCCAGGCAGCTGTATTAAAGTACAAATCAAATCAAGTCAGGATTAGAAAGTAAAAGAGCATGGTTTAAAGTAATCTATCCCCCAGGAACTGTGCTCAGATTCATCAAACAGAGCTTAAAGTACAGTATATCTTATACCCTTGTGTTTCCATGCTGCACTGCTGCACAACCAGTTATTATTTTTGATATCCAGAGAATGTGGCTCGTAGCTTTAGGAGGCTCACTTGCTTATTTAAAGTACCAGAAACCTTCTCTGTCACTTATTATTATTTCTCTTGGTTAAGATTCATGGGAAGGACGTGAGTGTGGAAGACACGAGGCTGCTTTATTGATCAGCTCATATTTGCCTGCCCTGAATTACTCTAAATATGCGCTGTGGATAAAGGAGTGATATGTTTTCTCCTGGTTCCTGGTGATCTGCAGGTGCAATATTTTTAAAAGCTCAAGCCCTGTGCTTGGTCCTGCCTCACCAGCAGAGCTTCCCTCCTGGGGTGTGAGGGACCCTGGCTCTGGGAACCAGGTCAGTGGTCTTCAGGTGAGCCAAAGCATCAAACCTGGTTACCTGGTCAAACGGATTTCTGCTAGTTTAGGAGCATAACTGGCTCTCAAAAGGAGTTTAAAGCACACAGTAAGCATGACTTTATAAAGCTTTTCTGTGTTGAGACCACAGAAGTGTAAAATTCCCTCTGTGTAGACCCTCTGTGTGGGAGGGTGTCCCACTTTGCCAGAGGAAGGGCAGAGCCTTGGCCTGCTTTTGTGTCATTATTCCATAACTCTGGGACTTGTGCAGAGCAGATCCAAACTCACACCAGTCCTGGTTGCCAAAAGGCACCATGCAGAAATGCACATTCATAAGGATGAATTTGAATAAAAGCATAGTGTGGTTGGGTGCTCAGCAGCTGGCTGGTAAGAGATACTTCCATAATCCTCTTCTGAGGACAGCTGTCTCTTCAGCAGCAGCTCTTTGAGCTCAGAAGGTGGATCCCGAGGCAGGGCTGGCTCTGGGCTGGGATGGAGCTGCAGAGTGTGCTGTGCCTGATGCACTTCCAGGGCTTGTCTTGCTGATCAGCACAGGCTGCTGGGCTGAGTGAGGAGGAGGAGTTGGGAAGCTGGAGATCTGATGCCACCTGACATGATTTCCTGCATGACCTGCCGTGTCAGAACGACTGTCTGTGTGAGTGCTTCCCTCAGCACAGCAGGAGGAGGGTGACAGTGTCCCAGCAGCAGGCTGGGCTGGGGGATCCATGGCACAGGGAAGGGCTGTTTGGAGCTCGGAACACGGCGTGTGCAGGAGGTGCAAGGGGTCGGTGGCACAGGGAGTGTGAGCTGGTTTTTGTTTGCAACACACTAAACTCAGAGTAAAATCAAGTCACCAAACAATGACAGACCCCAAAGCATTTCCACAATTTATAGAAATACAAGCACTGCCCACACGACCCAGCACTGGGAGATGCTCTTTGGGGGTGCCAGGGAAGCTCAGTGCTCCCCACGAGTTCCCAAAACTTCACCTCCTCCCAGGTGGCTGCTCTAGTGGTCCATCATCCATCAGACCTCCAGCTCTGCAGTGGTCTTCTAAGGAAATTGCCCCAGGTGGAGTCAGGGGAGCTTTTGATTGGATATTAGGAAATAAATTGGTTGTAAAGCATCGGAAGGGACTGCCCAGGGAAGTGGTGGAGTCACCAGCCTTGGAAGTGTTCAAAAAATGTGTGGCACTTCAGGACCTAGTGGCGAACATGATGGTGGTGCTGGATTGACAGTTGGACTCGATGGTCTTAAAGGTCTTTTCCAACCTTAACAATTCCATGATTCCATAATTCCATGATTATTGTCACTCTGCTAAGGAAGATTATCCTTAATTAAACACAGGGTAGTGCTGTGATAGTAGGGAGTGGATTCATCAAGAAGGTTAAAATGGAGCAATTGAAAATTAAATTTACTGGCAATTTTGGGGCTGTTGTGCCCTGGGCTGGGGAGGAGAGCGAAGGGGTGAAAGCGAGCACTTGTTGCAGCACTTCCCCAGAAGTTTCACACTGGCAGTGACTCCTTTCTGCTCTTCATGGTTATTTCTTTGGATTCCCAGTGAGCAGAGAGAGAATGGGGCCATTCTCCTCCTTTTGCCTCCCCCAGGATCTCCACAAATGGCACATCTTTATCCCTGTCCCTCTCGGAGCTGCTGGTGACAGTGCAGCCTCTACGTGGTTATATAAATGTTAGTGCTTTAGGTATGAGCCCCTTCCTTCTCCCCCATTCCCTCTCCTCTGCTGAAATTGGTCTGAACAATTTTTGGGGAATCTTTTAATGAAGTATTGATTTTTATCAAGCACATCAAACTAAAGGTAAATGTACCATCGTGTCATGTTTAAGAAAAACAATACAAAAAACCCCGAGCCCCAGTATATTACAGATAAACTAAGATAAATGACTTAAGTGCTCAGTTTGTGGAGTAAATTGAAACCATACATCACTGGCTTTCATTATTTTATATTATAAATACTGTAAAGAGTAGGAAAGATGATTGAACAGTAATACAAAATTAGTACTAATTGTCACGACTCCCTTGATGAGGAAATGTGCTTTTAATACAAATAATGCGGAGTAATCATTATAACAAAAGTTAATTTTTTATCGCTGGTGATTGCAGGGTGATGATCAGAAGACTCTGACATCCATTAAATTGCCCTTCCCCGATCCCACATGAAGAAATGAAGGGATCTGTGTTAATTTTAAAGCTCCCTTTGATTGGGTGAACCTGTCTCCGTGTTGTGTGACACTCCTGCCACAGGTCATTGCCTGGTGCAGTGTACCATGAAACAAACAAATAGAAAAAGGCACCTTCTGGCACTTTAAGTTTCCCTGCCATCTGACTGCAGCCCCGGTGGGTTGAAATGATGAAAAGCACAGCCTTGGAAAAATCTTCCTATGGTTAGATTGGGAAAAATGAGTATGATTATCACATGTGCTGGGAAGGGCAGGATAGACAGCTGAAGTCATCTCAAAACTCCAGAGAGAGGAAGCAGACAAGAGGTCACAATTATATTCTGGTATCACCCTCCCTTTCACGGAGATCTGATCTATTCGGTTTGTTCTTGGACGGTGCTTAGGGAAGTTCTAATTAAGGGAAGAAAGAATTTTGACACATGTGAAGCAGAGATCAATATTTAGCACCATAATCAGCAATTCCTGATGGTTTGACAATGTCACTATCCACACTGTAACTATCCATTATTCCCCGAGAAGGGAGCCGGGCGGAGGCTAACAGGCTTACTGCAGGCTCTCATGAATCACGGCCAGCAGTGCCTCATTCACTTCTATTTGTCTTCCTTTTCATCTTCATTCATCCTTATAAAGCAGCCCGGGCTGCCACCAGCCTGGAAAGCCACCATGTCTGTGCTGGGATGGAGCGTGGCTGCTGGGAACACCCCGGCACGGGAACGGGGGGATCCCGGGGGCTGGGAGGGGGTTTGTGCCCACTGAACACACGTCCTGCCCCACAGTGGTGATGGCTGGGCAACAACGAGTGCTTTGGCAACTGCTGGTGCAATAGAAACCGGTCAGAAGCACGTTACACACAGGCCCCCGACTCGACTCGGCTCCTCTAACAAGAAATGGAGAGATCAGGCGAGTTATTTTTAGGGTATGATCCTGTACCTGCTTAAATTGATGGCATCCAGCTCTAATGGTGCAGCAGCAAAAGAAAAATGGGGCAGGAGAACGAGCTGAATCTCCAGTTTTTCCTACTTGTGCATGGAAGACCATCAATCATCCTGTTTACTGGTTGAACTCCGAGCGGAGCTGGTGGAGCATTAGAGAGAAGGATGACACACAAACGAGGCCCCCATTTGTTTTTGTTTGTTCTCTTTTGTGGTCATGGCTTTAATTGTTCCAAGGTGGAGAGCTGTGATCACAGATCTCAACGTTTTACCCGGTTTCCCCCCCAGAAAGGGTGTGTGAATTCTGCACTGCCCCAGGCATCATTAACTGCTTCCCCCTAAACATTGGATCCCTCCAGTTTGGGAGCAGAAACAACACCGGTGACTGCTCGTGTCTGAACACACCACCAGCACTGAACCTGCAAAGCAAAACAATTCAGAAGAGATTCTGAGCTGAAAATTATCCAAACTGCTCAAGTTCCTTCACAGATTATGAAGACATTTGCAGATGCCCCACTCAGTTTATGAATCTTTCATAAACAATGACAAATTTGCCACTAGAAAGCGCCGTCAGCCCCACTTTGGGTCTAGTGTTGATCATAATCAAATGAAGACATAATTTATTTGGGTAGGAACAAGTGAGTGATGCAGTGTTTTGGATGGCAGTGCCTGCTATGACAAGCTGACATTTCCCCCTAATTTAAACTGAAATTCATATTGTTAAAATTGTGAAAATTAAATGCAAATTTTGGGGTGCCTTCACATGCTTCCTTGGAAACATCTCCAGTTGCAAGGCAATGTAAGGGGGCTACAATTTTGCTGCTTTTTCAAACCTTTGGATGTTTCCTGTGGAACAGCATGTCCTCAATACCTGTAAGAATGTGAAGTTTTAACATCCCTCCTCCTTAGTTTTGAATAAGAAACAAGGATTTCATATTCAAATAGCTCAATAACAGCATCTTGATTTCCATCCTGAGTTTTTAACGACCTGAAAAGTGATTTTGGTGTTTATCTGTTTGTCCTCCCCTCTCTAGCACTGTTTTGGCAGATCACGGCTCGGGCTTAGAGGAATGAACACTTTGTAAAATGGGAGAGAATAATTCGAGGCCATCTAACATAAAGAACATTATTTCCTACATTTCTCCTACCCCAGAGTGCTCTGTTTTATCGTGGGTGGCAGAGCCCCAGTGTCCTGCATTTCCATCTGGTCCCAGCACTCCCTTCCCGCTGCCCCCGGGTGGGGCTGTGGTGGGTGCTGAGCTCATCCCCACCACCCCACTCCGGGTCTGGCAGCATGCAGGGGTGCCCAGCACCCCCCCGAGCGGGGATCCGGGTGAGATGCTGCCACAGGCTCTCATCCTGCCTATCCCAAGCAGCACTAATTAAGGGCTGTCCAACTGTGCTTGCTGTTGAGCCGTTTGCTCCGGTGGGTGACAGGGAACAGCCTGGGATCTGTCTGCAGAATGACATAACAAAGAAGGGGGGAAAAAAAAAAAACCGGCCCTCAGAGAGGGTGGGCTGGGATAGAAAGACCTGAACTAGGCTTGGATTGCGTATTTTGTTGTTATAAATATGTAATCTCAGATTAAGCACCACAGCGTGCTGTGTTTTTGCTTTCATTATATATTTATTAGCGCTCCAGTGGTTGCTCTAAGTGATAATTATAGAGGAGCATAAATTAATAAGGAACTTGGGGAATGATCTTTCCTTTGTTAGAAAGGTTATCAATAAATCTTCCCCTTTTTTTTGTGATAGGATGGTGGTCAGCACTGCTGGGCTTCACGTTTTAACCCGGGGCACACCCAGGGCTGGGCAGGAGGGAGAAGGACCCGTCGGGTGCCGGGGCTGCTCCACGCAGGGCTTGGCAAAAAGGACTCGTTGAGCAGCTTGGCCTGGGGGCTAATTCAGACCAAAGTTTGCTTTTCTATTTAGAGACCCTTCCCCAAAATGATCCCCAAGAAAGGCTCGTGCAGACTCCACGCTGCTGCTCGTGGTGCCCCCAAAAAGGACCGTTCCCTGGGGACTCCCAGAACCCAAGGAAGGCGCCCCAGGTGTTTCCCGGTGCCTGTCCCTGTTGTCACCCTGCGAGGTGACACCCCAGGGGTGAGGTGTGGGCAGAGCCAGGGCTGTTGTGGGGCAGCCCCAGGCAGTGACACCTCCCGGGTGCAGCCGTGCCCCATAAATACCGTGTGTCCCCCACGCCGCTGTCCTTTCACAGCGCCCTCATTTAATTGTAAACCAAAGATCAAAGGTCTTTAACTCTTTAACCAAATTCCAATGTCTGCCAAATTCAATAGCTGTCATTCCCTCAGAAAAAGACAGTGTAATATGTGCGTTCTGATCCAATTTTATAGAAAAAGACAGAATTTACATACTGTTTATTTAGTTAAGTCTCTAAAATCAATACCTTTGTCTGTAGCTCTTTTATTTAAAATACATCATGACATTGCAAACTGCTGTATAAATGAATTTTTCCAAACCACACATGTTGTTAATGTTTTTCTATTGCACATTTTTTTTAAAGTTTGAATCGTAGCATTTAATAGATCAACTTAAATGTATTTTAATATTGGATTACTAAAGAATGTTAAGTTTTACATTTCTAAAATTATAAATATTATTTCAAAAGGTCAGTCATTTGCCCAAGACTTATCTGTCCAATGGAGAACATATTTCAAACCATGCAGACACAGAAGCTGATCATGTTAAATACTGAGAAAAAAATGAAATCGCTTAATATTTTTTTTTTTCAGTAGTGGAGAGAGAGAGAAAAGAGCAGCCTTGGACAACCAGCTTGATGAATATTTCTGTGGGCTGCCAGCAGTGCTGCAGAAAAAGAGAACCCTCTTTTTTGGGGAAAGACCTGCAATTCATGGTCTTCATTTACACGTGGGTTAAAGTGTATTTTGGGGTCCATAAGAAGCTGTAGAAAGAATTCTTTTAAAGAAAATTTATTTTAATGAAACCTGTTTAATAAAACTTTTTTGGCAAAAATGCATTTCATGCCATCATCACTGTTGCTTTGGCCTGAGCTGAGTCTCGTGGCTGCACTGCTCTCAGGGCCCAGCTCAGCTTTGGCTCAGGTTGCTCTGTTCTCTCTCTTGCACATTATTTAGGAAGCTCATTTTTGTGTAAGCCAGGTGAGCACCAGTGTTTGCTTGTGCAGATTTAGGTGAAAATGGTGTTTCTCTTCAGCTTTTGGTCAACTGTGCGTGTTTTTTGGTGCATGAAGGTGTCACCTGAGCTGTGCCACATCAAGTCTTTGGCTACAGGACATGGGGGATGAATTTTTTGAGCCTAGTGTGATTGAACTTGGCTATTTTTAAGTGTGTTCAGAAGGGACGAGGGGTCTCTCTTGGTGTTCCCACACAGAGGCCCCGAGTGGAAGGTGAGGTGAGAGCAGCAGTTTGGATGTCACAGCATGTGCACAGTGACAGGCTTTTCTAACCTACAGCAGGGTAATTCCAGGCATGCTGAGCAGTGCCACTGAAGGCACAAAGGTGTAATTTCAGTTGTTAGACTTGGTGATCTGCTCAGGTCTCACCATGGTGATCCCATGAGCCTGCAGGACTCGGTTGTGTCCCTGGAATCTCCAGCAACCAGCAGGTCTGAGCACTCCCTTTGTGTCACTGCTTCCCACCCCTGTGGTGAACGGAGGTGGGATTTGGGACTGGTGCTGCTGGGAATGAGACCTGGTTTCTGAGAGACCTTGGGTCCAGCAAGTGAACAGAACTGATGTGTGTGATGTCAGGTCAGCCCTGGGAGGAGCAGGAGGGGATCTGGGAAGGGCAGGATAGGGAAGTGTCCCAGGCCAGGTTGGATGGGGCTTGGAGCAACCTGGGAGAGTGGCAGGTGTCCCTGCCCAGGGTAGGGATGGGACTGGATGGGCTTTAAGGTCCCTTCCAACCCAAACCAGTCTGTGATTCTGGGATTCCATGACTGTCCTTCCTGTTAAACTTGAGTTGTTGGGGGAGTCTGAAGCAAAGATCCGTGAATTTAAGGACCAAATGTGGGTGCTGTGGAATTCTGCAATTTAATATTTCTGTGGATAACCTGGGAGAAAGTGCAAAATCATTCCTGGCAAAGCCTGCAGGTCACACCAAGGATTAGTAAATATTGAGTTTTGAAGGCATCTGAAACAAAGAAACTTGGTAATTTTTACTTTCTAATATGTATCCTGGCTGCATATCTGGGGATAAAAAAGAAGTTTAAGGGCTGGGGGCATGGAGGGAGGAATTTCTCTCTCTGAAAAAGGCTTGGTAATCACAGTGAGGTTCTTCAGAACTGTGTCCACTGGTGACATGAGCTGGTTGTTAATGAAAGGTTAAGGGAGTGAAAAAAACAAACCATGATTTTTAGCTCCCATGATTTATATGGAAAGACCAGGGAAGTTCATCTGCCCACCTGAGCAAAGACATGGCTCAGGAATTATTGTCAAAACCCAGAGGGCCTTGTGACGGCCAAACTTTCTCAGAATGAAGAGCCTCTTAAAAGAGATTGTTTGGTAGATGGACATCACTGTATTGTCTGGGATGTCCCTTGGAAATCTCTTATTCTGAATGTGGGATTGTGTCATCCTCTGGATGTGGAAGTTTTGGGTTGTTCTTAGTGGAGGAAAGAAGAATCAGGCCTCAGCTGTCACTTTTTTAGTTTCGGTATTTGAGTCCTTGCCCTGCTTTTCTTAGAAAGTGGATTTATTCTTTTGTGATTGCTCATTTAAAAATGCAAACAAAACCTTTTTATTGATTTGTGTGTATTGGCAGAATTACTGTAATTGCACCAAATGACATAATTGGTGTAAATAGGTATAATGATGTCATTAGCATGTGTGATTGTGACATTTAACAGTGTAATTAAAATGTATAATGACATGGTAAAAGTCCTTATTAAAGAGTGTAAGAAAAGCTCTGCAGGTGGACAGAGCAGGATTTTAAAAATTCAATATTGCTGTCACTCTTTCGAGTTCTTTTCAAAGCGGCAAAAGCCATTAGGTCACATCAAAACTGATTTTTAAACCCAAGGTCTGTTCCTGGGAAGCCTTTCTCCACTAGATAGGTTCTAGTGGCACTCAGTGACTTCAGGGACCTGTTCTGGGTGGGAGGGTCTG